>NW_016107529.1:3439037-3446598 GCF_001604975.1 Cebus imitator | reverse complement strand
TAAAGACAGGGTTTCACCATGTTGACCAGGATGGTCTCGATCTCTTGACCTTGTGATCCACCCGCCTCGGCCTCCCAAAGTGCTGGGATTACAGGCGTGAGCCACCGCGCCTGGCCGAGAACCCATTTCTACAAAACTAAAAAATTAACAGGGAGTGGTGGTCCCTCTCCAACTGTGGGGGTCTGAGCAGCTGCTAGCCAAGACTCTGGGGAATCCCAGGGGCTTCCAGAAGTTACAAGACCTTGGCTCAAGTCCTCATTCCAGTATCAAACATTGTGCTACTTTATGCCAAACCCTTCTCTTCCCTGGATCTCAGTTACTACTTCATAAAATGGAATAGAAAATACAACTGGCCTACTTTTCTGTTTATTTTCCTGTGAATTCTTTTCCATTGAGCTCCTTGGGAGGCTGAGGTGGGAGGGTCACTTGAGCCCAGGAAGTTGAGGCTAGATTGTGCCACTATACTCCAGCCTGGGTAACAGAGCAAGACCCTGTCTCAAAAAAAAGTGGGGAAGGGTTGCAATTTTTATGTTTACTATGTTGAGTTTTCCAATTTGCGAACATAGTGTATCTCTCCGTTTTAGGTCTTTGATTTCCTTCATCAGCATTTTGTAGTTTTTTTTGTTTGGTTGGTTATTTTTAGAGACAGGGGTCTCCGTTGGTCACCCAGGTTGGAGTACAGTGGCAAGATCACAGCTTACAAGTGAGCTTTGAACTCTTGGGCTCAAGGGATCCTCCCACCTCAGCCACATGCCATCATGCCCAGCTAAGTATTTTGTAGGATTTTTTTTTTTTTGAGACAGATTCTTGCTCTGTCACCCAGGCTGGAGTGCAGTGGTGTGATCTTGACCCACTGCAACCTCTGCCTCCTGGGCTCAATCCTCCCATCTCAGCCTCTCAAGTAGCCAGGACTACAGGCACACACCACCATGCCCTGCTAATTTTTGTTTTTTGTTTTTTTAGAGACAGGAGTCTCATCATGTTGCTCAGAATGGTCTTGAACTCCTGGGCTCAAGGGATTCTCCAGTCTTGGCCTCCCAAAGTGCTGGGATTTTGTATTTTTTAATATACACACCCTGTACATGTTTTGTTAAATTTTACTTAAGTATTTCATTTATTTTGGAGTAACTATAAATGGTATTATTGTGTTTTTATTTTTGGTTTCTAATCTTTTGTTTCTAGTATATACAAATACAATTGATGTTTGGTTTTGACCTTACTGTGACCTTACTAAACACACTTAGTTCTAACACGTTATTTTGTGCATGTTTTATAGATTCCTTGAGATTCTTTGCTATTTAAGCTTTCATTTTAAGGCGTTCCAACTGGTACCACGATTTCCATTTCAACCTTCTCTTCAATACAAGAATCCCCTTAGCGGAATCCCATATTTAGCCTTTTCCTGATTACCTTCCATGGATAGAGGTGCTTTTTTAAAAAACAAATCAAAGCAAAAAAAAAAAAAAAAAAAAAACCCAAGGATTACAAATTTGTGAGTGAAATATGGCCCAGAGTGATGAAGCTGCTTTTTGCAAGAGTATTTCAGGTATACTCTAAATAATTTCTACCTTTATTAACTCCACATCCGTCTCCCTGCGGCTTTCCTCACTGATCTCATCTCTGTTCTCTCAATCCTCATAAAAATGTCTCATCTTCCTGTCCCAGAACAACCCTGCAGAGATCTGAGGCCCTAGGCTGTGAGCCTGGAGTCTCTTCTGTTCAAGGCCAACTATCTCCAGCTCTTTACCTAATCCTCACATGACCTGGTTCCCAGACCTGAGGTTGTCATCACCCTCTGATCACCTTCTGATTGGTCAAAGTCCATCTCAAACTGTGGGGCTCTGAGCAGCTGCTAGCCAGGGCTGTGGGGAATCCCCGGGGCTTCCAGAGTTACAAGACCTTGGCTCAAGTCCTCATTCTGGTATTAAATCATTGTGCTACTTTGTGCCAAACCCTTCACCTCTCTGGATCTGTTACTACTTCATAAAATGGTGTAGAAAATACAACTGGCCTAATTTTTATATTTCTTTCCCTTTGAACTCCAAGTTCTGAAGGATTCTATCTACATAATAGACTTCATTTATTAAGTACTAATTTTTTCCGTTCTGTATTAATCTAAGAACTCTGATCAGCGGGAGAGCACCTATGTTAATTACCTTCCTGGAACTGATATAATTCTAGCTCAAAGAGAAGAAACTTGGTGCCAGTAAAACCTTTGCAATATTGGAGATTGCTCAAGAATCCCCACTGCTATGTTTAGGGACCCTCAGGAAATTGGAAACCAAAGTTGGGAAACTGCAGAGTAGATGATAAAAAGTTATTTATGAGATGTGACGGCTGGTGAGTTCTATCCAATTGAAAGTAAATATAGATCATCACTCCTTTGCTTCCAGACCTTATACTCTGTTAATGTGACCTGAGATTCCATCTACTTTTTTTTTTTTTTTTTTTTTTTTTTTTTTTTTTAGCAACCATATCACATTTCTGGCTTATGCAGGAAGCTGTTTAAAAAAATGGTTAGGCTGGGTGTGGAGGCTCACGCCTGTAATTTCAGCACTTTGGGAGGCCAGGGCAGGTGGATCACCTGGGGTCAGGAGTCCCAGACCATCCTGGCCAACATGATGAAACCCTGTCTCTACTAAAAATACAAAAATTAGCCAGCTGTGGTGGCAGGCACCTATAATCCCAGCTACACGGGAGGCTGAGGCAAGAGAATTGCTTAAACCTGGGAGGTGAAAATTGCAGTGACCCAAGACTGTGCCACTGCACTTTAGCCTGGGTGACAGAGGGAGACTCTGTCTCAAAAAAAAGGTTTAAAAAAAAAGAAAATAGTATGTTTGAGATTACCAACATATAAAACTGGAAGTGCCTAATGATAATTAAAATGGGAGCTACTAATTGTTAAGAGCCTACTATGTGTTTGAGACTAATTAAAGAAGAGTAAGCATCATTTCTAGTTTTTACAACAACTTTCTTAGTAGGTATGATTGTACACATTTTAGAGCACATTGAGGCCGAGAGAAAAATGACTTTCGTAAGGCCACACACTGAGAGCAGCAAGGCCAAGATTAGAGCAAGGTGTTCTGGCATCCCTGCCCAGCGCTGTGCCTTCCTTCCTTTCTCCAAGGACCTCTGTGGCCAGTTCCCCATTACCTGGAGTCCTCAACCCTAACATGGGCCTAGCCTGTGGTGACTAGCCCAGAAGGATGTTCTCAGGTTCTTCCCCTGCTTGGAGATGAGTCAAAACAAACTAATCACTGAGGAGTGTTGGGTTCCTCGGTGTTACCTCTCAAGTGTGGTTAATTAAAAAGCAGTGGGCTCTGGGTGACATGACTGAGCTCTCTGGGGAAGGTGAGAGGGGCTGATGAAAGTCATTCTGCAGTATAGGGGTGGCTGCTGCAGGGTAAGGTCTCTGGCTGGGAGGCAAAGGCTTGGCCACCAATTGGCTGGGTGACCTTAGGCACATTATTGCCTCTCTCTAGGCCTCAGCTGCCCATCTATACAGTGGGAGCATCAGACTGTATTTCTAGGAGCCTTTGGGTTCTAGTCAATGAGAATGGCTGACTAATGACCTCCTCAACAACACCTTTCAGAAGACGATAAGAACTGGACTCTTGTCTGGGCACGATGGCTCACGCCTCTAATCCCAGCTGTTTGGGAGGCCAAGGTGGGCGGATCATGAGGTCAGGAGTTCAAGACTAACCTGGCCAATATGGTGAAACCCCATCTCTACAGAAAATACAAAAATTAGCCAGGTGTTGTGGAATGCATCTGTAGTCCCAGCTACTTGGTACTTTGGAGGCTGAGGCAGGAGAATCGCTTGAACCCAGGAGGTGGAGGTTGCAGTGGGCCCAGATTGCGCCACTGCACTCCAGCCTGGGCAACAGAGGAGACTCTGTCTCAAAAAAAAAAACAAAAAAAAAAAACCCAAACTAGACTCTTTAATTTTTCCCCCAATTTTTTAGTATCTTATTAAATGTACCTACATTGGAATATCAGCTCTACACTCACCTCTCTGACCTCATCTGTAAAATGGGAATTGATGATAATAATGATGCTTACTGGTATTTAATTATTATTAGGCACTATTATCTTTTTTTTTTTTTTTTTTTTTTTTTTTTTTTTTTTTTTTTTTTTTTTTTTTTTTGAGATGGAGTCTCCTCTGTTACCCAGGCTGGAGTGCAAAATGGGAGTTGACAATAATCAATAATAATAACGGGTAGTTGAGCAGGTTAAAGGGGACGATGTGTTTGAAGTCCTTAGCACAGTGCCCAGCTCAACAGCAGGAACTCAGTCACCCTTCTGATCCAGCCAGTTCCTCCCAAAGTACCAGAATAAGAAAGTTATGGTCTTCATTGCCATTTGAAGTTTAGTGGATGAGATGGGTGTAAGGGTGATGGAACAGAGTACAGAATGCCTGGGCAGGGGAAGAAGCCTGTTTCAGAAACTGCTTTTCCATTTATACTCTGCCCTTTCCAGGGCACTTCCCACCTCCCCGCACCCCCCCCTTGCCTCCATACTCAGAGAGAAGGACCCCAAGGGACAGTGCAAAGATCATAGGCTTTAGAGTCTGGGAGATCTGGGTTGACATCATAGTGACACGTGCTCACTGGCTGTGTGGACTTAGTTCATTTCCCTTGGCTGAGTCTTGGTTTCCTTTGCTATAAAATGGGGGTAAAGATCTCTCTCCATGTCCTATTGAAGAACAAGAGGGCAAACAGAAATGAAAGCCTATCAACAGTAAAGCTGTGGTGAATGTGTGATAGTGGGCCTGTAACTGTCTCAGATGCAGGAGGCTCCCGGGTTGATGCTTTGGGTACAGAGGGAAGGAGAGGACAACGCTTAATGAAGAAGAAAGGGAGGAAATAAGAGCTGAGTTTGAGCAAAAGGCAGAGAGTACCTAAAGCTGTTATTTAGTAAAAGGTCAGGCAATGCACTATTCATCTTAAAAATAGGCAAAAAGCAAGAGGACATGCAGTCTCAAATCCTTGTGACTGAATAATCCCGCTGGTGGCTGAGCAGTGAAAAGTGGGAGGATGGTTTCCATTAACAGGGCCGAGGGATGAAATGTATTCCCCTTGAACCGGAAAAGTAGGTTCTGGGGGATCGGTAGGGTGGAACGAGACTAGCAGTACAGAGCACAAACCAAAACATCCCACAGTCCTGCTCTAGGAGGATGGAAAGAGCAGAACTTCGGAGGCAGAAAGACACATGTTTGATTTCCAGCTCCACAATTTACAAGCTGTGACCTCTTGCGCAAGTCATCTAAGCTCTCTGAAACCTGATGTTTGCATCTGTAAAATGGGTTATGAGACCTACCTCACTGAGATAACTGGAAAGATTAGAGGAGATGGTCCATGTGAAATTTCAAACAGTGTCTGGGACATTATAGGGATGCCCCTTTCATAGCAACAGGGCTAAGGAGAGGAAGGAGGGTGAAGGGGAGAGTTGGCTCTGTCACTCATTCGGTGACTTTGAGTCTCAGTTTCCTCATCTGTAAAATGAAAGTAATAACATGATCTATACCCTGCCCAATTATCATAAAGAGCAGATAATATGGTACATTTAGAGCTAGTTCATTCATTTTACCTGTGGTATCAATAGTTCATTATTCTATTATACCACAGTTTATTATCTATTCCCCTACCTGTGGACATTTAGTTTCCAATATGGCAAGTTCTCATGATGTCTGCCTTTATGAGTCCTCTCCCAATGCAACTCTTTCTCTAAAGCAGATAATTAGAAGTAGAATTACTGAGTTACAGGGTATATCTATATCTATAGATATTGCCAAAATTCTATAAAGTGGTTGTGCCAATTTATACTCTTACCAGCAGTATATGAGAGTATCTGCTTCCCCCACCACAGGTTTCCAAGCTTCTCACTATTAATATGATACATTTTTGGCCTTTTGATAATGTAATTGCTTTTTTTTAATAAAGATTTTTTTTTTTTTGAGATAGGGTCTCAATCTGTCACCCAGGCTGGAGTGCAGTAGCCGATCTTGGCTCACTGCAACCTCCACCTCCTGGGCTTAAGTGATCCTCCCACTTCTGCTACTCAAGTAGCTGGGACTACAGGTGTGGGCCACTAAGTCTGGCTAATTTTTGTATTTTTTGTGTATGTTGACCAGGTTGGTCTTGAACTCCTGCCCTCAAGTGACTCGCCTGCCTCCACCTTCCAAAGTGTTGAGATTATAGGTGTGAGCCATGGTGCCTGGCCAGCATGTACCATTTTTTAATTGCATTCTCCTGATTATTAGTAATGTTGAGCATCTTTTCATGTGCATTGGGCATTTGTATTTCTTTTTTTAACAAATTACATTTTCTCATCTTTTAAGGTGTACTTATATCAATCTTGCCTTGTTTTACATACAGTTGATTCTCATTATTCACAGTAGTTATGTTCTATAAAGTCACAGCAAACACTGAATGAGCAAATAATAAATTATTGTTCCTAGGGGAAATACAAGGTTACGTTCCTGTGAGCCTCTGGTCACATTTTTGTCAACTGATCAGTACGTAGCTTTGTTTTTCTATGTGTTTCTGTTTAAAGAGACCTTATTTAATATGTTATTGCTTTATTAACTGAACTCAAGGCCAACAGCACTATAACCTAAAACTCATGTCTCTAAAACAAGCAAAAACAGGCTGGGTGTGGTGGCTTACACCTGTAATCCCAGCACTTTGGGAGGCCAAGGCAGGCAGATCACCTGAAGTCACGAGTTCAAGACCAGCCTGGCCAAATAGTGAAACTCTGCCTCTACTAAACACACACATACACACACACACACACACACACACACACACACACACACATACACACACACACACATTCGCTGGGTATGGTGGCGGGCGCCTGTAGTCCCAGCTACTTGGAAGGCTGAGGCAGGGGAATCACTTGAACCTGGGAGATGGAGGTGTGATCTCAGTGAGCTGAGATCATCATACCACTGCACTCCAGCCTCAGTGACAGAGCAAGACTCTATCTCAAAAAATAAAAATGAACAAAACAAAACAGTGAAATCACCAATAAAAAAATCACAAAAATGCAAAAATCATGGCATTAAATAGACAGAAAAAGATACTTGCTTATACTATGAGAGCTGCAAAGAGAAAGCAGAGCATGCCTTGTTCAATATCACCTAGGATACATATGCAAATCAAATGTTTTGCTACTCTGTGGGTGCCCACGTCTACAAATGACCTCCGAATTGCCTTGAGTATTCATGTTGACGTTACAAGCACATTTTAGCAAGTAAGTAAATTTGCAAATACAGAATTGAAGAATAATGAGGACTGATTGTGTGTATGTGTGTGTGTGTGTGTGTGTATGTGTGTGTGTGTGTAGATATTTAATGTAATATATCTTTGCAGCTCATCACTTGTTTTTTAACTTCACATAGAGTGTCTTATGTTATTTGTACTTGATATAGGGAAATTTACCAATCTTTTTCTTCATTTAAAAAAAAATTAGACATTTTATACAAATGCGTATATGTTAATTAGTCTGTTTCTGGACTCTTTCTAGCCTAGGTTTTTCTTTTTTTCTTTTTTTTTTT
>NW_016107529.1:3435653-3438235 GCF_001604975.1 Cebus imitator | reverse complement strand
GTGATCCACCCGCCTCGGCCTCCCAAAGTGCTGGGATTACAGGCTTGAGCCACCGCGCCCGGCCAAAACTTATATTTTTAAATGAAAATCCTACATTTTTAAAAATGTCCTGCTTGCTGATAGAGCAAGTCCCTCCTTTTCTTTGTTTTCCAAAATTGTGTTGTTCATTCTTGCACCTGTATGCCTCTAGATGAACTTTAGAATTAATTTGACAAATTCCGTGAAACATTTTTATTTATAGGATAATTTAGGAAGAATTGGCATTTCTATGATATTGAGCCTTTCTATCCACATACATGCCGTATCTCCCATATAGTCAGGTTCTTTTATGTCTTTCATTAACCTTTATAATTATTCTCTATAAAGTTGAACCAGCCAGGTGTGGTGGCTCACACCTGTAATCCCAGTACTTTGGGAGGCCAAGGCAGGTGGATTGTTTGAGCCCAGGAGTTCGAGACCAGCCTGAGCAGATGGCGAAACCCCATCTCTACTAAAAATACAAAAAGTTAGCCAGGTGTGGTGCTGTACACCTGTAATCTTGCTATTCAGGAGGCTGAGGTGGGAAAATCACCTGAGCCCAGGAGTGCAAGGCTGCAGTGAGCCATGATCATGCCACTGCATTCCAACTTGGGCGACTGGAGTGAGACCTTATCTCAGACAAAACAAAACAAAACATTGAAACTTTAGCTGTCTCTGGTCTTCTCCAGGTCGGTCTATGTTCAGACATTTTTCTATTCCCCTGCCACTGCCTCTCAGGTCTTTCTCACTCCAAAGGGAGCCAGCTGAATCCTTCCACCCTCAAAAGTGACCCCTCCTGCTTTTCCTGTGAAGCAGGATTATCCACAGTCATCAGGATCTGAGACGGGTTCTTGTGCTATTGCTCGTTGCATTTTTATTGTTAACTTGGAAAACTCGCGTTTATAAATGATGGCATTCATCCCTCTCTTTCTCTGAGACTTAGCTACTACCCACCTTGCTCCTTCTACCTCCCCGATGCCTCCTGTCACCCTTACTTTTTCTGCTTCGCTTAAATTTCTCCCCCAGCCTGCCTGGCCTTATTCCCTGTGGTGCTCCAGTATGACCCTGTCACTGCAGAGGGCTCACTCAGTCCTGCCCACGCACATGTACCCATTACTTACCCTATCCCGGGACAGCCTTTCGCCTTTATTTTGCTTAAGCAACTTCTTCACTAACTCAACACTAACTCCAGTATCCTCCCCTTTTTGAAGTCCTCCCTACACTTCCTATCAAACAATTTTGTGCTTAGTTATATACCTGCCCAGACCCAGTGTGGTGAATCGAGGCAGACAGACGTGAGCTGTATTTCACCCCACCAATGATTAGTTATGACACCTTGAGCAAGTCATCAAAACTCTCTCAGTCTTGCTTTTCTCATCTGTAAAATAGATTTAATAATACCTATTTTGAGCATTGCCTACCAAACTAAACTGAAAGATCTTTTGGTAATAGAGACTCGTATCTTTCATAGTACCTTTCAGGAAGTTGTCAAAATGTATGCAAAAAAGGTTGGTGAAAAAAACAACACTTTTTTTTGGCCCCTTAGAGGCTCTTGATAGCTTACACTAATGAAGAAATGGGTAGTCCAGAACATCAGGTTATTTAAAAAAAACACATACACAAATAAAAGCGCCTGTATTCAGTTTCTAATACATTATCCGCTTGGAAGCAGCAAATTTTTAAAATTCATTCTATTTTGTTTGGGGTAATACTAAAATCAGTTTGCATTCCCCAAGCTAGAATTAAACCATCATCTTAGAAAATCCACAACATGGATTGATCCTTGTGTGACAAATGGAGTGTTGTCTAACATTAAATTCTTTGGATAAACATTGAGAACATGAAGAATTTGGGATGGAAATGTTTAGATCATGAATCTCCTGAGAAACATGCCGCTGTTTCGGCTTATTTCAGGAACACTCTGGAGGCAAATGTTCCAAACATTATTTCTACATTCCCCCCCCGAAAAGATGCTAGTCTACCAAATACAAGGACATCACCTGGCATCTTCCTTACCTGCTGTCTGTAAGCTCAAGCCTGGGTCTAACTTTGTGTGGGGCTTTGAGCTGATGAACAGGTAGCAGAGCACACAGGCGGTGACAATGAAGGCCAGAAGGACCACTGCTGCTACGGACAGCCCCACGAGAGCGCCAACGCTGGGGAGAGACCACAGGAAAGCTGAGTTTCAGGAAAGGATTTGGGAGGCAGATGTTATAAAAGTCTTGTAGCTAGGCTAGAATGAGTCTGCTGGGAAGAAAACATACAGAATAAAAATATTTAAAAAAAAAATTTAGGCCGGGCACAGTGGCTCATGCCTGTAATCCCAGCACTCTGGGAGGCCGAGGTGGGCAGATCACTTGAGGTCAGGAGTTCAAGACCAGCATGGTCTCTACTAAAAATACAAAACTTAGCCAGACATGGTGGTGGGCTCCTGTAATCTGTAATCTCACCTACTCAGGAGGCTGAGACACAAGAATCACTTGAACCTGGGAGGCAGAGGTTGCAGTGAGCTGAGATCATGCCACTGCACTCCTGCCTGGGTAACAGCGAGACTCTGTCTCAAA
>NW_016107529.1:3362228-3435588 GCF_001604975.1 Cebus imitator | reverse complement strand
AAAAAAAAAATTAGTATTGTGTTGTAGGAATCAGCTTTGACTTTGTTTTGTCCCTACTTGTCTTAAACAAGCTTTCTATGCTTCAGCATGGGAAAGAAAGTGCACCAACTACCTGCCAAGGACCCACCACATACCTGACCCTGCTCAGCAACACCATCTTCTTCCCTCCCTACTTTCCTCACCTGCTCACACCCCAGGGAGCTGGAGATGGTCTTAGGGGCTCCCTAGACTGCTTTTTCTTAAGAATCAGGACATATATAGTAGGCCTTAGTTAAAAGCCAGCTGTCCTTCCAGCCTTAGGTAATTTCTTTTCTTTTTGTTTTCTTTTTAAGACAAGGTCTTGCTCTGTCACCTAGATTGAATTACAGTGTTGCCATCTTGGCTCACTGAATCCCCAGCCTCCTGGGCTCAAGCAGTCCTCCCACTTCAGCCTCCTGAATAGCTGCGACCACAGGCATGTACCACCATTTCCAGCTTATTATTTTTTTTTTTGCATATTTTGAAGAGATGGGGTTTTCCCATGTTGCCCAGGCTGATCTTGAACTCTTGAGCTCAAGCAATCTACCACTTTGGTCTCCCAAAGTGCTGGGATTACAGGCATGAGCCACCATGCCTGGCGCTGCCCCCTACCCCGTGCCCTTTTTTTTTTTTTTTTTTTTAAGAAAATAGAGACCAAGTTTTGCTATGTTGCCCAGGCTGGTCTCAAACTTCTGGCCTCAAGCAATCCTCTCACTTCAACCTCCCAAAATGTTGGGATTATAGGCATGAGCCAACCGTGCCCAGCCAAGCCTCAGGTGACTTCTGGCCCAACCTCCATGGTCCTGCTGACCATGTCAGTGTCAACTCCATGTCTCAAATACCTCTCCACTCCCTCACCCTCCAACCTCACTGCCTCTGTCCCAAGTCAGGCCTTGGTCACCTGGCCTGAAGGAAGAAACAGCTTCCTTTTTTCCTCCCACAATACTCAACACTTCTGTCACCATATGTATGGTGGTTTCCCCCCACACATCAAGCAATTCTCCAGCAGACACCAGCTGGGCGTCCTATAACTTGATTCAATTCTGGCACCATCTCTAGGCAAATAGTGTCAGTTCCCACAGGTTACAGGCTCAGTCCCTCAATACTCCCTCCTGCCCTCCCATGCCAATTGCAAGTAGTAGGTTGTCACCTATACTTCTGACCTACCAGCTACAAATCGGTGTGCCCATGACCCCTTCCTTGGGTTTGATTAATTTGCTAGGACAGCTCACTGAACTCAGAGAAACACTTATGTTTACTGGTTGATTAGAAAGGATATAACAAAGGATGTAGATGAATGGCCAGATGGAAGAGACATAGGGTAGGGTAAGGCATACAGGAGGGGCATGGAGCTTCCATGTGCTCTTGAAGCACACAACCTCCTAGGGACCTCCACATGTTTGGCAGTCCAGAAGTTCTCTGAACCCTGTCTTTGGGATTTTATGGAGGCTTCATTACATAGGCATGATTGATTACCATTGGTGATCAACTCAACCTCTGGGGCCTCTCCTCTCCCTGGAGGTTGGGATGGGGCTGTAAATTCTAGCCCTCTAATCACATGGTTTGTTTCCCTGGCAACCAGTCCCCAACCTGAGGCTCTCTAGGAGCCCACCATGAGTCATCTCATTAGAACAAAAGATGCCCCTATCACCCAGGAAATGAGAAGGAATTCAGGAGCTCTGTGTCAGGAACTGAGGGTTCAGAAACCAAATTTTAGAACAAATGATGCTCCTAACATCTCAACAATCTACAAGGGTTTTAGGAGCTTCAACTCAGGAACCAGGGGCAGAGACCAAATATATATTTCTTTTTTCTTTATTCTTTTTTGAGACAGAGTCTTGCTCTGTCACCCAGGCTGGAGGGCAGTGGTATGACCTTGGCTCACTGCAACCTCACCTCCCAGGTTCAAGTGATTCTCCTGCCTCAGCAGGAGAATATAATTCTCAGGTAGGTAGAATTATAGACCTCAAGAGATTCCCCCACCTCAACCTCCCAAAGTGCTGGGATTATAGGCATGAGCCACCATGCCGAGCCAAGACCATGTTTAATCAGCCTTATCATCCCATTTTCTAGGCCCTGGCATGTTGGTAAATATCATTTGGTACCTACTATGTGTCAGGCATTATGGAACACTCTCCCAAGGAGAAGGCATAGGTGGCATCAGGCTTTGTCCTTGCCTGCCCTTCCTTCTTTAGTTCTCCTTCTTCAAGTGAGGCAGGAGAATCGCTTGAACCCAGGAGGTGAGGTTGCAATGAGCTGAGATCATATCACTGCCCTCCAGCCTGGGTGACAGAGCAAGACTCTGTCTCAAAAAAGAATAAAGAAAAAAGAAATACATATTTGGTCTCTGCCCCTGGTTCCTGAGTTGAAGCTCCTAAAGCCCTTATAGATAGAGATGCTAGGAGCACCATTTGTTCTAAAATTTGGTCTCCGACTCTGGCCCCAGACTCCTGCCCTTGCCACTTCTGCAGGATTTCGCTCCTTGTTAGTTAATGGCTAATTTCCACTCAACCAAAACACCTTAGAGCTTTGAAAAGTCTGCCTTCTCATGGCTAAATAAATTATTAGACATCTCTGCAATGGAATAGTATAGCATATATAGAGACTTTGTTAATGATATAGATGTTTTCAGGCAGGGTGCTGTGACTCATGCCTGTAATCCCAGCACTTTGGAAGGTCAAGGTGGGTGGATCATTTGAGCCCAGGAGTTCAAGACCAGACCAAGTAACATAGTGAAAGCCCATCTCTACAAAAAAAATACAAAAATTAGCCTGTTGTGGTGACCACATGCCTGTAGTCCCAGCTACTCAGGAGGCTGAGGCGAAAGGGTCGCTGGAGCCCAGGAGGTGGAGGCTGCAGAGAGCTGTGATGGTGCCATTGCACTCCAGCCTAGGTGACAGAGCAAGACCCTGTCTCAAAAAAACAAGGTTTTCAGATCTTTTAGATCTTAATATCTAGGAAAATGGATACATTTTTATGACTTTATTGGTAGTATTAATGAAGAGAGCAGGACACAGTACTAATTGTTAAAATGCATGCTCTGAATGAAGAGACCCCCATCCCCCCAAACAGGCTTTGTATGAGGAACATGGTTGTTTATTCACCCGGGTGTGGGCAGGCTGAGTCTGAAAACAGAGTCAGTGGAGGGTGGTGGGATGGGAGTTGGTTTTATAGGTTTGGGGTAGGCAGTGAAAAGTTGCAGAAGTTACAGTTTAGGGCGGGTTTTGCAAGCTGGAAGGGGGTCGTAGTCTGGAGTCACAAAGTCCAACTGCCTTGTCAGCTGAGGCAATAAGGAACAATAGAAGAATGTCTCAAGTTAATTAGGGGTTGATCATTTCTTCTTCTTTTATGGTTTTCCAGTTACTTCAGACTTTCCAGTTCCAGGAACTCATCTGGAGTGTCCATGCAGGTCACAGAGGTTACCATGCCATCCATAACGCGGTCAGTAGGCCTGGAAGACCTTACACTAACTACATGGCATAACCCCAATTTAACTAAATATATACATAACTATACACACGCAAGGTTGATGGAAATATGCCAACTAACAGACTGTCCCTGGTAGTTCAGGATGTGGATGTGCTGTCTGGGGCCCTTTGGATCTTATCATTGTGGAATATCCTGATATTCTGGCCAAAGTTTCCTTCTTTCTTTCTTCTTTTTTTTCTGAGACAGGATCTCACTCTGTCACCCAGGCTGGAGTACAGTGGCACCATCATGGCTCACTGCAACCACAACCTTCAGGGCTAAAGTGATCCTCCTGCCTCAGCCTTTCAAGTAGCTGGGACTACAGGCATGTGCCACCACACCAAGCTAATTTTGATATTTCTTTATGGAGACTGGATTTCATCATGTTACCCAACATTGTCTCCAGCTCCTAGGCTCAAGCAATCTGCCTGCCTTGGCATTCCTGGCCAAAGTTTCTATTGCCAACAGCTGTTATCTCTTTGTCTTAGGGGTTTCTTGGGTCCAGAACAGGCTCTGTGGGCACACTGGCAAGTTAATGGTGCAGGATAATCAATGCCTTCCTTACCCCACCAGCCCACGACCAATGACTGACAGAAATTGTTAGCCAAATATCCAGCTTCCTGGCCGTCGGGTGGGATAACTGAGGTGTACATTCTACAATGGCTGGCAGAGTTTAAGCTCCAGTTACCTCTGGCGTGATTTGCTTGGTAATACACCCATTGTTGGCTTCTTCCCCTCCCTGTCTCACTTCCTCATCCTCTACCAGTGATTTCTGGGATCACTTGCCACATAAGCTACTTGCCATCAAACCCTCATCTCAGAGTCTTCTGATGAATCCCAACTTAGACACTGGATTACTCGTGATTTCTTTCTCTTTTCGTTTCTCTTTTCACATTTTTCTATATTGAGTATGTAGGGCTTTTGAGTTCTTTAGTTACTTTAATTAAACATTGTTTTCTCATGTGAGATACGCTTACTGTTCATAGGGCTGTTATCTGGGAGACTTGTGCTTCGCTTGGGGCCCGTGTGGGGGACAACTCTGGGTACCTGGATGGAAAGGGGCCTCTAAGAGAGGCCCTTTGAGGAGTGAGGGGGAGAGTTTTGTTTGTCCCTGTCTACCATTCTTTCTCCAGCTTTCGGGTCCATCCTCTTCCTCGACTCTGGGGTGATATGTCCCAGACTGGAGGTCAGTCAGGGGGCAGGCGCTGTCTCTGCTGATCTGTCCTGGGGGCAGAGGAACCAAACCCCAATGACAGAGTTGGGAACAACAGGGTAGGCTCCAGAGAAGGAAAATCTGTGCTTAGCATGAGATGAACTTCAAATAATCAGAGTTGTCCCGTGTGATTGTACTGCCTCAAGTGGGGATGAGTCCCTGTCACAGGAGAAGCAGGACACGTGAATGAGTTATATCTTTCAATGAAGTTAGAGATTCCTACCCTGAGTAGGAAATTGGATTAGAGAGTCCCGAGCCTTCAAGGATTTCACCGTTCTGACTGAAAGATAAAAACCTACTGTGACTCCTAAGAAAGAATTAGAGGCACAGCCTAACAACTAAGGGCTTTGGAGTCAGGTAGTTATTTTTGTTCTTGTTTTTGTTTTTTGGGGTTGGAGTCTCCCTTTGTTGCCCAGGCTGGAGTGCAATGACATGATGTTGGCTCACTGCAAACTCACTGCAATTCTCCTGTCTCAGCTTCCCAAGTAGCTGGGATTACAGGCACCTGCCATCACACCTGGCTAATTTTTGTATTTTTAGTTTCATCATGCTGCCCAGGCTGATTCGAACTCCCAACCTCAGGTGATCCACCTGCCTCGCACTCCCAAAGTGTTGGGATTATAGGCATGAGCCACCATGCACGGCCTAGAGTTAGGTAGTTCTAAGTTCAGATCCTGGTTCTGCCACATTTAAGCTGAAAAACCACTTTGCCACTCTGACCTTCATTTTCTTCATTTATAAAGGTTTCTATCTCACCAGGTGGTGAGAAGGATGAAATGAGGTGCTGTAGACATGGCCTGACCACAAACTCTGCCTTCCAGCAAGGCTGCTGTCTTCTGGCTCACACCCTGGTGAAAAACAGAACTAGTGATGGAGGAGGGTGCTTGTCAAATGGACCAGACTGTGTGACAGCACCAACTGCTTCTCCACAGGGTGTCTTCACCTCCTGAGGCACAATTTTAAAGATGGCAATTCTCCTTGAGCACTGTCTCTCCCAGGAAATAGTGCTTACCTGGAGATTTTTATGTTTTTAAGGATTGGTTTTCATGAAAAGGACCAAATGGAATTTACAGCAAAACAAGGTCTTCACCCCGCAATATCCGGGCTCTGTTAGGAGCATGCCGGAAGAGATATTTCAAGGTTCAGAGCACGCTGATGCCCTAGACATCCTGAGGACTCTCAGTTCCTCTCCTGCACTTTGCAATTGTCTGTGGTATTTATAATCACATTATGTCCGAGTCCAGGAAGAGTCACCCTAGAGCATTTTAGCCACCCTTGAGGTCACAGAATGGGAACACACTGACAGAGGATGCAACCTCAGAGATCACCCCACCCAACCCCCATGAAAGCATTGTCTGAGCCGCTAAAGCACACCACGTCAGAGAGTTTCCAGGGCAACAGAAGGGACCACAAGACACAAGAGCTGTGTAGGGAAGGGGCTATTGGAGGAGGGAAGGGGTCCTGGCTGGGTGCTGAGAGGATTACTCATCTTTGTGTTCCCAGGGGCCAGCACAGTGCCCAGAAGACCACTAGAGGGTCAGTGAATAGTTTTCAAATGATCTGAGTGGATCAGTAGCAGACAGGACAAGCCAGGGCTTGCTTGGGATGAGACAGGCCTGAATTTTCAACCCAGCTGTGCCACTTCCTCTCACTGGGACACTCCTAGATAGTAACTTAACCTCTCTCAAGATTTTTCATCTGTAAAATGAGGAGAAGCGCCAGGGTTGTGAAAGTGTGAAAGCATCTAACCCTTGGATAGTCTTAGGTAATGTTCTTTAAATCTCAGTCTGCTATGATATTTCTAGGAGATCTGGACAATTCACTTCCACACTGAGTTTCACTTCCCACATCTATGAACCAAGGAACGGGAACTCTCTTATTGAGCACCTACTATATACACTGGTCACTTTAACGTGTATTATTTCACTTAGTTCTCACAACAATTCCATCACAAAAATATCTCTATGACCATTTTAAAGTTGAGAGAAAATACCAGGCAGTTTAATAACTTTTCCAATCCACATAGATAGTAAGTGACAGATTCTGACTAGCCCCAAAGCTCCACACTGTCTCTGTACTTACAAGGGAGGTCAGTACCATCTTATTTCAGCACCTAGCTCAGTGCTAACTACACAGTGGGCCTTCAACAAAACTTCCCTGTTTCACTTTAGATGCATGTTGTGAAACTGCCCTAGTGAAAATTACCACAGTGAGAGAAATCTGATACGGAAGTTATGACAGTGAGAGAAATCTGATATAGCTGACTCCATTTTGCTTCTAACTTTATGAGCTGTCTTTGTTCATTCCTGGGCACAGGCCAAGTTAACTATAAGAGGAATTTATAGTTTAACTTTAAAACAAAGATGATAACAGCCCCTTCCTAAAACTAACACCCTCTTGCTCAGGGACTGCAACTGCCTTTATTAAACTAACAAATTAACCACAAGGTTAGAATTATGGTTCAGAAGTCATGTAGCTGGAGGTGACGAGATTTGTAATTCCCTCAACTCCTCCTATAGATAATGTCACTATTATAAAACCTAAAACTAGTGTTTGAGGTATCTTTCAGACCTTGCATTTTGATGGACCAGCTGATGACACCTGAACCAGTAACCCATACCAAGAAACTGGCTCAACTGGTCTTGTAACCAACCCCCCACCACCCAGCAACTGACTCAGTGCAAGAAGATAGCTTTGATCCCCTACGATTTTATCCCCAACCCAACCAACTGGCATTCCCCATTCCCTAGCCCCCTATCTGCCACCAATCCTTGAAAAACCATAGTCTCCAAATTCTCTGGCGTGGGGGTGGGTAGGGAATGAGGATGTGAATTTAAGAATTATGTCCTATTTTGCCACCTGGTTGGCCCTGTGATTATTACTATTATTATTACTATTATTATTTTGAGACAGAGTCTGGCTTTGTTGCCCAGGCTAGAGTACAGTAGCGTGATCTCGGCTCACTGCAACCTCCACCTCCAGGTTCAAGCGATTCTGCCTCAGCCTCCCAAGTAGCTGGGATTACAGGCACCTGCCACCATGCCCAGCGAATTTTCATATTTTTAGTAGAGACGGGGTTCCACTGTGTTGGCCAGGCTGTTCTTGAACTCCTAACCTCGTGTTCCACCGCCTTGGCCTCCCAAAGTGCTGGGATTACAAGCATGAGCCACCGTCCCCTGCCAGCCCTGTGATTATTAAACTCTTTGCTGCAAAACCTGTTCTTATGCATTGGTTTTTCTGGGCAGCAAGCAAAATGAACTTGTCAAGTGATTTCAGTAGTATCTCTAAATAAACTGTGAGTTCCTCAGAGGCAGAGAATAATTGATTTTTGTGCTTCCAACACCTTGCAAAGTATCTGGCACAAAATAAAGCCTAGAATGAATGAATGAATGATGAATGAATATACGGATGAACAGAAAATACATTAATATTATTCCCTGTGTTACAGACAGCAGAAGTGTGTAGGATCTGATAACTTGGTCATCTGAAAATCATTTAGAATTGTAGATTGAATCACCTACAAAAAGCTATCATATTTCTAACTGTCATTGGCCTATGTCAAGTTCATGTCATCTCTGTTAAATCATTTGATCCTTACCACTGCCTTAGTCAGAAATCAGGGCAATGATTGATCATCCTGCCCATTTGATAGATGAAAAGACAGAGACTTGAGAAGTTTTGGTGGCATAGGATGCTGTCCTTTCCCACCCAGAAGGCAGCAGCCTCTGTTCATATACCTCCAGGGACGGAAAAATCACTGCTGAGTTGGCCCATTCCATTTTTGCTGATGCCTGTTTTCCAAAGCAGGCTGAGGATGAAGTTCCATTCTCCAGGTGAGGCCTTAAGAGACCCAGAGGCATTGAGACCTATTACCCTCTTAGCCCAACACTTAGATTCCAGGAATGCAACCCCTTCCCTGAACAAATGGGGAAATCTGAGATCCTATGGGTGGAGCTTCAACACTTCTACGAATATGGCCTGAGCTAGCTTCTGTACTCTGCCACTGTCTCATGATGAACTTGGAGGCAGCTCTGACTACTCCCTAGTCTTCTGCCTTAGCTGAAAATGGGGTACATCCCCAGCACTCACCACAGGGCTTGGCACACACTAAGTGCTCAGGAAAGAGTGCCCAAAAGAATGACTAAATACAAAAGGGAACCAAGGGCTGACTCCGGGCTGAGGCTGGGGTTGGGGTGTAGCACCAGGCGAGGGTTAAGGCTGGAGGCTGAGGTTTGGATGTAGATCTAGATATTAATAATATTCGGAGTCAGGATGTGGGAGAGGTGCTGAGGTGGGATTGCAGGCAGGACAGAGAGGAGCTTGGGGCTGGTGATAGAATAAGGTCTGGGGTCAGTACTGGGGAGTGTGGAAAGTCAGGCATGAGGTTGGTGTTGATATTAGGAAGGGGAACTTGGTGGAATGATGATTGGGGTGAAGTTAGAGCTGCCAGTGAACGTTTGAAGATGGCAGTTGCTCTTAGGAGGAGGCTTGATATGTGATTTGGGGTCGGGATGAGGGTGGTGATGGAATGAAGTTTGGAGTAGGTTTAGAGCGAGGGTTGTTTCGGGTTAGAGGAGGGGGAGGTCCGAGCATGGCTCTAAATAATGGTTGGGGCCAGGATGAGGAAATCGGGCTGAGAAGGGGTTTCAGAGGGCGGTGGGGTTGACGATGTGGGTGTGAGGACGGTAAGGGCTGGATGGAGATCGTACTTGGTGTTCAGGTGGGCACTCGGATGAGGGCTGAGGCTGGGGTGAAGGGGGCTGAGACTGGAGTGGGGTTCAAGGTAGGGTGAGGGCCAGGGTCGGTACCTGAGCCACCACATGTAGCTGTGCTCGTAGGGGAAGAAGCTGTGCGGGTCGTCGCAGCAGTACTTGTGGTCGCGGAAGCCGCAGCAGAAGACGGCGGCCGCCTCGCCCCCTGGCCGCGGGCAGCTGAAGCCGCGCACCACCTCCTGCTCTGCGCTCACGTAGCTCGTGCAGGCGCCGCTCATCGCGCCCCGCCGCCCCCTCGGGCCACCAGACGGCCGGCGAGAGCCCGGCGGGGAAGCAAGGGAGCGAGCGAGGCGGAGCTGAGCCTGAGAACGGCTGAGACAGAGAGACAGAGGGGCCGAGAGAAGCAGAGAAGGAGACGCAGCGCGGGGCGCCGAGGCGCAGCGGCGGAGACCCGCGGCCCCGAGGACCGAGCGGAGGCCAGGTGCGCTGCCAGCGCGGCGGGAAGGCGCGGGAGGCGCGGGAGGGGCGGGAGGCGGCGGCGGGAACGCAGCGGGAGCCGGAGCGGACGCGGGGAGCCGGCCTGGGAGCCTCGTGCTGGTCGGGCTCTGCCTGCGCTTCCTGCCCCCACCCCACTGCCGGCACGAGGGCGCTGGGTGCGCAGCGACAGCACGACGCGGCCGGGGTGGCGGTGTGGGAATTCGAGGCCGGGGCGTGGGCGCCTCACCTGCACCGAGCCCCCGCCGGGAGCCTCCGGGCATTCGGGGCTAGGGCAGACAGACAAGGCGCCAGCCTGCGACCGCACGGCGGGGTCAGTGGGGAGGGTGAGCACAGCTTCACCCAACCTCCGCAGCAACCCAGGGGCCCAGGGATGTTCGCACCCGTTTTATAGGGGGGAGCTGAGGGCCAGAGAAAAGCCATTTCCCAGGGTCGCTAAGCCCATGAGATTTTAGCCGGGGTCGGCCTAGTAGGAAGCCCTTGCTCTTTTCTGCGGCTTTCATGATGCCTCTTTTCCAGCGGGCTTTTAGATGTCCTCATCTTCTGGAGTCCCTGCTAGTCTCTGCCTTTCGCTGAGAGCTAGCTCGTGCGCGGACAATGTCCACACTCTCCTGTTCATACTGCCTGCCACTGGCCTGGGACAAGGGGCCCAATGTGGGTGTGGATTGGCCCAGATGGTAACCACACTGACCAGCAAAACCAGCAGACCTGTCCATTTTGAAAAATTATTTCCAGAGAACAAGGGCAGTGTTCTCACTAGCATCCAAGAACCACAGTCCTAAGGGGCTCTCGGCGCCTTGGCTTCCGTCGTGTACCCTGTCGCCTTAGGCCATCTCTAAGGGCTTCATACAGCACCTTCTATGCCTTAGCTCTACCTTTTTCACAGCAGTGGGTAGAGTAGGAAATGGGTACTGTGATGCCTTGAGCACCCCGGATTCCTTCATCGCCTGCTTTGGACGTGTGGGGAACGGGCCGTGAGTATCAGGGGATCTGTCTCCAGTTCAGCTCTGCCGCTTCCCTGCTGTTTCCCTCTGCGCTTTAGGTTCCTTGTCCTCACCCAGGTCAGCTCCTTAGATGCTAATTGTGCTGTTCCCCTGACCTGGGCCCTAGGGCCCCTGAGAGGGATCAGATCTGGGCCTGCCATTGTCCAGTGCCACACAGCGATCAATGGCCCCGGCAGGGCTGGTACCCATGTCTGTCTTACATGTCCCCCTTAACAGTCTAATGAAGTCTGTGAACCCCTATTCAGAATAATGTGTTGTTTTTTGTTTGTTTTTTGTTTTGTCACTTTGTCACCCAGGCTGGAGTGCAGTGGCAAAATCTTGGCTCACTGCAGCTTCCGCCTCCTGGATTCAAGTGATTCTCCTGTCTCAGCCTCCCAAGTAGGTGGGATTACAGGCACATGTCACCATGCCTGGCTAATTTTTGTATTTTTAGTAGAGACAGGGTTTCACCATGTTGCCTAGGCTGGTCTCAAACTCCTGACCTCCAGTGATCCACCCACCTCAGCTTCCCAAAGTGCTGGGATTACAGGTGTGAGCCACTGTGCCAGGCCATGAATAATGTTTTTAACTTAAAAAAATAAATTACTTAGGGTTACAAAGGATACCAATTATATTGAATCACGATTTTGTCCTACTTTTTAAAAAGTGTCAAGAAAAATCTAGAGATGAGTCTGTTAATTACTATAATATTGAGGTGGTGAATGAAAGTAACTAGTATTTCAACATGTTTCTATTGTAATACAATATGAAAATATCTGTAATTTTTATTGGTAACAAAGTAATAAGTACCACTAATACTATTGTGGGTTTTCTTGCCAATATGCATGATGAAAGAAAATACTGAATTTCAGTTAGAGGTAATGAATAACAAGGATGTGATTTTTCTCATCTAAGTTTGTGAATCCTTTGCACTCTATCTAAAGAGGCTCCTTGAGCTCTGTGGACTCTATGTGAACATCGTCTTGTTTATCTGGTCTAGCTCCTACTTTAATGCTTTTTCCTTCATTATGTGCATTGTGTTCCTTCATTCTGTTCTTCTGCAGAAATTTATTACAAATTTATTGCTATTGCCAGGCCGTACCCATCCTGTATGTCATGTAGTCCTTGAAAACTTCCTTTGAGGCAGGTGTCAGTCATTTTGCAGACAAGGTAACTGAGAGAGAAGTTAAATAATTTACCCAAAGTTATGTAGCCAGTAACTGCTCAGAGCCCTGTACCGACTCCTCCTCCCTTCCCAAATGAGGAATGGGCAGGGAGAAGTATTTATGGAGAACACACTGTGAACCAGAAACCGTGCTCTGCGCTTTTCATTATCTCTTTGACTCTTTACACCAACTATGTGTAGTATTACTCTCTCCATTAAGAAAAATTAAAAATAGGCCAGGTACAGCAGTTCATGCCTGTAACCAGCACTTTGGGAGGCTGAGGCAGGAAGATTGCTTGAGCCCAGGAGTTTAAAATCAGCCTGAGCAACATAGCAAGACCTCCTCTCCATAAAAATTTTTTAAAAAATTAACTGGGCATGGTGGCATGGACCTGTAGTCCTAGTTACTTGGGAGGCTATCACCTGAGCCCAGGGGTCTGTGGTAGCAGTGAGCTATGATGGTGCCATTGTACTCCAGCTTGGGTGACAGAGTGAGATGACACCCTGTCTCTAAAAAAAAAAAGAAAGAAAGAAAAAGAAAAATAACAAAATGCATATTCATTATAAAACAGCAAATTAGAAAATACAGATTAGCCAAAAGGAAAAATAAAAATCACCCATAATTTCACCACACAGAAATATCTATCAAACACCCCCATCTCCTCATCCCCATGCACACAATTATATACCCACTTGATGGTAGGAAAACTGAGGCCCAGAGAGGTTAAGGTTAAGTAACTTGCTGAGGGATCTACAAATCAGAAGTTCCAGTTGCCTTCTGTGTGACCTTAGGCTGGTCACAGTCACTTGCCCTCTCTGCATAGAGGGCGGTAGCTAAGATTACTCCAGATGGAGGATCTTAAAGTCTGGTACTGGGCCAGCCTTAATAGGAAGTCCCTTCTGCAGGGTACACAAAACAGTGCCCTCAACACCTTGGCAGCTTTTGTTCTGGAAGCTGAGTTCCCTCAGGAGGGTTGGGAAAGAAATGTCCCCTCGCTATGATCTGCTGCACAGCCCAGTGACCACAGTCCCGGGGATAACCCCTGGCTGGAATAGCCGGTTCTGCTAGTGTCACATGGCAACCAGTGGCCCAGGCAGAACTAGTACTCTGGCTTTGTGTGTGGTCCGAGGCGGGTCCCTGGCCTCTGGCCCTGGTGGAGCCAGAGCAGCCCCTCCTCTTCCGCTCCTGCCCTGGCTGTGCTGGCCTGAGAGCGTGGACACGGCCACTGAGCATCCCCCCACCAGGATCAGGTACCGGCTTGCAGTTCACTGCAGCTGCAGAAGCAAATAAAGGATGAGACATGCATCAAGTCCCTCTGAGTGCCTGGTCAGGAAGGATGCTTTCTCTTTTCGTCCAGAATGAGCCTCTTGTGTCTTGATCAGAGAGAAGCGACCTACACAGTTGGACAGCAAATCCAGGGACAAACCAGTGGCCCACATACAAGCCAGGCTCTTCCTCACTGTTTGTGGCCACCCTTTCCTTTTTGGTCTTCATTGGTTTGCTGTCCGTTTCACTAAGCAATCTCTCAGACACACAAAACGACATGAGGAATAATACAGGGACCACCCACATAGTTTACAAAATAAAAAAATTGGCTGACTCTGGGTTCACTGCTTGGGAGCTAGCCTTGCCCTGAAAGGAACAGCTTAAAAATAAAAAATAAATAAAATGTTAAAATTGATCGATCTGGTTTGAAGTCCCCTGTGTACTCCTGCCTCCTCCCCAAGAGGTGCTGTACTCCTGAATTTGGTATTTATCATTCCCATATTCTTATTTATGCTTGCATGTGTACGGATCTTTGAGCAATGTGTGGAATTGCTTTGCATGTAATTAAATTTTAAATAAATAGCATCATGCTGCATGTTTTCTCCGGGAACCTGCTTTTTCACTCAGCCTTCTGTTTTTGAGCTTTGTCTATACTGATGTGTTCACTCTATCTAGCTTATTCATTGTTGCTACTATATCATTCTCTAGTTACTGAATATGTGGTGATTTATTATCCATTCTCTTGAACATTTTTTATTGCTATTTCAAACACTGGTACTTTTTTGAGTTTTTTTTTTTTTCTTTTAAAATCAACTTACTAGCTGGGTGCAGTGCTGCACGCCTGTAATCCGAACACTTTGAGAGGCTGAGGCGGGTGGATCACCTGAGGTCAGGAGTTCAAGACCAGCCTAGCCAATGTGGAGAAACCCTGTCTCTACTAAAAATACAAAAATTAGCTGGGCATGGTGGCTCACACCTGTAATCCCAGGTACTTGAGGGGCTGAGGCAGAAGAATCACTTGAACCTGGGAGGTGGAGGTTGCAGTGAGCCAAGATTATGCCACTGCACTCCAGCCTGGGCACAGAGTGAGACTCTGTCTCAAAAAAATAAATAAAATAAACTTACAAGCCTGGGCAACAAAGTGTGATCCCATCCCTAAAAACAAAAGTAGCTGGGCATGGTGGTACGTGCTCGTAGTCCCAGCTACTCGGGTGGCTGATGCGTGAGGATTGCTTGAGCCCAGGAGGTCAAGACTGAAGTGAGCTGTGATTGTGCCACTGCACTCCAGCCTGGGTGACACAGCAACACTCTACCTTGGAAAAAAAATCAATTTTATTGAGGTATATTTTACAAACAATAGAATATACTCAAGTGTACAGCTTGGTGAGTTTTGACAAATGTGTATATCCATGAAGCCACCACCACAGGCAAAATACAGCATTTCTCCATCATGCATCACTGCCCACTATGCCCGATTGCAACCAGCTCTTTTCTCCTTGAGCCTTGCCTTAACATACCACTGCTCTGCTCTCTGTCCATATAGATTAGTTCTGCCTTTTCTTGAATTGTATACCATTGAAATCAAATTGCATGTCCTCCTTTGGGTCTAACTTCTTTTGCTCATCACAACACCCTTGAGATATACAGAAATTGTTGCATGTACAAGTAGTTCCTTCCTCTTTATTGCCGAGTAATACCTATTATATAGAAATACTACAGTTTGTGCACTCTACTGTTAATGGGCATTTGGGTTGTTTCTAGTTTGGGGCTATTATGGATAAAGTTGCTATAAACATTTTTGCAAATATGCTTTGTTTTGGGACATGTGTTTACATTTTTCATAGTTGGATACCTAGAAGTGGAATTTCTGAATTATAGGGTAGACATATGTTTAACTTTATAAGAAGTTGCCAAGCCTGGGCAACACAATGAGACCCTGTCTCTATCCAAAGAATAAAAAAAAAATTAGGTAGGCATGGTAGTGCAGGCCTGTAATCCTAACTGTTCAGGAGGCAGAGGCAAGAGAATCACTTGAGCCTGGGAGTTCAAGGCTGCAGTCAGCTGATTGTGCCACACTACGCTCCAGCCTGGGTAACAGAATGAGATCCTGTCGAGAAAGAAATAACAAGAGAGAGAAGGAGAGAGAGAAATCGCATAAATATTTTCACTAGCACTTGATATTGTCAATATTTTCTACTTTAGCATTCTTAACAGGTGTAAAGTGGTTTCTCATTGTGGCTTTAATTTGTGTTTGCTTAACAGCTAAGATAAAAGACCCCTCCTTTTTCTTCCTTGGGAGAAAGGGTCTCACTATCTCACTCTTTTGCCCAGACTAGAGTGCAGTGGTGCAATCTTGGCTCACTGTAACCTCCGCCTCTTGGGTTCAAGTGATCCTCCCACCTCAGCCTCCTGAGTAGCTCAGCTGGGACTACAGGCACACATTGCCACATCCAGCTGATATTTGTGTTTTTTGGTGGAGACAGGATTTCGCCATGTTGGGCAGACTGGTCTTGAACACCTGACCTCAGTTGATCCACCTGCCACAGCCTCACAGAATGCTGGGATTACAGGCATGAGCCACTATGCCGGGCCAACTAATGATAAAGATCTTTTCATGCACTCATTAGCCATTCATATACAGTCACAGTTCAGAGATATTGTGGGTTCAGTTCCAGACCACCACAATAAAGCAAGTATCACAATAAAGCAAGCCACAGATTTTTTTTTTGGTTTGGCAGTGCAAATGAAAGTTACTTTGCCAAGATCCATCAGTGGAATCATTGTCTGTGGCAGCTATAGCCTTAGGAAATGTATTTATTCAATAGTATGACTTGAAAGTCAAAATTACTCCTTGATCTATGGGCTGCAGAATGGATGCTGTGTTAGCAGACATTAAAACAACATTAACCTCCTTGTTTGTATGTCTCCATCACAGCCATTGGTTGAGTAGGTACATTGTCAGTGAGCAGTAATATTTCGAAGGGAATCTTTTTTTCTGTGCAGTAGGTCTAAATAGTGAGCTTAGAATTCAGTAAACCATGCTATAAACAGATGTGCTGTCATCCAGGCTTTGTTGTTCCATTTATACAGCACAGGCAGAGTAGATTGAACATAATTCTTTTTTTTTCTTTTTTTGAGATGGAGTCTCGCTTTGTTGCCCAGGCTGGAGTGCGGTGGCATGATCTTGGCTCACTGCAACCTCAGCATCCTGGTTCAAGTGATTTTCCCACCTCAGCCTCCCAAGTAGCTGGGACTACAAGCGCACTTCACAATGCCTGGCTAATTTTTGTAGTTTTAGTAGAGACGTGGCTTCACTTTGTAGGCCAGGCTGGTCTCGAACTCCTGACTTTAGGTGATCCACCTGCCTCAGCCTCCTAAAGTCTAGAATTACAGGCATGAGCCACTGTGCCAGGCCAGATTGAGCATAAGTTCTTAAGGGCCCTAGGATTTTCTGAATGATAAAGAGGCATTGGCTTCAGGCCGGGCACAGTGGCTCATGTTTATAATCCCAGCACTTTAGGAGGCCAAGTTGGGTGGATCACTTGAGCTCAGGAGTTCTAGAGCAGCCCGGTCAACATGGCGAAACCCTGTCTTTACAAAAAATACAAAAATTAGCCGGGTGTGGTGGTGTGTACCTGTAGTCCCAGCTACTTGGGAGGCTGAAAGGAGGATTGCTTGAATCCAGGAGGCAGAGATTGCAGTGAGCTGAGATTGTGCCACTGCACCCCAGCCTCGGTGACAGAGCAAGATCCTTTCTCAAAAAAAAAAAAAAAAAGAAGAAGAAAGAAAAATAAGCTGGCAGTCACCAGCTATATTAACCCCTAATAAAAGAGAGTCAGCCTGTCCTTTAGTTTCGAAGCCAGGCATTGATTTCTCCTTTCTAGTTATGAAAGTCCTAGATGGCACCTTCTGATAAAAGACTGTTTTGTCTACATTGAAAATCTGTTGTTTGGTGTAGCTGCCTTCATCAATTACATTAGCTAGAACTTCTGGGTAACTTGCTACAGCTTCTCCATCAGGCTTTACTGTTTCACCTTATACTTTTGTGTTATGGAGGCAACTTATTTCCTTGCTTTTTTGTTTTATTTTATTATTATTATTATTATTATTATTATTTTGAGACAGGGTCTTGGTCTGTTGTCCAGGCTGGAGTGCAGTGGCATGATCATAGCTCACTGCAGTCTCAACCTCCCAGGCTCAAGTGATCCTCCCATCTCAACCTCCCAAGTAGTTGGGACTACAGGTGTATACCACCATGCCCAGGCAATTTTTTATAATTATAATAATAATTTTTTGATACAGAGTCTCACTTTGTTCCCCAGGCTGGAGTGCAGTGGTATGATCTCAGCTCACTGCAACCTCTGCCTCCCA
Source organism: Cebus imitator (assembly GCF_001604975.1). NCBI lineage: Eukaryota > Metazoa > Chordata > Mammalia > Primates > Cebidae > Cebus > Cebus imitator. The sequence continues at coordinate 3,417,896 of NW_016107529.1, read as the reverse complement.
TGTTCAAGCAATTCTCCTGCCTCAGCCTCCCGAGTAGCTGGGATTACAGACACCCACCAGCATGCCTGGCTAATATTTGTGTTTTTAGTAGAGATGGGGTTTCGCCATGTTGGCTAGGCTGCTCTTGAACTGACCTCAAGTGATCCACCTGCCTCGGCCTCACAAAGTGCTGGGATTACAGGCATGAGCAGCTGCACCCAGCCCAAACTTCTTCTGCAGCTTCCTCATGTCTCTCGGCCTTCATAAAATGGAAGAGAGTTAGGGCCTTGGTCTAGATTAGGCTTTGGTTTAAGGGAATGTTGTGGCTGGTTTGATCTATCCAGACCACTCAAACTTTCTCCACATCATCACTAAGGCTGTTTTGCTTTCTTATCATTCATGTGTTCACTGGAGCGGCACTTTAAATTTCCTTCAGGAACTTTTCCTTTGCATTCACAACTGGGCTAACTGGCATGAGAGGCCTAGCTTTCAGCCTATCTCGACATGCTTTCCTCAGTAAGCTTAATCACTCACAGCTTTTCTTGATCTTGTTTTTTAAGAGAAAAGGTTTTGCTCTGTTGCCCAAGCTGGAGTGCAGTGGTATGATCATAGCTCACTGTAGCCTCAAACTCCTGGGCTCATATGATACTCTGCCTCAGCCTCCTGAGTAGCTGCGATTACAGGGGTGAGCCACTGTGTTGGCTAATTTCCAACTTTTGACTTAAAATGAGAGATGCGCAACTCTTCCATTCACTTGACCACTTAGAGGTCATTATAGGGTTATTAACTGGCCTAATTTCAATGCTGTTGTTTCAGAGAATAGGGAGACCTGAGGAAAGGGAGAGAGACAGGACCAGTCAGTGGAGCAGTTAGAACATACACAACATTTATCAATAAAGTTGTCTGGCCAGGTGCGGTGACTCACACCTATAATCTCAGTGCTTTGGGAGACCGCGGTAGGCAGGCCACTTGAGCCCAGGAGTTTGAGATTAACCTGGGCAACATGGTGATATCTTATCTCTAAAAAAAAAGAAAAGAAAAAGAAAAAAATTAGCCAGGCTTAGTGGCATGCATGTGTAGTCTCAGCTACTCAGGAGGCTGACATGGAAGGATCACTTGAGTATAGTACACTTGATCAGCCAAAAAGCCAAGAAGCAGGCCCTTTGCAGTGGCTCACACCTGTAATCTCACACTTTGGGAGGCCAAGGCGAGCAGATCACTTGAGGCCAGGCGTTCAAGACCAGCCTGGCCAACGTGGCAAAACCCCATCTCTGCTAAAAATACAAAAATTAGCTGGGCTATAAGTCCCAACTACTCAGGAGGTTGAGATGGGAGGATCACTTGAGCCCAGTGGGCCAAGTCTGCAGTGAGCCAAGATCACATTACTATGCTCCAGCCTGGGAGACAAAGTGAGAGACCCTGTCTCAAAAAAAAAAAATTGCTTCTTGGGTTTTGTTTTTTGTTTTGTGTGTGTGTGTGTGTGTGTGTGTGTGTGTGTGTGTGTTTTGAGACAGAGTCTTGCTCTGTCTCCCAGACTGGAGTGTAATGATATGATCTTGGCTCACTGCAACCCCTGCTTCCCAGGTTCAAGTGAATGTTGTGCCTGAGCCTCCCAAGTAGCTGGGACTATAGCACCATGCCTGACTAATGTTTTTGTTTTTTTAGTAGAGGTGAGGTTTTGCCATGTCGGCCAGGCTAGTCTCAAACTCCTAACCTCAGGTGATCTACCTGCCTCATCCTCCCAAAGTGCTGGGATTACAGGCATGAGCCACCACCCCTGGCCTTAAGTTGATTTTTGAATATGGCGTAAGACCAATTCATTCTTCTGCATGTGAATATCCAGTTTTTCTAGTACGCTTTATTGAAGTCACTTCCCTTTTCTTATTGTGTGATCTTGTCTCCTTTGTCAAAAATCAATAGGATCAAAATGTTTGGATTTGGCTGGGCACAGTAGATCATACCTGTAATCCCAGCAATTTGGGAGGCCGAGGCGGGCGGATCACCTGAGGTCAGGAGTTTGAGACCAGCCTGACCAACATGGAGAAACCCCGTCTCTATTAAAAAAAAAGAAATTAGCTAGGCATGGTGGCGCATGCCTGTAATCCCAACTACTCAGGAGGCTGAGGCAGAAGAATCATTTGAACCCAGGAGGTGGAGGTTGTGGTGAGCTGAGATCGAACCACTGCTCCCTAGCCCGGGCAACAAGAGCAAAAATCTCCATCTCGAAAAAAAGAAAAATGTATGGGTTAATTTCTTGTCTCTCTATTTGGTTCTATTGGTCAGTATGTCTATTTTTATGCCACTACCATGCAGTTTTAATTATTATAGCTTTGTAATATAGCATAAAATCAGGTAGCGTGATGCCACCGGCTTTATTGTTTTTGCTCAAGATTGCCTTGGCTGGTGGTTCCAAATAAATTTTAAAACTTTTTTCTATATCTGTGAAAAATGACATTTGAATTTTAATAGGGATTACAGTGAATCTATAGGTTTATCTTCTTATTGAGTTGACACTGTTCTTATATATTCTAGATACAAATCCATTATCAAATATATTATTGTAAATAATTTTTTCGAGTCTGTGGGCTTGCCTTTTTTTTTTCCGTTTTTTCCAAAAGCGTCTTTTTAAAAGAAAAAATTTTAATTGTACTAAAGTCTACTTTATCACCTTTTTCTATTAAAGTGAGAGCTTTTGTGTCTGTTTAAAAAGAAATCTTTGCCTACCCTAAGATTACAAAGATTTCCTGCTATATTTTCTTCTGAATGTTTTATAGCTTTAGCTTTTGCATGTATGTCTTTGATCCATTTTCAGTTAGTTTTTGTGTACAGTGTAAAGCAAAGATCAAAATTCAGTTTTTACACATGGATATCTAGCTGTTGCAGAACCATACTCTGAAAAGACTAGCATTTCCCCAGCGATCTCAGCTTACTGTAACCTCCACCTCCCAGGTTCAAGAAATTCTCCTGCCTCAGCCTCCCAAATAGCTGGGACTACAGGCATGCACCACCATGCCCAGCTATTTTTTGTATTTTTTAATAGAGATGGGGTTTCACCATGTTGGCCAGGATGGTCTCGATCACCTGACCTTGTGATCTGCCCACCTCAGCCTCCCAGAGTGCTGAGATTACAGGTGTGAGCCACCGCGCCTGGCCTACTCTGTCTTAATTACTGTGGCTTTACAAGTAAACCTTGAGGCTGTGAATGATGGCTAACACCTGTAATCCCAGCACTTTGGAAGGCCAAGGCAGGTGGATCACCTGATGTCAGGAGTTCAAGACCAGCCTGGCCAACATGGTGTAGCCCCATCAACACCAAAAACATACAAAAATTAGCCAGGCATGGTGGTGCTTGTCTGTAATCATAGCTACTCGGGAGATTGAGGCAGGAGAATTGCTGGAACCCAGGAGGCAGAGACTGTAGTGAGCCAAGATTGGGCGACTGGACTCCAGCCTGGGTGATAGAGTGAGACTCTATCTCAAAAAAAATAAACAAACAAACAAACAAATATTGAAATCAGATAGCATAAGTTCTCTAACTTTGTCCTTATTTTTCAAAATTGTTTTTGTGGTTCTAGGGCCTTTGCATTTCCATGTAAATTTTAACATTAGCTTGTCAAATTCTACAAAAATACTTGCTGGGATTTTGCTTGGGATTGCACTAAATCAATACATAAATTTGGAGTGTTGACATCTTAATATTGAGTTTCCCAATCCATGAACATGGTCTTTCTTTTTTTCCTTTTTTCTTTTATTTTTTTTGTTTTTTTGAGACAGAGTCTCACTCTGTCACTCAGGCTAGAGAGCAGTGGCATGATCTTAGCTCACTGCAACCTCTGCCTCCTAGGTTCAAACGATTCTCCTGCCTCAGCCTCCCAAGTAACTGGGATTACAGGTGCATGCCACTATACTTGGCTAATTTTTTTGTATTTTGGGTAGAGATGAGGTTTTACCATGTTGGCCCAATTGGTTTTAAACTCCTGACCTCAAGTGATCTGCCCATCTTGGCTTCCCAAAGTGCCAGGATTACAGGAGTGAGCCACTGCACTTGGCCTGTTTCTTCACTGATTTAGTTTTTTAATTTACCTCTTCTTATTTTTGGAGCTTTTCTAAATGGCACTTCTTTATTATTATTATTTTGATACAGAGTCTCTCTGTCACCTAGGCTGGAATGCAGTGGCGCTATCTCAGCCCACTGCAACTTCCACCTCTTGGATTCAAGTGATTCTCCCAATTCAGCCTCTTGAGTAGCTGGGATTACAGGCATGTGCCACCACCACACTAGGCTAACTTTCTGTATTTTTAGTAAAGACAGGGTTTCACTATGTTGGCCAGGCTGGTCTTGAACCCCCAACCTCAAATGATCTACCTGTCTCAGCCTCCCAAAGTGCTAGGATTACAGGCTTGAGCCACCATGCCCAGCTTCTAAATGGCATTTTAATGTGATTTTCTAATTGTTTGTCTCTAACACATATATATAAACAGTTTACTTTTGTATATTCACCTTGTATCTTGTCATCTTGCTAATTTTACTTAGTTCTAGCTTCTTTGAAGATTACTTAAATTTTTTATGCACATGATCATGTTGTCTGTGAATAAAGGCAGTTTTACTTTTCCTTTTTGGCAGGTGCCTTTTATTTATCTAGAATCTCCGATATAATGTTGAAGATAATTCTTTAGAATTTGGAGGTAAAATTGTGCCATTCTTTTTTCTCTGGATAATTGTATGTTTTTACCACTTGATTCTTTTCCACCACACATTTGTCAACAGAGAGCTCTTCTGAAGACTTGATCAGAGCTTTTGAAGTAGCCCCAGTTATTCCAGTCTGACCTCTAAAATCTGAACTCTCCCTATTTCTCCAATGATTCCTACCTCTTCTTTCTTACAGGAAGCCTCTGATTCAGCTAGTCTGACTGGGGAAAGGAGCCTTCTTTCATAAGTTTTTGCCCACGTGATTTTCTCTCCTTCTGCTTACTTAAATCCTCTCCCATTCAATGCCTGGCTTGAAGAAACCCCTCTTGCAGCAAGCTCTTCTGTGACCAGCTCTCAGCACATCATTCTTTCTTTCAGCATTTGCTGTCTTGACTGTATGTATACCATTCATTGAGCACCATCTGTGTGCCATCACCTTACTTAGGAATCACAGCTTCATACTCCAGGTTTCTCTAGAATAGAGGTTTTGCCCACTTCAGCCCAGGTTTCACAGCACTCAGCCTAGGGCCTGGCTCTCAAGGACCAGACTGCTGACTTTGCCTTCATTCCTTTGTATGCCTTTGTGGTTTTGCAAATCAGAAAAAAAAAAAAAAAAAAGTGCCACTTCTTTTGGCCTTATGTAGCTCTATGCCAAAGGCAAGGCTTAGTAATCAGAGTTCAGGCTAGATTTCTACCCCTACTTGTCCCTTTGGCTGGACACCTTCAAAACGTGCATGGCCATATGGGTCAATCCTGCCTGAAGTGAGGAATTAATAAATGAACAAATAATTCCGAAAGATGGGTATTTTGTAAATAAATATATTGAGGCTCAGAAAGGTTAAGTTACTCACCTAAGGATACAGGCAGGAATGGTAGAAATGCCTGTCCCCAGAGTTCAAGGAGACACTGCCTTCACCTACCTCCTTCTCTGATCTCAACATGAGTTCAGCACTTTACATGCTATTAGGCATTTTTCTTGTTCATGGTTCCTTTTCAGTCTGATATCAGCCACTTCTGGAAATTACTCCAAGACTTTTTTACCTTTGGGTGAATGGCCCTTTCCTAGAATCAGTGTCTTTAACTGTAAACCAGGGGTGTCCAATCTTTTGGCTTCCCTGGGCCACATTGAAAGAAGAATTGTCTTGGGCCACACATAAAATACACCTACAATAGCTGATGAGCTTTAAAAAAAAAAAGCAAAAAATAAAAACATCATGTTTTAAGAAAGTTTACAAATTTGTGTTGGGCTGCATTCAAAGCCATCCTGGACTGCTTGTGGCTCACGGGCTATAGGTTGGACAAGTTTGCTGTAAACCCTCCCTCTCTTTACTGGAGTGTTACCAGAGTCCAGGAAACAATGAATATAGGGAAAGGCAAGGACTTTGGGACCAGATCAGCCTGGATTCCAGTGGCTACTTGGCAACTGACTTGGTGGGTGATCTTGGATCTCTCTCTCTGTTACCCAGGGTGAAATGCAGTGGTGCAATCATGACTCACTGTAACCTCAACCTCCTGAGCTCAAGTAGTCCTCCCACCACAGCCTCTCAAATAGCTAGAACTACAGGCACGCATCACCATGGCCAGCTGAAAAAAAATTTTTTTTGAGACAGAGTCTCACTTTGTTGCCCAGGCTAGAGTACCGTTGTGCAATCTCAGCTCACTGCAACCTCCTCCTTCTGGGTTGAAGCCATTCTTGTGCTTCAGCCTCCTGAGTAGCTGGGATTACAGGCACTCACCACCACGCCTGGCTATTATTATTATTAATTAGTAGTAGTAGTAGTAAAGACGGGGTTTCACCATGTTGGCCAGGGTGGTCTCGAACTCCTGACCCCAAGTGATCTGCCCACGTCAGCCTCCCAAAGTGCTGGGATTACAGGTATGAGCCATCATGCCTGGCCTTTTTTTAAGTGTAGAGACAGAGTTTTGCCATGTTGCCCAGGTTGGTCTTGAACTCCTGGATTCAGGTGATCCGCTTGCCTTGGTTTCTCAAAGTGCTGGGATTATAGGTGTGACCCACTATGTCCAGCCCAGATCATTTTTTGTTGTGGAAAGCAGTTCTCTGCATTGTAGGATGTTTAGCAGTATCTCTGGCCTCTGCCTGTTAGATGTCACTAATATCCATTGCCCAATTGTAACAACAGAAAATGTCTCCAGATATGGCCAAATGTCCCTCAAGAAAGAAAATCACTCCCAGTTAAGAACCACTGCTCTAGCCAGATGCAGCGTCTCAAGCCTGTAATCCTAGCACTTGGGGAGGCCAAGATGGGTGAATTTCAGGTAAACTATGAATACTTTTAAAATATAAGCATTTCCCATGCAATCATCATGAGTATCAGGTCTCTTGTGGCCCTGGGACTCCCCTCTGGGGAATGATGAGCGTGGTTTGATTGGCCATGTGATCAGAAGACAGAACTGATATTCTAAGGGATTAGGAAGAAGGGGCCTCCTGCCTGGGCGTTTCCATCTCACTGAGAGGGTGTAGGAATTGTCCAGGCACAGTGGCTCACACCACTTTGGGAGGCCGAGGCAGGCAGATTGCTTGAGCCCAAGAGTTCGAGACCATCCTGGGCAACATGATAAAACCCCATCTTCACAAAAAAATACCAAAAATATTAGCCGGAAGTGGTGGCACACACCTACAGTCCCAGCTACTTGGGTGGCTGAGGCAGGAGAATCGCTCTTTGGGAGGCCGATGCTGGTGGATCATGAGGTCAGGAGTTCAGGACCAGCCTGGCCAACATAGCGAAACCCTGTCTCAGCTAAAAATACAAAAGTTAGCCGGGTGTGGTGGTGTGCACCTGTAGTCCCAGCCACTCAGGAGGCTGAGGCAGAAGAATCACTTGAACCCGAGAGGCAGAGGTTGTGGTGAGCCAAGGTTGCACCATTGCACTCCAGCCTGGGCAACAGAGCGAGACTCAATCTTAAAAAAAGAAGTTTATTTTTTAGTGATCTGGGTGTGGCTATGTGACTAAGTTCTTCTGACCTGTAAGATACGCTGTAGGGCCCTTAAAAGAATATGGTCAAGGTGGTTAGCCATCTTGGGCCATGCACATGGTGGCAAGATCCTAGGGATGGCAGAACCATAGGACTGGGCCTCTGACAGTTCATAGAGCAGAGTAAAGGTCTGACTTTCACATGGGATAGAAATAAACTTCTACTTCATTTGATCACAGAGGAATCTGGGTTCCTGTTATAATTGCCAAGTCTCTATCCTCATACAAAGTGGTAGAGCTGCAGGTGAGGACTAAGATGTAGGGATTAAAGGGTATGTAGGAAGCTGTGGAGTTCTTGTTATACCAAAGGCAGTGTTTCTTTTTGTTTTTTAAACACCGCTCGTACAACAGGCAGTGTTTCCTTCTTAAAACATGTTCTTCGGACTGGGTGTGATGGCTCAAGCCTATGATCCCAACACTTTGAGAGGCTGAAGCAGGAGGATCCCTTGAGGCCAACAGTTCAAGAGTAATCTGGCTGACATGGCAAAACCTCATCTCTACTAAAAATACAAAAAAGTTGGGCCAGGTACAGTGGCTCACACCTATAATCCCAGCACTTTGGGAGGCTGAGGTGGCAGATTACCTGAGGTCAGGAGTTCAAGACCAGGCTGACCAACATCGTGAAACCCCATCTCTGCTAAAAATACAAAATTAGCCAGGTGTGGTGGTGCATGCCTATAATCTCAGCTACTTGAGAGGCTGAGGCAGCAGAATCGCTTGAACTGGGAGGTGAGATAGCGCCATGGCACCTCAGACTGGGCAACAAGAGTGAAACTCCGTCTCAAACAAAAACAAAAACAAGTTAGCTGGGCATGATGGTGTGCACCTGTGGTTCCAGCTACTTGGGAAGCTGAGGCATGAGAATTGCCTAAACCTGGGAGGTGGAGATTTTTTGTTTGCTGATGTATTGTTAGAATTTCGGGAGAACTTGACAGCTATGCAGTGATTTAGAAATATTTGTTGATGAATGAAAGTCCCTTCCAATCACAGCATTCTAGGAAGTCCCCTCCAGCCTGGCTCAGAGAAGGAAATAAGTAATTAGAATGGGGCTTCCTTTTGTCTCAGGACTTGAGGCCAGTTGATGTTGAAAGAGAATCGTTTTGCACCACTACACTCTAGCCTGGGCAACAGATCGAGACTCTGTCTCAAAAAAAAAAAAAAAAAAAGAAAAACAGAAAAAAAAAAAACGGACTATCTGCAATGTAATCACTCCAGGGGTGTCCAGGAATCCGTGAAAGCAGCAGATGGTTAGTAGGGACCCCAGTCTTGGCAATCTTCTCAGCTACCCCTTGGCTGGCTCTGCTAGAGCTGGGGGATTTCAGGGCTGCCTGCTTCTACAGGTGTCTCCTTGGTGATCCGTTCTCCAGGCAGCCCCCAGAGCAGCCTATTTTTTTTTTTTTTTTTTTGAGATGGAGTCTCACTCTGTTGCCCAGGCTGGAGTATAATGTCGCTATCTAGGCTCACTGCAACCTCTGCCTCCCAGGTTCAAGCAATTCTCTTGCCTCAGCCTCTCCAGTAGCTAAGACAACAGGCGCGAGCCACCACCCCCAGCTAATTTTTGTATTTTTAGTAGAGACGGGGTTTCACCATGTTGGCCAGACTGGTCTCGAACTCCTGACCTCAGGCAATCCACCTGCCTCAGCCTCCCAAAGTACTGGGATTACAGGCGTGAGTCACCGCACCCGGCTGCAGCCTACTTCTACCAGTAGTTCAATGTCTGCCTCTGCTCCAGGGTTTATTTCTGGCCGTCAGATTTGGGACTCTAAGGAAGGTCTTCTCATACCTATAGAAGATAGGTGCTGTCATGCTAGGTCAGGTCACATCATTTCTCACTTAGATTCCACAAGGCCCTGCCTGATCTGGCATCTGCCTACCTCTCTGGTCCTTCGCTTTATCATGTGGCTCCATCATATCAACCTCTTCTTTCCTTTGGGCTTTTGCTCAAACCACTCTATCTGCTTAGGACTTCCCTATCTTTTTTCCCTAACTCTTATTAAAATTTCAGCTTTCAGCTTTAACGTCATTCCTTAGGGAAGTCTCTGAATCCCACAATAGGTCAAGTGCCACTTTTATACATGCTCACAGCTCCTTATACTTATAATCCCGGTGCTTATCATAATTGTAATCATATAATAATTAAAATAGTTATTTAATGTTTATCTTTTCCACTATTCTCTAAGTGCCGTAACAGCTAGAAACATGCCCATTTTGTTTGCTGATGTATTGTTAGAACTTAGAGAGAACTTGAGAGCTATGCAGTGCTTTAGAAATATTTGTTGATGAATGAAAGTCCCTTCCAGTCACAACATTCTAGGAAGTCTCCCCCAGCCTGGCTCAGAGAAGGAAATAAGTAATTAGAATGGGACCTCCTTTTCTCTCAGGACCTGGGGCCGTTGATGTTGAAAGAGAATCATTTTGGGATAAGAGGAGAGTTCAGCAAAAGACAAAGGCTTGTAATATTCCATATCCAGAAATGACAGCCTCCCCAAAGTCCTAACGGGTGGTTTCTGACTTGCTAATGTACTCTAAACTCAGAAGAAATCTAAGGGATCAGGTAACTAAAATATTGATTAAGGCAGGGCATGGCGGCTCATACCTGTAATGCTAGCACTTTAGGAGGCCAAGGTGGGCAGATCGCTTGAGCCCAGGAGTTCAAGACCAGCCTGGGCAACATGTTGAAAACCCATCTCTACAAAAAATACAAAAATTAACCAGACATGGTGGTGCACACATGTGGTCCCAGCTACTCGGAAGGCTGAGGTGGGAGGATTGCCTAAGCTAGGAGGTCAAGGCTGCAGTGAACTGTGATTGCACCACTGCTCTCCAGCCTGTGTGAGACAGTAAAACCTTGTTTCAAAGCAAAAACCAAAAAAAAAAAAAAAAAAAAAAAAAGGAAAAAGGAAGGGAGGGAGGGAGGGAGGGAAATTTGATTAATAACTAAGGCATAGCAAATACTGTTAAACTGCTAAGTCCTACTATATACTCTAATAAAATAAAGTATTTGGCTTGTAAATAAGGTGTTAGAAGATAATTAAGGTGTTGGTAGATAAATAATAACTACTCAAGTGTTATTTGATAACCAAGGGATTAATTTAAAAGCAAGATCTTAGCAGATACTGGTTAACCAATGACTAAGGTGACTGTTGATAAGGATTTAAAGTAACTTTTTCAAACTAGAGGACTCTTGCATGTGTTAGAGGGGGCTTGAGAACAGCAGAAAGCTGATAAAGTCCATAGGACTGCAGGGCTCATTGGGAGCATATAAAGTTCTCAGCTGGACTCTAAATTTCTGGGGAAATGGGTTTGCTCATCTTTGGTTTCCAAATAGGGGCTAGGCAGGAGCAGGCATGGAGTTGGTGTTCCAAATGTGTATGACGTAATTTAATTTCATCTATTAAGGGCCTAGCACTGTGCTCAGGAGAGGGAAGGGAGGGCAGTTGCCTAAATGATGGGAATAGAGTGTGATAATTACGTGGGGTGTGAAAGAGAAGGCTCCAGGGGCTGCCAAGGCGGGGTGGAAGAGCAGATGTGTCAGGGAGAGATGAGGGTGAATTTAGTCCTGGACATGTTGAATTGAGGTATCTGTAGAGATCCACAGGAGGCAGGTGGGTGGGAGTCCTGCATGGATATAGACATTTGGGTGTCATCAGGGTGTAGATGGTGGTCAAAACCATGGGAAAAAGTGAGCTGGCTATGGAAGGGTATATGGGGTGCGAAATTAGATCAGACTGGAACTCCACGGAAGACCAGCAGGGAAGGGGTGGGTAGAGAAGGGAGAGACATTGATACTGAGAAGGAAGGAACACTTAGAGAGATGGGGGGAACTAAGAGCAGAGGCAAGAACACCAAGGGACTAGCATGTGCCAGGGAGAAGAGCAGAGTCTGCAGTGTCCCGTTCAGCTGAGAGCTCAAGGAGGACAAGGTGAGAGATGTTCATTGGTTTTAGAGATAAAGCGCTAAGTGATGGCCTTGGTGAGCACAGTGAGGAGAGGCAGACCTACAGGTGGTGGAGACAGTGGGTACGGAGGGAGGGAGGTAGCTGCAGGAGACAATGGTTCCCAGATGTCCAATGTGAACATGTCTAGAGCTGGGCTTCACTGTGTGTGTGTGCATGCACATGAGCACATGCAGAGCTGCAGCTCAGAGGAGGGTGTATAAGGGCAGCTGAGAGGCCACCATGGGAGGGGCTGTGGTCACCCCATGAACAGCCTTCACTTTATTCTGGTTAGCTTTTGAGAAGCACCATGAAGGGAGACTGTGAAAATTCTAAGCACAGTTCAACCCTTTCATTGTCCAGTAAGAAAACGGAGAACAGCAGAGAGGGAAGAATTTGCTGTGAGTCAGAGGCACAACCAGGACTTGAAGCTGAGTCTCCAGACTTCTAAAAGAGTGACCTTGGATAAAGTAGACCTGAAATTTTCATTGGCTAATGAATTATCTACCAGTGACTCTGCCCATCACCCCATTTTTTAAAAGACAGTATCTTGCTCTGTTGCTTAGGTTAGACTGCAGTGGCATGATCATAGCTCACTGTAGCCTCAAACTCCCAGGCTCAAGTGACTCGCCTGACTCAGCCTCCTGAGTAGCTGGGACTACAGTTGTGCACCAACACACCTGGCTAATTTTGGGATTTTTTGTACAGATGAAGTCTCACTATGTTTCCCAGGCTGCACCCCAATTTTTAGCAGCCTCTTTTCATATTTATATAAGGTGAAATAGGATCTGACATACAAAATTAAAACATTACAGAAACTTAATGAAAATGACTCCTGTTACCCCACCTCAGCCCTTCATAGACAACTACCACTAAGAGTTTGGTCTATATTTTTCCCTCTCTCCCTCCTACTTAACATTGTAAATGTTTTAAAAACTTGGGACAGGATCTCACTCCCATTGCCCAGGCTGGAGTGTAGTGGGGCAAACATAGCTCACTGCAGCCTCAACCTCCTGGGCTCAGACAATCCTCCTGCCTCAGCCTCCTGAGTAGCTAGCACTACAGGTGTGAGTGATCATGCCTGGATAATTAAAATTTTTTTTTTGCAGAGACAGGGTCTTTCCATGTTGCCCAGACTGGTCTTGAACTCCTGGACTCAAGCAATCCTCCTGCCTCTGCCTCCCAAAGTGCTGGGATTACAGGCAGAAACCACCGCGCCCGGCCCCATTGTAAATTTTTAATAAAAACATTATACCTGTTCATATTGGCTTTTCTGGGTATGTGCATATGTTCATTCTGTTTTGCAACTTATCCTTTTTTCACTTTTGCACAACTTTCTATGGTAGCATATAGAGACTTAATTCATTATTTTTTTTTTGAGATGGAGTCTCTCCCTGTCACCCAGACTGGAATGCAATGGTGCGATCTTGGCTCATTGCAACCTCTGCCTCCCGGGTTCAAGCAATTCTCCTGCCTCAGCGTCCCGAGTAGCTGGGATTACAGGCATGCCACCACACCCAGCTAATTTTTTGTATCTTTAGTAGAGACAGGGTTTCACCATGTTGGCCAGGCTAGTCTCAAACTCCTGACCTCATGATCCACCCACCTTGGCCTCTCAAAGTGCTGGGATTACGGGTGTAAACCACCGTGCCTGGCCCAATGCATTCATTTTAATATTAGTTTATAATTTTGCTTTGTACCATAATTTACTAACAGACTTTTTTTTTGAGACAAGGTCTCCTCTGTCATCCAGGCTGAGTGTAGTGGCATGATGACAGTTCGCTGCAGCCTTGACCTCCCGGCTCTGGCAATTCTCTCACCTCAGCCTCCTGATAGCTGGGACTACAGGCACGCACCCCCATGCCCAGCTATTTCTTTTTTTGTTTTGGAGAGGTGGGGTCCCACTATGCTGCATGGTGGCGTGTGCCTGTAGTCCTTGCTACTCAGGAGGCTGAGCTTGCAGTGAGCTATGATCAAGGCACTCTTCTTTAGCCTGGGCAACAGGGTGTGACTCTCTCTTCAAACAAAAAACAAAACAAAAGTTATGAACATTTTGTTTTAAAATGTATTGGCAAATCATCCTCCAAACACTTGCGCCAGTTTATTGTCCCACAGTTTATGTGAATGCCCATTTCCTCACATCTCTGGCAACCAGGGGTATTATCATTAAAAAAAAATCTTTTGAACTTGAATGAGGCTAGAGATCTTTTCATATTCTTATTATCCACCTATATTCTTCTGTGAATTATTTATTCATCTCCTTTGCCTATTTGTTATTGAGGTGTACTTTTGGCTAGTGGATTACTCAGTGGATTTTTTTTTTTTTTTTTTTTTTGAGACAGAGTCTCTCTCTGCTGCCCAGGCTTGAGTGCAGTGGCATGATCTCAACTCACTGCAACATCCACCTCCTGAGTTCAAGCTATTCTCCTGCCTCAGCCTCCCAAGTAGCTGGAATTACAGGCAACCACCATTATGCCTGGCTAATTTATATGTTTTTGTAGAGATGAGGTTTCACCATGTTGACCAGGCTGGTCTCTAACTCTTGACCTCAGGTGATCTGCCCACCTTGGCCTCCCAAAGTACTAGGATTACAAGAGTAAGCCACTGTGCCTGGCCACTCAGTGAATTCTTATTGGACAATAATGATTGGCTTGATTGAAAAAAACCAAAGGCCTGGCAGCCTTTGTGCCAAACTGCTAACACTGTTTACCTCTAGGGAGCAAAACTATGGGAAATGAGGAGGGTACTTTCATTTTTATTTTATATCATGAGTTATTGTTTGGATTTTTACAATGAACTTGCATTTCTTTTGTAATGAAGAAAATAATACAGAGGAAACAACAACTAAACCTTGGCCTGGATTCTGATTGGCTGGAAATTCATGTTGGATTCAAGTGTTTATTGATAACAAGTTATTTTTTGGTTTATATGCAAAAATTGTTTATTGAATGCCTCCTATTTGGCTGGCACTGCCTAGGCACTTTCACAGATATTTTACCCTAATGCTCACAACAGCCCTGTGAGGTAAGAATCGGTCCCAGTTTACAGAGGCCTTGGGTGGGAGATTATTGCTTGATATACTTCTATTTGCCACACATTTTCATTGGCAAGAGGTTCTTACTGGCTGGTGATTCACTGGTCAAGAGTTCTCATTGGCCAGGAGTTCCTATTTGCTGCTGTAAGATTCAAATAATCAAAATACTAGAATTTTCCCCCCACAGGAATGATGGGACCAGTGGCATAAGAGTGAAGAAGGAGAGTCACTGGGTCTCTCCCTTTGAAGCACCATTTGAGTTTGCATTGGTCAGCCCCGCACAGGTGGGCGGGATGAGGTGGCGGAGGAAGAGACGCAGTGGTTATAAGTCTTCTCGCTTCCGTAGGATGAGCTTCCTCACAAGTGCTGCGATCTGGGGTCTGATCTCCTCCACTGACACGGTTGGGTCCCAAGCCCCTACCACCTTTCCATCTGGGGCTACAAGGTATTTCCAGAAGTTCCAGATGGGCTCCTTCCCAGAAGTCTCTAGAGAAAAAGGAAGAAGGAAAGCCAAGTGTGCTAGCCTGCCTACCCTCTCCTGGAACTTCACTCTCGGTGTCCATCTTTCCCTGGTGGCAGCTAATCCTGATGCCCAGTCCACACTGCAGACCACTCCAACCAGAATGTCTGCAGATGAGGCTCAGGCATCAGCATTTTTCAAAAGTTCTCTGGGAGATTCCAGTATGGGCCAAGGTTGAGAATGACTGCTTTAGGATTCTGTGATGTGTCTGATAAAGCGATATCAAATCCTCCTTTATTGATGACCTCGAACTACTGAATAGTCTACACCCTATTCTCTAATTCAGTTTTAATGGTTTCCAAATGTTAGTCTGTGGACTGATTGCATCAGAATCACTGCGGGGCAGGGGAGTGCTTAAAATAAGATTCTTGGGCCCTACTTCAGTAGGTCTCAGGCTTGTGCATTTTTAAGCGCTCCCCAGGTGGTTCTAAAAGCAAGGCCAGGTTTGATCTATAACTGTGCTAACTGGGAAAGAACTAATAAAAGAACACAGAGAAGAAAACAAACATTAGGACTGACCCACAGAGCAAAATGCAAACCTGCCTCTGTAAGGGACTTTTTGTTTGCTGCACTGTTGCTTCTCATTTACACCTCCAGGTGAATGGGTTGCAGGGTGGGGTGCTGGCAAGGGATACAAAGGCCGCTGGAAGGACGGAGTGAGAAAAGGCAAAAATAGGGCCTCCAAAGGAGGAGAAGGCCTGAGGGAAGAAACAGGGTCATAACGACAAGCTTAGCCCATGACCCCATTCTATGGCTCTGAGGCTTCTGCAGCTGGAGAAGGGATCTATTTCTCAAATGTTAAGATCTGGTATTTTAGCTCAGAAGGTCTCCCTCCATGGCCTAAGACTCCACCACTGACCAAGGGTGGAGATGCCTGTCAGCCATCTTGGTCAGCTTTCTCCAGGCAGGTGGCATCCTCTGTCTATGCCTTGGTTTCTCCATCATAAGTCCATAAACTCATCTAATTCACAGTGACTCAAATGTCTCCTTCTAGGAGCCCCTGAATGTGAAAACAGGATCCTAGAAAAGTCCAAAACAGGATCCCTTTTGAGGGAGAAGTGAGAGGCAGCAGGTATGGAGATATTCTTAGGCAGGAATACCCCTTAGCTTGTACCTGCCTTCACTCTCCTCAAAGATTAGTGCTGGAGCAAAGCATCAGTCCACCTGGGGCCCCAGGTCACCCAGCCAGCCAGTGGCTTCTGCTGCCCAAGGAGCCATGGCCTCAGCCAGCTGAGGGAGGTGTGAGGGGATGAAGAGACCAGGACTCACGGGCCAGGTACTTGAAGGCAGGATGGGCACCGGTACCAGTTACTGCAATCTTGCTAAACATGGGGAATGAGACACTGTAGGTGCGGCGGGCAAAGCTCTCAATCTCCTTGTTGCTGTCAGGCTCCTGTTGGCCAAACTGGTTGCAGGGGAAGGCAAGCACGTTGAAGTGGTGGGGACCCAGGTCCCGCTGCAGCTGCTGCAGGGCTCGGTAGTGCTGATCTGTGAAGCCGCACTCGCTGGCCACATTCACCACCAGGGACACCTGTATGACAGAAACAAAACAAAACAGAGCCCAGACAACCCAGTGAAGAGGCATGAACCTGTACATGCCCTGACACGTCCACATACGTGACTCCCTCAACAGTTAATACTGCCTCACACATACAAGAACATAGTGTACACATATGTAAATGTGTGTCCAGTGTTCTCACACATACACAGACACATGCACACAGACAGGCACATACGAAATCAAACATTCAGGGGCTTACAAATGTGTGCACACATACAGGAACATCTGTGAATGTATGTTCACCGATAATAATACACATAAATAGGTATGCACATGTGCCATGATACAAACACATATGAGCAAACACCACACATACACCCCCCGACACAGCACATCCGCAGACAGAGGCACATATACTGGTGAATACACACTGAGAGCTGATAAGAGGGGTTACAAAGGCAGACCTGGGCTCAATTTTTGGCTCAGTCAGCTAGCATTCACCACTCAGCATTGTGGTTGCCTGTATATGTGTCAGTCTCCCTTCTAGAATGTGAACCTATGGAGGGAAGGAGTTATGTCCACTTCATCTTTGGGCCTGGCGTATGAAAAAGTTTTCAGTGTCAGCTGAATAAGTGTGCACATAAACACAAACACCTGCATGGGAACATAGACAGGTTTTCTTGAGAAAAGAAACCCCAGGGCAATCCCTTTTTGTCCCCCTCCTCTCCAGTAAATCAATACCACTTTTTTGGTTGTTTTTTTGAGACAAGGTCTCTAGCTGGAGCAATGGCATGAGCATAAAAGGATATGCCCCTAACAGTTTGCAGTCTCAAGCTCCTGAGCTAAAGTGATCCTCCCGCCACATCCTCCCAAATAACTAGGACTACAGGCTCGCGCCATCACACCTGGCTAATTTTTAAATTTTTACTTTTGGTAGAGACAGGTCTCTCCATGTTGCCCAGGCTGGACTCAAACTCTTACCCTCAGGCAATCCTACCAATTCAGCCTCCCAAAGTACTAGGATTACAGTTATGAACCACCACGTCTGGCCTACCACTTTCTTTGATCACTAGACAATTCCTAAATTCATTAAAGCCTTTAGGCAATAAATATAAAGCTGGCTAACAGAACTTGATTATAATACTGCAATTAGAATTTTGGCTCCAATGCTATGTTTTCAGCTTCTTGCTATATATTATTAAAGGATTTTAAACCCTCCCCTGTGCCCGGGCAGCCTAGTCCTATCTTCCGTTCTCAGCCAAACCACTATTGACATTTGGGTCAGGTAATTCTTTGTTGTTCAGGGGATATCCTATTTATTCATTGTCAGATGTTTGGCAGCACCCCTGGCCTCTACCCACTAGATGCCTAGTCTTGACAATCAAAAATGTCTCCAGGCATTGCCAACTGTGTCCTGAGGGAAAAATCACCCCTAGTTGAGAACCACTGGGCTAGATGACTGAACCACTGAGCTGTACGTTGGCACCCTACCTCCACCAGGTGAGAAAGGACCAGGCATGGGCCTGGGGCCACTGGCTATTAGAACAACCTCCTCAATCTGAGGTCAGCATACACCATACTCTGCCTGGAATGGTGAGAAACTAGGACTCATAAGTCTCTTCCTTCTGTTTTTTCTTCCTTTTTTCCCTTTTTCCCCCCTACTGGATCCCTGGGCAAGGGGAAAATTAAAGCTTGCTTTTTTTTTTTTTTTTGAGATGGAGTCTTGCTCTGTTGCCCAGGCTGGAGTACAGTGGTGCGATCTCGGCTCACTGCAACCTCTGCCTCTCCTGCCTCGGCTTCCTGAGTAGCTGGGATTACAGGCACACATGCCACCATGCCTGGCTAATTTTTGTATATTTTTAGTAGAGACAGGTTTTCACCGTGTTGGCCAGGCTGATCTCAAACTCCTGACCTTGTGATCTGCCTGCCTCGGCCTCCCAAAATGCTGAGATTACAAGTGTGAGCCACCACACCTAGCCAAAGCTTGCTTATTTTTAACTCACATCTTGCATGTCTGCCCATACTTTTAGACGGGGGAAAATCTGGCTTCTAGTTCCATCCCTGAAACCAAAACACAGACAGACACACCCAAGTACACACAGTTAATTTTCATATATACATATACAAGCACAGACAGACTGAAATTTTTATACAGAAGAAACAAACTATTCCCAAACACACACACACACACACACACACACACACACACACTCTACACTCAGGCCTACCAGTACATACATAACCCCACACATTCCCAAATGGTCACTCATTCATCCATACTGGTCTAAATGACTATGGTCCCAATTAGCCTGAAGGCATCAACCACGTCAATCTTGCCCATGGCTATGTCACTAAAGCTGGGCCCAGTGTCAGACATATAGTAGGAGCCAGGAAATGTCTGCCGGTGAAGGAAGGAGCATATTGCCCTAGCAGCAGGCATAGCTTGGGTTAACTCTGCACCAGTTACAGCTTCTCTGGACTTATGGTTCCCTGGTTTACCGCTGAACTTGGCAACTAAGGGCATAGATGCTGGAGCTGGACTGTCTGGGTTCATATTCTAATTCTCTTACTAGCTGTGTGACCTTGTCCTATTTTTGCCTTAGTCCTTATTACTACTGGGAATTACCTTGTGCATTTCTCAGTTCCTTGTTTATTGTTTCTTTCTTCTCCTCCCCCCATGTAAGCTCCATTAAAGCGGAAATGTATCTGTTTTATTCACCAATGTATCCCCAGGGCCTGGCCTAGTATTTAGTTAGTATACAGTAGGAGCTCTGCTTAACTAGCAGAGCTGGTCAAGCGCTACCTGGGGCTCTCTGGTGAGCTTCCCTAGAGAGAATGGGAGGCCTGCATTGAAACTTGCCCTGTTCTTGGTTCTTTTCCCTGAGTCCTGAATAAGGTTCCTGCTGGGATCCACCAAACACAGATGCAAAGCACTCTACAGTTTACAAAGTATACCTACACTGTCAGCTTATTTGAAACTCATGACACTGTGGGGGACAGTCAGGACAGGGATTACTGCCCCCAGCACTCCCAGCATAATCGAAAATTTCAAGGTTTATAGAGTACTGCCTTCACTAAAGATGGTGTTGCTCCCAGGAGAATGCTGACATCCATTTTTGTGTGGTTCATCCAAAACTAGTCGCTGGCCCACCTGTTCATTAGAGTTCAAGTCCCCAGCCATCTCACCAGAGTCCCCAGGTCCATCCTGAGGAGGCCCACTCTGAGAGTTCTTCATTGCACTGTGACAATGTGACATCTAGGCCTCTCAATGTAGTGTTCAAGGTCCCGCCTGGTCCCTTGCTAACCTTTTCAGCCTCATCTTCCGCCACTCTTAGCCTCCAGCTTTAGACTCTTTCAAGTACAACAGCTGAAACTCCTGGTCCCACCACTCCCCACCCTTCTTGCTGTTTGCTTGTTAGTCTGGGTAAAATCCACTTGTGTTCAAAGACTCAACCCAGACACCCTTCCTCTCCGAAATCCTCCCTGAGCTTAGATTCCCGCTTGGTAAGGAGTGGTCAATTAGCCTGGATGACTCTTATCTCTCCCCCTCAGCTACCATCTAAGGACTTGGCCTGGAGAGGACTCCGGATGGAGGGCGGTGGCGGTGGGATTCTCTTCCAGGCTCTGTCTTTCTAGTGCAGTGTGACCTCGTGCGAATGCCTGCCCTCTCCGGGCCTTTGTGCCCTCTCCCAAGGATGATCCGCGTGAGGTCTCCGTGCATCTGAAATAACTCCCTCTGCCCTGCACATCCATCTCCACAGTGTTCCTCACTGGACTCCGAATCAGCCACTCCCCGTTCCAGATGCGGAAAGTGGGGACCGGAGGGAGCAAGGCCGTAAGATGCTACGGTTACTTTTCCCACCCGTGAATAGCAAAGGCTGCGCAGTGGTACCCGGCCTCCCGGCGAAGGTGTGGACCCCGCTGCCCGAAGGTGCCCGAAGGTGCCCGTAGCGAAGTGGCTAGGACTGCGAGCGCTTCGGGTTCCTCCGCGCCAGGGCCGTGCCACGTAGCCGCGGGGCGGGCGGGGCGCGGGATGGGGGCGCCGCGCCGGGGGTCACAGCTGAGTGGGGCAGGGGCCGGGGTCTGGCGGCCGCGCGGCCGGGGCGCCCTCGGAGCCACCCCGCTCAGGGGTCCGGGCTGTAGGGCGCCCCCAGCAGGCCCCACCAGGGTGAGGCCGGGCCGCGCGGCGCCGCCAGACCCCGCGCACTCACCGAGCCGCGGTACTTCTCCAGCGATACCAGTTTGCCCCGGATGTTGACCGCCTTGAAGTCGTAGAAGTCCTGCTCCCGCTGCGCGCAGGCCGCGGTCCACAGGAGCAGCCACGCCGCCGCCACCGCCGCCGCCACCACCACCATGGCTCGCTCCCGGGGTGGCGGCGTCGCGAGGGCTGAGACGGGGCGGGCGGGCCCGGCGCGGGGGGTGGGAGGAGGTGGCAACGGCGCTGCTCGGCCCGCGAGACAGGACGCGCCCCCTTCTCGTTCTCCGCAGGCGGTGGATGACTGGCTCTGGGCCTCAGTTTCCCCGTCTGTCCTGGGGCAGCGCCCTCCTGTACCGGACCTCAGAGCCAGGGTTTCAGGATTCTTCCCCTGAGACCAGAGTTCGTTTCAGTGAGCCTCCCTCTTGTCCCAGGATGCAGAGACTTGGCACGAACAGGGAGACAAAAGTCTGAGAGCTCAGCTTCTCATTCGTGCGGCGGCCTTAGGCTGGTCTGGTCACGCCCCAACTCTGGCCTCAGTTTCTCCGCATGTTTAGTGGGACTAATCTCCCTTCCTGATCCACCTCTTCAGTATAGGATAGAAGTAATAGAAAAACGAATACGAAACACTTTAACAGTTGAATGGTGCCTCCAAACTTCAGGTGAACGAATGAATATTCCCTGAAAGTGATGGCTGAGAGAAAGAGAAGAGAGACTGAGGGCCTGTTGCAGGTTAGGTCCCCAGGAAGCAGATTCTGAGATGGAGATTGGAGTGTAGGATGTTGATGAGGGGGCAATACGCGTGGGAATACGCATGGGAAGGAAGGGAGGGAACAGGAGTGGCAAAAGGCGAAAGTAGTGAGCTCCATGCAGGCCTGAAGACAGTCTTAGCTGACCCTACAAGGACTCTGGAGCTAGAGTGGTCCATCAGTTGAGCTAAGATGGTCAAGTCTTTTTTGTTTGTTTTTGTTTTTTCGTGTTTTCGTTTTTGTTGTTGTTATTGTTTGTTTTTAGACAGAGCCTTGCTCTGTCGCCAGGCACCAGGCTGGAGTGCAGTGGTGTGATCTCGGCTCACTGCAACATCAGCCTCCCGGGTTCAAGCAATTCTCCTGCCTCAGCCTTCCGAGTAGCTGGGACTATAGGTGCGCGCCACCGCGTCCAGCTAATTTTTGTATTTTAGTGGAGACGCGGTTTCACTATGTTGGCCAGGATGGTCTCGATCTCTTGACCTCGTGATTCTCCCGCCTTGGCCTTCCAAAGTGCTGGGATTACAGGCGTGAGCCACCACGCCCGGCTGTGGTTCTTTTTGAGACGGAGCCTTGCTCTGTCGCCGGGCTGGAGTGCAGTGGCGCAATCTCGGCTTGCTGCAATCTCCACCTCCCCGGGTTCAAGTGATTCTCCTGCCTCGGCCTCCTGAGTAGCTGGGATTATAGGCGCGCACCACCAACGCTGGCTAATTTTTGTATTTTTAGTAGAGACGGGGTTTTACCATGTTGGCCAGGATGGTCTCGATCTCCTGACCTTGTGATCCACCCCCCCTTGGCCTCCCAAAGTGCTGGGATTACAGGCGTGAGACACCGCCTGGCCAATGGTCAGGTCTTTATACCCTGCCTTTACCAGTCTTTGGATGTGGGGCTACCTGCAAGGGGTGTGACAAGGGCCAAGATGGCCCTGTCTATGGAGAAGCTGACATTCTTTGTGTTGACAGCACTCATGGCTGGTGCCTGTCCTAAGTCCTCAGTGTTGGGGCATCTGGGCAGCACATCACAATGTCTCCCCTGCTCAGAACTCCCCTGCTGAGCCTGTGAAGTGTCAAGCATGGGGCTGGCTCCTGTACTAGTTTTCCAGAATCTCACAGGCTGATGTGAGAGAAACTAGGTAAACTGCAGATTTCATGTAACGTGGTAAGGGCTAAGCACTCTTGTGGTCATTCAACAAACACTTCTTGACCATCTGTTCTATGCCAAGTTTTGCTTTGGGTGTCTCTTAATGCAGAGATGAACAGAATGGGCATAGTCCCTATCCAGGGAGACACAGGAATTAAATAATTTATAAATAGCTCTAAAATTACTATTGTGGTTAGTACCACCTGACCTAGCCTGGAGGGCCAAGAAGGGCTTTCCAGAAAAAGGGAGCTCTGAAGAATGAGTAGAAATTGGCCAGGATGAAGCAAAGCACAAGTGCAAAGATTCTGAAGGGGAGAGGAACATGGTGCACTGAGTAACAAAGAAGGCTTGTTTGGTTGGAACAGAGAGCACAAAGGATGAGAGGGGAAGGTGGAGAGGCAGAGAGGAGTGAGATCACACAGAGCCTAGCAGGCCATAGTAAAGACTGTGGTCTTTAAACCAAGAAATAAAGGTTCTTTTTAGCAGGGAAGTATCACAGTGAGTCTTATGTTGTAGAAAAATCTCTTTCAACTGGGCCTGGTGGCTCACACCTGAAATCCCAGTGCTTTGGAAAGCCAAGGCAGGAGGATTGCTTGAGGCCAAGAGTTCAAGACCAGCTTCGGCAACATAACAAGAACTGTCTCTTAAAAAAATTTTAAAATGGCTGGGCGCAGTGGCTCACGCCTGTAATCCCAGCACTTTGGGAGGCCGAGGCAGGTGGATCACAAGGTCAGGAGTTCAAGACCAGCCTAGCCAACATGGTGAAACCCATCTCTACTAAATATACAAAAATTAGCTGGGCATGGTGATGTGTGCCTGTAATCCCAGCTACTCAGGAAGCAGAGGCAGTAGAATCGCTTGAACCCGGGAGTCGGAGGTTGCAGTGAGCCGAGATCGTGCCACTGCACCCCAGCCTGACAACAGAGCAAGACTCTGTCTCAATAAATAAATAAATAAAAATAAGGCTGGGTGTGGTGGCTGGCCTGTAATCCCAGCACTTTGGGAGGCCAAGGCGGGCAGATCACCTGAGGTCAGGAGTTTGAGACCAGCCTGGCCAACTTGGTGAAACCCCATCTCTACTAAAAATAGAAAAATTAGTTGGTCATGATGGCACGCGTCTGTAATCCCAGCTACTCAAGAGAGTGAGGCAGGAGAATTGCTTGAACCTGGGAGGCAGAGGTTGCAGTGAGCCAAGAGCACGCCACTACACTCCAACCTGGGCAACAGAGTAAGACCCTATCTCAAATAAATAAATATAAACAAATAATTAAAAAAATAAAGAAAGTAGAGGCAAAAGTATTTCCTGACAGGTGAAATATAGGGAATGAGGGAAAGACAAGAGTCACAGATGACTTTAAGGTTTTGGGTCAGAGTAACTGGAAGGGTGGAGTTGTCATTAATTGGGATGAGGATGCTTGTAGGGGGTTACTGGTTTGGGATGGAAAATCAAGAGCTCGGTTTGGACATGTTAAATTCGAGTTGCCTATTAGCAGTGGGAAACATTCACAAATTGGCTTGCCAGGAGAAAAAGGTGTGTGTGTGTAATAAGTTTATCATAAGGTGTACGGATATAAATGATGCATAGCACACAATTCACAAATAATAAAATATGTAGTACTTTTTGTAAATTCCATTGGCCAGTTCATTCCCACATAATGTTTTAATTGATGTCTGCCAAACTCTTATATCTATAGCCAACTAATGATTGCAATTGCTGAACATGTATAATTCCAAGATTAATGTTGGTTGTTATTTTCATTTCTCATTAATAGTAAGATGAAAGTGGAACAATAGAGATATGTGCCAGAACAAGAACACAGACAATAACACGAGTGCCTTCTTTGTGGAAGCTGAGAGTAGTTTCCAATACGGGAAGAATATTTACACTAATTTTTGTGTTATTCACAAAGTAATAGCAATAGACACAATATACTGTCAATTTAGTCTGTATTATTAACATTTTTCCATTACTTTCTTAAGTCTAGGCAATAAACAAAACAATAAATCAACCCCTAATAGGTAACATTTGCTAATGTGTGGCGTAATACTCCTACTCTGGTTGATTTTGACCTTCCAACATGATGTTACTGAACATGGAGTTAGGAAGAGCTGGGAGAATGGCACACCATTATGTAGTATTTCCACAATACAGATAAAATAGACATCAATATACTTGAGAACACAGAAAATAGAGTAAAACAATTAGTCGGCCGGGCACGGTGGCTCACGCCTGTAATCCCAGCACTTTGGGAGGCTGAGACGGGTGGATCACGAGGTCAAGAGATCGAGACCATCCTGGTCAACATGGTGAAACCCCGTCTCTACTAAAAATACAAAAAATCAGCTGGGCATGGTGGCGCATGCCTGTAATCCCAGCTACTCAGGAGGCTGAGGCAGGAGAATTGCCTGAACCCAGGAGGCGGAGGTTGCGGTGAGCCGAGATCGTGCCATTGCACTCCAGCCTGGGCAACAAGAGTGAAACTCCGTCTCAAAAAAAGAAAAAATAAAATAAATAAAACAATTAGTAAGTGATAAGTTTTGAATATTGTCTTTCTTTTTAACATAATGTCTTTAATTTTTAAAATGTAATTTAATTTTTAGGAATGGCTGTGGTTAGCAAGAGGCTAGCAAAAGTCCTGGAAACATAACAACTGACTCTAGGAGCTGGTTTCAGACACCATTCCTATCTCTAGTTCAATTGGATATATGAATCAGGAATTGGAAGAGATCTAAGGCAAGATATAAATTTAGGAGTGGGTTGGGCACAGTGGCTCACACCTGTAATCCCAGCACTTTGGGAGGCTGAGGCAGGTGGATCATCTGAGGTCAGGAGTTTGAGACCAGCCTGGCCAACATGGCGAAACCATGTCTTTAATACAAAAATTAGCTGGACACGGTGGTGGGCACCTATAATCCCAGCTACTTGTGGGGCTGAGGCAGGAGAATTGCCTAAGCCCAGGAGGTGGAGGTTGCAGTCAGCCGAGTTTGCGCCATTGCACTCCAGCCTGGGTGACAGAAAGCGAGACTCTGTCTCAAAAATACATACATACATAAATTTGGGAGTGAACAGCACACCGAGTATATAAAGCCATGGTACTGGATGATAATGGTGAGTTGTAATAGAGAGAAAAGAGAATCAAGGACAACCCTTGGAACTCCAACATTCAGCAGCAAGGAGATGAAGACACAAGGGAGCCAGAAGAAGACACTGAAAAAGGGTAGCCAGAAGAAGGACCAAAAAACCCAAAACAATGTGATGTCTTGGAGGCCAAGTGACGAATTTGTTCCAGGATGAAGAGAGTGATTAACTAGTAAAATCCTGTTGATAAATCTAGGAAGATTAAGGCTGAGACCCGAATATGGGATTTAGCAATTTAACCTTCAACCAATAAAGAAAATTAAACAAACAAAATCACATTTCCGTGCCTCTTTGCCATTCCTCATACTGCTCCCCCTGCCTATATTGTTTTCCGTTCCTTGTGCTTACAGCAAATTCCAATAGGGCTTCCAGGTTTTATCAGTCAGGGCCTCAATAGGAAACAGATGACACACTCAGATTAGGGCAATGTGAGGAAGGTTCATTTACAAAAGGACTAACTTCCAATGTGTGGGTGGGGTGTAGGAGAAGACAGGGATAGTTCAGGAATCTATCTGAACTGTTAACATCCTTGACCTGAATGGATGGGAAGAGGGAGGAAAGATTATGGAAACTGGAAAAAGAGACCTATACACCAAGCCATCTTGAAAGGGGTGTTCCTTTTTTGAGACAGTCTTTGTCACCCAGGCTGTAGTGCAGTGGCACTATCTCAGCACACTGCAACCTCCACCTCCCAGGTTCAAGTGATTTTCATGTCTCAGCCTCCCAGAAGCTGCTACTTTCAAAGGAGAATCACAACCAGTCCAAGGAAAATTTGCAGGGAAGGATCCAGGGAGTTAATTCATCTCCTCTTTCTCACCAGTCTCCTTCAGGGATGTTGGCTGGTACCTGAGTGGAAGCCAGGGAGCAAAGGAGCCCATTGATGTCAGCTGTGCAGCTTCAGTGTACCAAGCAGACGGTAGGGTGGACTGTGGATCCAAAGAGTCAGACAGAAGGTGTCTAGCACAGAAACCCAACTCAGAAACCAGCTTTTCTCTGAGGCTTTTCTCAACACCTTTATTTAGGTAGCTAGTTGCCCCCATTCTATGCTTTCCTTTTCTTATTTTTTATTTCTTAAAGATGGTGTTTCACTCTGTCACCTAGGCTGCAGTAGTGTGATCATAGCTCACTGCTGCCACCAACTCCTGGGCTCAACCATTCCTCCTGCCACAGCCTCCCGAGTAGCTAGGACTACAGGAATGGGCCACAACACCCCGCTAAGTTTTTTTCTATATTTTCAGAGATGGGAGTCTCACTATGTTGCCAGGACTGGTCTTGAACTCCTGGCCTGTCTTGGCCTCCCAAGTAACTGAGATTACAGACGCCAGCCATTGAGCCCAATTTATGTTTTCATTTAACGTAGCACTTACCATGCTATATTGCAATGATCCACAATTCTGGCTGCACCTTAGAATCACTTGGGGAGCTTTTTAAAAATGCTAATGTCCAGGCTCCACCTCAGATCAACTGAATCAGGAGGTCTGGGGATAGGGTCCCAGAACTATGTATTTAAAAAATTCCCCAGGTGATTTTAAGATGCAGCCAGGATTGATAATCACTGCTGTGATGTCATTGCCTATCTACCTGAATGTTACTTTGAGGAATTTGTAGCAGGACCATGTTTGACTCAAACCTGTCACTACCTGCAGCATGGGACCTTGTACAGAGTGGGTGCTCAGGACATGAAAGTTCACATTAAAGAGTATTATGATTTTAATTTTTGTGTAATTTTGTTATGATTGTGGTATGTATATTATCGAGGGCATTGTTTTTCAAACAGAGTTGCAACCCTAGTAAGTCATAGAATCAACTTAATAGCTCAGACTAGCCTAGAAAAAAATTGAATAGAAAAAGACAGAGAATGTTCTATACAGTAAGGGTTAGTGTAGTATTGTGAAACACACATGTGTGATCCAGGATGCAACGTAAACTATACTTCTGTGGGTTTCATTCAAAATGCTTGAAATTCACTGACCTAGGACAAATAATATAACTATGCTTCTGTTTTGTTATCTTTAAAATGTGGATTCCCAGCACTTTGGGAGGCTGAGGTGGGTAGATTGCCTGAGCTCAGGAGTTCAAGACCAACCTGGGCGACATGGTGAAATCCCATCTCTACTAAAATACAAAAAAATTAGCTGGGCATGGCGGCATGCACCTGTAATCCCAGCTACTCGGGAGGCTGAGACAGGAGAATCGCTTGAACCTGGGAGGTGGAGATTGCGGTGAGCCGAGATCACGCCATTGCACTCCAGCCTGGGTGACAGAGAGCAAGACTCCATCTCAAAAATACATAAATACATGTTAGTTGAATGTTCCACACACAAAAAAATACATACATACGTACATAAAATATGGATAATAATAGTGCCTTCTACCCCATGGCATAGAAATGAAGATTAGATGAGCTATCATATGTAAAGTGCTTGATGTCCAGTGCAGAGTAAATTATCAACAGTAGCTGTTAATATGGTGCAACAACAAACATTTGTAAAAAATAGAATATAAAATTTTCTTCATGCCATAGTTACTGCTGTGTAATATTATGCATGTAGATAGACAAAGGTGATTTACTATATTAGACCAGTAATTATTGGTAAATGTTATGGCAATAAATAAGCTTTTACAAATAGGAAGCAGTGCACCCAAGTTCTTTTCTTGAGGCCAGAAATATTTTGGGGCCTGATTAGAGTGGTGGAGGTGCTGTCTTAGATTCTATCTAAGGCTACGTCCTATTAATATCTTTCCTGCATTTGACCGGTGCCCACAGGCTATGTCTGCACCTGCTCTTGGAAAATTAACACAGCTCTGTTTAGAGGCCCTAGTGGGGAAGGACTCAGCAGGGCTTAGTTATTTAAGTATCTAAAGCACTTAGCACCATGCCTGGCGCTCAATAAATGTGGGCTAAATTGAATTGAACTGTTGATAACTGTTGTGTGACCTTGATCAAGTCACTCCCACTCTCTGGACCAAATTTTCCTGTGTGTAAAATAAGGGAAGTTGCATGGAAGGCTAGAAGTAGAAGACACCTCTGATTTTACAAATGCGGAATCTGAGACCCAAATAGGGGAAGGGACTCGCCTGAGTTCAAACCCAAGAGAGACAGAGGTTGCCGCTGAAATCTCCCCACTCCATGGTAAAGCACTTTAGATTGTCAAATACAATATTAGTATTGTATTGTCAATCCAATTCTGTAATCCTGGGGAGCAGTAGAAGCAACAAACTAAAGATACTCATAGCAGCAGGGATAGATTGTGAAAAATATAGTGTGGCGTGCAAAAGTAAAATACAGAAGGATATATATAACCTGGTACCATTTATATAAATGTAAAATATGTGCACACAGAATGAAAATGCATATTTTGTAAGAACAATATAATTGGGTACACAATAAACACATTAGGAGAGTTGTCTGTAGGGATAGGGAGAGGAAAGGGAATGAAAGGGTATAAATTGGGCCCAGTGCAGTGGTTCATGCCTATATCTCTAGTGCTTTGGGGGTGCCAAGGCAGGAAGATCACTTGAGGCCAAGAGTTTGAGACCAGTCTGGGCAACATAGTGAGAATGAATCTATACAAAACATTTTTTAAAATGTAGCCAGGGCCGGGCGGAGTGGCTCATGCCTTTGGGAGTCTGAGGTGGGCAGATCACAAGGTCAGGAGATCAAGACCATCCTGGCTAACATGGTGAAACCCTGTCTCTACTAAAAATATAAAAAATTAGCTGGGCATAGTGGCACACGCCTGTAGTCCCAGCTACTCGGGGTTGAGGCAGGAAAATCACTTGAACCCAGAATGCTGAGGTTGCAGTGAGCCAAGATCGCACCACTGTACTCCAGCCTGGGTGACAGAGAGCGAGACTCCGTCTCAAAAAAAAAATTTTTTTAGCCAGGTGTGGTGACACATGCCTGTAATCCCAGCTACTTGGGAGGCTAAGGCGGGAAAATCACTTGTCACTGGGAGTTCAAGGCTGCAGTGAGTTATGATGGCCACTGTGTTCTAGTCTGGGTGATAGAGCAAAACCTCATCTCTTGAAAAAAAAAAAAAGATGGGAGGAGGGTAAAAAAAGAAAGAGGCCTTTGAGGCCAAAGGATACAGTGTGCTATGAACTGAGAAAAATACGTTTACCTCAATTCTCTGTACCTAAAGCTGAAAAATAAAATATAATAAGCCATGCTTTCTTATGGATTTTTTTTTCTGTTAATATGTATAAAAGGAAAGCATGTAAGTTCTGAAATTGATTTCTAAAAATCTCTTCCTCCTCTTTTTGGCCTCTACTTTCCTTTGGGCCTTGGCTTCTCTTACCTGGACTCCTGGAACAGCTTTTTTTTTTTTTTTTTTAAGGCAGAGTCACCCTCTGTCACCCTGGCTGGAGTGCTGTCGCACAATCTTGGCCCACTGCAACCTCTGCCTCCTGGGTTCAAACGATTCTCCTGCTTCAGCCTCCCCAAGTAGCTGGGACTACAGGCACATGCCACCATGACCAGCTAATTTTTTTGTATTTTTAGTAGAGATAGGGTTTTGCCATGTTGGCCAGGCTGGCCTCGAACTCCTGACCTTAGGTGATCCGCCTGCCTTAGCCTCCCAAGGTGCTGAGATTACAGGCATGAGCCACCGCTCCTGGCCCTGATGAGGAGTCCTTTCTTTGTGCCCCCACACCCCTGTGTATTTACCATGCAAATTTACCATGTAAATTTCTGTTTGCCCAATACTCAGGATTTGGTACATGATATGTATTCAGAAATATTTCTTTTAAAAAACTTTGTATTGATACATCATATGCATACAGCAAAGTTAAGATATTGTAAGCATATGGCTTTGATAAACTTTTCAAAGTGAACACATCATGTAACATGCACCCCCCAACTTTTTTTTTTTTTTTTGAGACAGGATCTCGCTTTGACACCCAGGCTGTAGTGCAGTGGAGTGATCATGTCTCATTGCAGCCTCAACCTCCTGGGTTCAAGTGATCCTCCCAACTGCCCAGTCCCTGGGACTACAGGT
Source organism: Cebus imitator (assembly GCF_001604975.1). Lineage (NCBI taxonomy): Eukaryota > Metazoa > Chordata > Mammalia > Primates > Cebidae > Cebus > Cebus imitator. The sequence goes on along the minus strand of NW_016107529.1, from coordinate 3,387,025 downwards.
ACGTGCCACCACACAGGGCTTATTTTTGTATATTTTGTAGAGACAGGGTTTTGCCATATTGGCTAGACTGGTCTCTAACTCCTGGGCTCAAGCAAATCCACCCACCTAGGCCTCCCAAAGTGCTGGGATTACAGATGTGAGCCACTGCGCCTGCCCTGTCCCCAGATTTATAAACAGAATATTTCCAAGACTCCAGAAGACCTCCTCGTGCTATTTCCAGTCAAGCCCCCAGTCCTAATTTCTGAAAGCATAGATTAATTTGGCCTGTTTTTGTGCTTTATCTAAATGGAATCATACAGAGTGTACTCTTTTCTATTTGGCTCTTTCACTTAGCATATGTTTCACTAATCAATATTCCATATTTTTGTGTGTAATTATAGATTGTTCATTCTCATGCCATATGTATACTATTAAATTGTACTAATATGCTACAACTTGTTTAACCATTGTACTATTGATGGACACTCAATACATATTTCTTGTGTGAATGAAGAAATCTGTCCACTCACACTGTCAGTTCTCTGAGGAATGAGATAGGGTTTTTATTCATCTCTAAGTCCCCAGTATCTAGCATGGGGCCTGGTAGTTGGTGGGAGCCCAGTGAGAATTTAAGGAATGAACTGATGTATGATTCCTCTGAGCCTTTGTAATTAACTGGTAATTTCTCCATCCTCAGTGGGGCCCCAGCTTCAGATCTCTGGGTGATGCAGGTGAGTTGCTAGGCAACAGCATGAGGTTGGCTTTGAGGTCACAGTGGAGAGTGTGCTGCCGAGGCCAGTCTGATGGTAATTGGAAACACTTCTATTCAGCAGCCTCTGGTTCCTCCCCTCCAGCCCTTCCTCTCCCCCTGACCCCCTCCTCCCACAGCTGCAAGAAAGATTGTTTTAAAGCAGGCATCAGATCCCTGCACTCTCCTATTCCAAAACCTCCTGGCTCTCATGGAAGAAACCAAGGTTCAGAGAGTTGAAATAACTTGCCCGAAGTCCAGAAAACAAGTACGTCCAGAATCAAACCCAGGTTTGTCTGAGTTTTCCCACTATTTTGAGTTTGGAAAAGTTGAATTTGAGGTGCCCACTGGTGGAGAGCTGGACTGTATTGTGGTCACCTTGCTCCTTTCCCCATCAAAGCTTTCCCTGAAGTAGGCGCTGCAATGACAAACAAGGGCTGGAGTAGTAGGGGGAGGGGGTGGGCACGGGCCGTTTCCCTTGGGAGAAAGGATAATCTTGAAGGTTCCCTCCAACTTGGTGTCCGAAATTTGGGATTGGTGGGCCTTGATCCGTAGAGCAGCAGCACCAGAACCCCAGATCCTCTCTGCCTGACCTCACTGATCCCCAAAAGGCACAATAGGTCTGTAGGCACTTGACTCAAGCTATAGGAAGAAAGGAAGGCTGTCAGAAAAGGGTTCCAAGACAAGGGAATATTTTGAACAATGACTAAGAGGCAGCCAGGTAGAGACAAGTGGAACGGGGTGGAGAAAGTTCAAATGGCATGTGATGTGGGTTTAGGAGAGATTTAATAATCTGGTTGAAGCCTACTTTCCTGGGTGAAAATGTTACCAGTTGAAGATGTCCAGGTTCTTGGCATCTTGAACAACGAACTGGAAAAAACCCACAAACCAAGCAAGAAAAGAATGAAACAACAAAAGCAGAAATTTATTGAAAGTGAACGTACACTCCACAGGGTGGGAGCAGGCCTGAGCACAGGGGTCAAGAGCCCCTTTACAGAATTTTCTGGGGTTTAAATACCCTCTAGAGGTTTCCCTTTGGTTACTTGGGGTACACTCTATGTAAATGAAGTAGTGGCCCGCAATCAGTCTGATTGGTTGTGAAAAGCAACCAGTCAGAGGCTGAAATGGAGTTACAAAGTTACACTTCTATGCAAACAAAGACTTAGCCCACAATTAGTCTGATTGGTTGCACAAAGCAGCCAATCAGAGTCTGCAAAGTGTCCCAAGAGGGAGGGTGGGGGCGGGGAGCTGAGACCAATCACAAGGATGGTGATAAGTCCAGGTATCAGGTGGACTGAAACTGAGAGGAAACAAAGCTCAGGCTTCCTGCTTTCTGCTTCCTCAGGAAGCATGTTCTGGTAAAAGAAACTCTTTCCAAGACTCAGGTTCCCAGGTTACTGATCTGGTTTTCTGGTTGTACAACCAGTCAGAGGCTGAAGTGAATCTACAAAGTTACGCTCCTATGCAGACGTCTGATTGGCTGCAGAAATACTTTCAATTTTCCATCTGCCACACAGAAAAAAAAAAGGCAGGGGGTTTGCAAAAGGAGTAGCTTCCGGTCCTTTTGTTACTTAGGTATGGGAAGCTGGGGTTTTCCTTTTATTTGGTTCTAGGAAGTCAGTGTGAATCTGCCTTAGGTTCCCTGCCTCCAGAGTCTATTCTCCTGCCTTAAAATTACAGTTCTTTCAGGCATTCATCCATTCATTCATTTATTCCACAAATATTATTGTGAGCCATGTACCCTGTGCTTCAGGCACACTGAACGTCTTACTTCTTCTCATGTAAAGAACAAAAACTCTACCCCCCTCCAACTTTTGCATACATACACAGTTCTATGGAAAGCCATGACACTAAGTCTGTAATCTGCATGTAGAATGGGGAAAGGGCATGTGAAAGAAGGCTTCCAGGAGGAAGTGTCACTCCAGCTGATTCTAAAAAGATGTGTGGTTTTACTCAGGTCAGGGAAGGGGAAGAGGGAACTGGTCTAGAGAAAGGAACAACATGTGTAAAGGCTCAGAGGCAAGACAGCAAGGTGCATTTGAACAAGCAGAAGATGCTTCTCTGACAAATTCTTACACATTCTTCAAATCTCCACTGAAACATAAGCCTTCTCATTTGTGGAGCCATGTCCCAGCGAGACTTCTATCCTCTCCTGTTCCCTGAAGCCTTACAATGTCTTTTCTTAGAGAGGATTTATTACATTATATTATCATTTATCTTGGTTGTAATATTTTGTTTGTATTTATCTACCTTCTAAAAACTGTAAGTTTCTTGCAGACAGGGAACTATGTCTGATTCTGCTTTGCAACAGCAACTAGTGAATAGTGGGCACCTAATAAATAGTGAGGCAGGATACAGTGGCTCACACCTGGAATCCCAGCACTTTGGGAGTCTGAGGTAGGCAGATCAATTGAGCCCAGGAGTCTGTGACCAGCCTGGGCAACATGGCAAAAGCCTGTCTTTACAAAAAAAATGAAAAATTAGCAGGGCATGGTGGCACACACCTGTAGTCTCAGCTACTTGGGAGGCTGAGGTGGGAGGACTGCTTGAGCCCGGGAATTTGAGGCTCCAGTGAACCAAGGTTGCGCCTCTGCACTCCAACCTGGGCAAGAGAGTGAGACCCTGTCTNGCCTGTAATCTCAGCACTTTGGGAGGCTGAGGCGGGCAGATCACCTGAGGTCAGGAGTTCGAGACCACCCTGACCAACATGGAGAAACCCCATCTCTACTAAAATTACAAAATTAGCCAGGCGTGGTGGCACATGCCTGTAATCCCAGCTACTCAGGAGGCTGAGGCAGGAGAATCACTTGAATCCAGTAGGCGGAGGTTGTAGTGAGCCGAGATCAGGCTGTTGCACTCCAGGCTGGGCAACAAGAGTGAAACTCTGTCTCAAAAAGAAAAGAAAAGAAAAAAAGAACAGGAAAAAAGACAATTCCCCTTTATCTTCAGGTAAAGAGGATTTTTTTCCTCCATCACTTTCAGGAGAAGACTGAAGAACTTCCTACTTCTTCCCACTCAGGGTGCCTAAATTACAGTTGAAAACCTTCTAACTGGGTGTTGTGTGCTCGGTCTCCCTCAGACCTCACTTTCACTAACCTTTTATTCACTCCCTTGTACCATCTGCCAGTACCAGTCTATTTTATCCCCAGACTGGAAGCCCTTGAAGGGCAAGGATCAGGATGGATTCATACTCCTGGCTCCTCAGTGTCTGGCACATGGGGGAGCAGTTCTCATTAACTACATGTGAAGTCGAAATATGAGGAACAATGAGCCTCAACAGTACATTCAGGAAGACGGCAGACTATTTCCACTCAAAGACATTCATTCAAAAAAAAAATACTGTTTCCTGGTAGCAATTTTCTTTTTCTTTTTTTGAGACAGTCTCACTCTGTCACCCAGACTAGAGTGCAGTGGCACCATCTCGGCTCACTGTAACCTCTGCTCCCAGTTCAAGTGAGTCTCCTGCCTCCCGGGTAGCTGGGACTACAGGCCTGTGCACCATGCCCGGCTAATTTTTGTATTTTTAGTAGAGACGGAATTTCACCATCTTGACTAGGCTGGGCTCCAACTCCTGACCTCAGGTGATCCGCCTGCCTTGGCCTCCCAAAATGCTGGGATTACAGGCGTGAGCCACTGCATCCGGCCTAAAAAAATCTTTTAAAATTGATTCTCCTATAAACGATTAAAGAAAGAATGTCTATGCTGTGGCCAGGCTGTGAATGACTCTGAGAATAAAGTAGAGGCCTCTTAATTGTAAAGACATGAAATGTCTGAATCTTCCTGCTTACTTATTTGGAGTAATCGGCAATAATTTCCCCCTCCCCCTCCTCTTGATTGAGAGACAGCTCACTTCCTACGAGAAGAAAACCAGATCACTAACCTGGGAACCCAAGTCTTGGAAAGAGTTTATTTTACCACAGCATGCTTCCAGAGGGAGCGGAAAGCAGGAAGCCTGCATTTTCTCTCCATTTCAGTCCACCTGGTACCTGGACTTATCACCATTCTTGTGATTGGTCTCAGCTTTCCCACCTCCCTCTTGGGACACTTTGCAGTCTCTGAAATATTTGGGCAGATGTTTCCTGTGGAAAATATTCCATGGTGCCGCCCTCTGTTACATGGGTTTCTGGTAGAAGTATCAAAGGTCTGAGGCTGGGCCCCGTATTGAGATGCTAGGAGGTATGCTGTGCTTGTAAGGGACCTGGTGTGATATTAGAAAATTCCTTTTTAGAAATTTATTTACAGCATCAACAATTAAAACTGCTTATTTTCTTCAGCTGGCAAATGTTGGGATTTATCAAGCTGTTAGCCCTGGCACTTATTAGCTACATAGCTCTGGACAAGTTTCTTAACCTCTCTGGAACTCGATTTCCTTTTCTGAAAAAAAATTTGGGGGGCAATAACAGTTCTTACCTCCAAGGGTTATGATGAGGTGGGGAGAGAAGGTATATGAAATCCTGGCACATAGTAATTGCTAGTAAGTTTTAATCATTATTACTGCTCTACTCTTGAACCAAAGGCTCAGCTCTGCCCCATTTTTTAACCAATCCTGGCCAACATGGGGACAGACAGCCTTATCTCTAATAGCAGGCAGGGCCAATAATTAGACTGGTTTGGAACAGACCAGGTGTGAGCTCTGGTTCGATTGACACAACTGGTCTTTACCTGAAATTCTCCTGCTTAATACTTCTGCCCATGGTCATCAGCCTGTGTAAGTCTTACTAATCCTAACCCAGGTAGAGAGTGGGGCAGGATCTTGCTCCTTATGCAGCTGGCCAGCATATGGCCATGAGCAGACAGAGAACCCAGAATCACAATGTTCCTCCACATTAGACTCCTTTTTTATTCTATATTTTAAAAAAATGAGAGATGGGGTCTTGCTATGTTGCCCAGGCTGGTCTCAGTCTCATGGGCTCAAGTATTCCTCCTGCCTTGGCCTCCCAAAGTGCTGGGATTACAGGCATGAGCCACTGCACTGACCCAGACTCTTACTAGTATCACTTACTGCCTAGACTCTGGCTTCTGTCACCAGAACTATGTATCCAGAGCATGTCTGTGCTCATCACACTCTTTGAACATTGTACATTGGCCCAAGAAGTTCTTTAGCCTCCTCCTCACTAGGTCTCCACTTCTCTCTTCCCCTGGCCCGGGGGAAAAATAAGAAAGGAATTTAACGCTTATCAGATGTTAGTCATCTTTCTTACTTAATTTAATCCTAACAACTTTATGAAATAGGTATTATTTTTCATCTTCACAGATTAGAAAATGAAGGTCCAGAAAGCTAATTTGCCCACTTATGCATTGAGTGAGTGATGACGTGAGATTTTGAATCTAGATCTCTGCTGCTGAAGTCCTGGATCTCTCTCTTATAGCCTACGTATTCATTCCAAGACTCTCAGTCTTGGAGCCCATATAAATACTTTCATTAGTATTAGGGAATTCCCCTAGGCTTCCAGTTTTACCTTCTGCTTTGCACCTCCAAGTCCATGATTTCCTAGGGTCCTGCTTGGCTTCACACCTTGACTCTTCCTTCTTGTCTTGCCCTATTTACATATTGTAATCTTATTCCAAAGCCTGCTTTGTGACTGACCAGGAAATAATTTATTCATCCATTGATTCAATCATTAAATGTCATCAGGGTTTGTATTAGTTTTCTAGGGCTGCCATCACACAATACCATAGACTGTGTGGTTTAAACAACATAAATTAATTTCCTCACAGTTCTAGAGGCTGAAATTCCAAGATCAAGGTGTCCAACCAAGGAGAGAAGCCTTGGCTTGCAGGTGACTTTCTCCTCTATGTTTCTTCATACTGTTTTCCCTCTGTGCATGTGTACCCCATGGCATCTCCTCGTGTGTCCAGATTTCCTCTTCCTATAAGGACACCAGTCAGATTTGATTAGGAACCATCCTAAAAGCCTCTTTTTAACTTAATCACCCCCTTCAAAGGCCTTTCTTCAAATACTGTCACATTTGGAGGTACTAGGGCTTAAGGCTTCAACATACAAATTTTGAGGTGGGGGTGGACCCAATTCATCCTATAACAATGCTCTAAGTAGTAGGCAACAGAAATGGACTCTTACAGCTTTCGGCAGAAAAATATACTCAAAGAGCATGAAGATTTCACAGAATCACAGGGAAGCCTTGGAAAACAGGGTGGAACCAGAGAGGCAAGGCAGTGAGTACCCAGCCCACAATCCAAATCACACCACCAAACCAGACTGGAGAGATTGCTGCCATAACCATTGCCACTACCCTCTCTGGGCCCTGCATGTTGCCACTGCCCCCTGGAAATTCCACATACCTGCTGCTGCTCTCACTTGCCATAAGAATGGATTCTTGATGGTCATCAGTTTCTGATTCAAAGTTTTGGGTGGATACAACTAATTGGTGGGTACATGCTTATCTGCAAGGGAGGCTAGGAAAACGAGCATCTTGTATTTTCTGCTTCTATATTAGGCTTTCTGTCTTTCACCAAGACCCATAAGTAGTCTCCCAACATAGAGAAGAGGTTCAGATATGGGGCACTCAGAATTGCAAGTGTCCTGTATACTCAACAGATAGTTATTGAACTTGTAATATTGTGCCTTGAGAATACAAAGGTGACCAAGACAGAGCATCTGCCTTCGAGAGTTCCAGGTCTGGTTTGGTTGGAGACAAGTGAGTAAGTGGACAATTTGAATGCACTGTGATAATGGCCAGGACAGAGAAAAGAAGAGGGGACACTGGGATTAAAAAGAGAGGAACTGATTCTCATAGGGAGTCAGGAGACATCAGGGAAGATATTCTGCAAAGATGACATCTGAGACCTGAAGGACAAAGGAGTGTTAGCCAACTAAGAATTATAATCTCCCTTAAAAAATTAGCCCGGTGTGGTGGCGCCTGCCTGTGGTCCCAGCTTCTCAGAAGGCTGAGGTGGAGGATTGCTTGAGCCTGGCAGGTTGAGGCTTTAGTGAGCCATGATCATGCCACTGCACTATAGTCTGGGCGACAGAGCAAGATCCTGTCTCAAAAAATAAAAATAAAAAAGAGTTACACCCTGCCACCTCCTATCCCAGGTACCTGTTCTCAAAGCCTTCAATATGAGGCACATTGTTTGGCACCTGGCATCCAACCCAGAATTGGAGACATCATTGGCCAGGTACCCCAGCCTCCTGTTATGAGGACAGAGACTGAGCACAAGTTTCCACAATACAGAGACATATTCCCATGCACTGAATATATTCCTTCTTTCGTTCATATCACCAGTCCCTTTAGGAAGTTTCTTGGGTGGGGCGCGGTGGCTCACTCCTGTAATCCCAGCACTTTGGGTGGATTGCTTGAGGTCAGCTCAAGACCAGCCTGGCCAATATACTGAAACCCGTTTCTACTAAAAATACAAAAATTAGGCTGGGCATGGTGGCTCATACCTGTAATCCCAGCACTTTGGGAGGCCGAGGTGGGTGGATCACGAGATAAGGAATTACCAGCCTGACCACCATGATGAAACCCCATCTCTACTAAGAATACAAAAAAATTAGCTGGGCATGGTGGCTTGTGCCTGTAATCCCAGCCACTCAGGAGGCTGAGGCAGGAGAATAGCTTGAACCTGGGAGGCAGAGGTTGCAGTGAGCCGAGATCGCACCACCACTGCACTCTAGCCTGGGCAACAGAGTGAAACTCTGTCTCAAAAAAAAAAGAACTTCCAGCCCTGTGCTAGGCAAATGTAGGAGATGAAAAAAGAGAGAGAAGCTATGGCTTCTGCTCTTGGAGTTTACAGTCTGAGCTGGTTACAGTGACACATGCTATAGTCCCAGCTACTCAGAGGCTGGGGAAGGTGGATTGCTTGAGCTCAGGAGTTTGAGGTTGTAGTGCACTATGATTGTGTCTGGGAATAACCACAGCACTTCAGCCTAGGCAACATAGTGAGATCCCATCTCTAAAAAAACCCAGAGCTTACAATCTGACTGTTTTGCCTTCTGATATGTAACTTGCTTTTTCTGTTAGAGGAAATAATTATTTATTTTTGAAATTCAATAATAACCAGGATTAATCTGTCTTTTGATGGTATTGCTGGAGAATTTATTATTTATCTAAAATTTGCTGAGTAACCTGAGGAAAAGCCTCACTCTCTGGACCTCATGTTTCTCAACTGTATGATGAGGGGGATAATGAGTCTTGTCAGTGTTGTCAGTCTATATTTCTCTGACTAGATTTATGAATAAGTGAGCAGAGCAGGAAGTTTGAATTTTATATGGGCTGTGAGCAAAATGTTGCATAAAAACTGAGTTTGAAGAACAGTTTATGAAGGCTGTAGCAGGACTTCAAGCTATTGAGGGACGGTGGACTACAAAAACCACCTTCAATTCAACTCTCAAGTCTTTTCCATCCCAGAAGTGAATGTATAATAATAGTGCCTTGTTGGCCAGGCGCGGTGGCTCACGCCTGTAATCCCAGCACTTTGGGAGGTCGAGGCGGGAGGATCATGAGGTCAAGAGATGGAGACCATCCTGGTCAACACGGTGAAACCCCATCTCTACTAAAAATACAAAGAAAAAAAAAAAAATTAGCCGGGCATGGTGGCACGCGACTGTGGTCCCAGCTACTCGGGAGGCTGAGGCGGAAGAATCACTTGAACCTAGGAGGCGGAGGTTGCAGTGAGCCGAGATTGCGCCACTGCACTCTAGCCTGGTGACAGAGCAAGACTCTGTCTCAAAAAATAATAATAATAATAGTGCCTTGTTATTTTTTTGTGACTGGGATGCAGTTGGTGAAAGTCTGATGGTTTATAGAAGTTTAGAGTGGGAAGTCTATCTTCAAGGTCTTCTAAACCAATGCTATCATTGTACACCCTGGCCAACTGGATGTTCAGACTTGTTCAAGGTCACACAGTGCATTGGTGTCTCAGCAAGGACTGGAATTCAAACTTTTGAATTCCCCATCTATACTCTTCCCTCAGCAGTGTAGTATGATAATGGGACTTAAAACATAGATCTAGGCTGGGGGTGTTGGCTCATGCCTGTAATCCCAGTACTTTGGGAGGCCGAGGTGGGAGGATCATGAGGTCAAGAGTTCAAGACCACCCTGGCCAATATGGTGAAACCCTGTCTCTACTAAAAATACAAAAATTAGCCAGCACATGCCTGTAGTCCCAGCTACTTGAGAGGCTGAGGCAGAAGAATCGCTTGAACCCAGAGGAAGAGGTTGCAATGAGCCAAGATTGTGCCACTGCACTTCAGTCTGGGTGACAGAGTGAGATTCTGTCTAAAAAAAAATAGATCTAGAGGGTAAGCCCATTAGCTTGACACTGCCTTGCCATTATCAACTGGTGCCCACGGGTCATCCATCTTTTCAGTGGGAGCCTCTGGTCACTTCTAGTGGGGTTAGGGGAAAGCATAAAAGCTGACGGATACCCTCCTCTTTTTTTAACTCCACATGGATGCAGCTATACCACATGCAAGTATTATCCACAAAGAACTGTGAGTAGAGGAATAGGGTGGCCGGCTATTCAACAGAACTCTCCTACTGTGTTCTTCACAAGAGAGGGTCACCATATGAATGTGACAGTTGTCATGTCTCTAGAGTACGAGCTGGGCAACCAGGTTTCCTCTTTCTTTAGAAAACTGCCTGCCACCTAAAAATAACTATGAGTGACTGACAATAATCTTTACAATTGGTAGATCTATGACTCTTAGGAATAACGTACAGGATGAATCAAACACAAAGCTACTCTTAAGACAATCGTTGGCCAGCACAGTGGCTCATGCCTGTAATCCCAGCACTTGGGAGGCCAAGGCAGGCAGATCACCTGAGGTCAGGAGTTCGAGATGAGCCTGGGCAATATGGGGAAATTCTGTCTCTACTAAAAAATACAAAAATTAGCTAGGTGTGGTGGCACACACCTGTAATCCCAGCTACTCAGGAGGCTGAGGCATAAGAATCGCTTGAACCCAGGAGGCAGAGGTTGTAGTAAGCCCAGATAAGACCATTGTACTTCAGCCTGGGTTACAGAGCTGGACTCTGTCTCATAAAATAACAACAAAAACCACAATTGTTAAAATGAACAACTAGAATTATATATATCAACCAGGTTAAATTTCAAAAGCAAATGTTGAACAAAAAAAAAGCTGTAGAAAACTATAGTATGAAATCATATATGTAAGTTATAAAACATGCAAAGTGTCAGTATCAACTCATGTTTTTTTGTTTGTTTTGTTTTGTTTTTGTTTTTGAGAGAGTCTCGCTCTGTCACCCAGGCTGGAGTTCAGTGGCTTGATCTCCACCCACTGCAGCCTCTGCCTCCCAGGTTCAAGTGATTCTCCTGCCTCAGCCTCCCAAATAGCTGGGATTACAGGCATCCACCACCATGCTCGGCTACCAACTCATGTTTTAAATACACACACACACACACACACACACGCACAGATACAGAAATAGAGATGTGAATATATATGTCTGTGTATCAGTACACAGACAAATATTTTCTAGCTCTGTTTCCTGACTGCCTAGAAGCAGTGAGACTCCAGTAGCAATGATCACACCTAGTACCCAGGACTTGGTTGCTAAATAACAGTATTTAAGAATAGGAATCAGGGATACTTGGAGAAGTTATTGATTCCAAGGTTGAAGCAAGGAAAATACAAGACGAGAACTAAAGCAGCTTGTGATGCCAGGATGAGAAGACGCCAAAACAAAAACAAAAACAAAAACAAAAACAGAAACCATTCCAAAGAGCTCTTAATGACCAAAACTGAAACAATCTGAGCAAAAAAATAAATAATGGTGGTATCGGATTATAATGCAAAGAATAGAATAAATATCACTGAGTCTTTATTGTTATAAGTAAATGATTAGGCCTGGCATAGTGGCTCACATCTGTAATCCCAGCCCTTTGGGAGGCCAAGATGGGTGGATCACCTAAGGTCAGGAGTTCAAGACCAGCCTCACCAACATGGTGAAAACTTGTCTCTACTAATAAACCCTGTCTCTACTAAAAATACAAAAATTAGCCAGGTGTGGTGGTGGGTGCCTACAGTCCCAGCTACTCATGAGGCTGAGGCAGAAGAATTGCCTGAACCGGAAGACAAAGTTTGTAGTGAGCTGAGATCACCCCACTGCACTTTAGCCTGGGTGACAAGAGTGAAACTCTGTCTCAAAAAAAAGTAAATAAAAAAATTTTAAATAAATGATTAAATAAATAAACAGGAGAAGGAGCAGCTCTTCCTTACAGAATAATTTTAATCAATAAAAATGAAAGGAATAGGGAATTAGAAAATCACCATTAACATCATAATATTAATTACAGCAAGCAAGCTCAACCAATGAATGCTAAAAACTAGTGGATGGCTGGGTGCAGTGGCTCATGCCTGTAATCCCAGCACTTTGGGAGGCCGAGGTGGCTGGATCACCTGAGGTCAGGAGTTCAAGACCAGCCTCACCAACATGGTGAAACCTTGTCTAAAAAAAAAAAAAAAAAAAAAAGAAAAAAAACTTAAAAAAAAAAAAAAAAGAAGAAAAAGAAAAGAAAAACTAGTGCATGAAAGTCTAAGACAAAACAGGATATTTGCATAGCTTCAAATTGTGTCTCCTCAAATATTATTTTTACAAAAAGAAAATAGTAAGTTTATAGGGGAGAAACTTGGCAGCCCTATCTTAAATACCTGATTAAAGTTAATATGACAAGTAATAAGGCATATTGCTATGGTTCACCCCCTGAAATGATGCGCTGAAAAGGGCACATAACTTCCGTCATATTTCCCTCCTAAATCCATACTCTCAATCTAGCCATGCGAGAACATCAGACAAACCCAAATTGGAAACATTCTAAAAATATCTGACCAGTACCCTTCAAATATCTGCCCACTACTCTTCAAATGTGCCAAAATTACAATAGAAGAATCAAGACTGGAGGAACCATCACAGATTGGAGGGGACTAAGGAGAATGACAATAAAATGCAAGGTGAGGGTGGGCTCAGTGGCTCATGCCTGGAATCCCAGCACTTGGGGAAGCCGAAGTGGATGGATGCCTTGAGCTCAGGAGTTTGAGATCAGCCTGGCAAAGTGGAGAAACCCCGTGTCTACAAAAAATACAAAAATTAGCCGGGCATGGTGGTACGTGCAGCTATTTGGGGCGCTGAGGCAAGAGGCTCACTTGAGCCAGGGAAGTCAAGACTGCAATGAGCCGTGATTGCACCACTGCACTCCAGCAACAGAGCTGGACCCTGTCCCAAAACAAACAAACAAAATGCAATGTGAGACCCCAGATTGGATTCAAGATTAGAAAAATGACATTGTGGGGAAACTGGTGAGATCTGAATAAAGACTTTAGTTTAATTAATACTATTGTATTAATGTTAATTTCTAAATTTTGATGATTATACCATAATTGTACAATATATTAGCATTAGAGAACTGGGTCTGGGTGTGGTGGCTTACTCCTGTAATTCCAGCACTTCAGGAGGCTGAGATGGGCAGATCACTTGAGCCCAGGAATTCAAGACTAGCCTGGGCAACATGGCAAAACTCTGCTTCTACAAAAAATACAAAAAATAGCCAGATGTGATGGCACGTGCCTGTAGTCCCAGCTACTTGGGAGGTTGAGGTGGGAGAATCACCTGAGCCCAGGAAGTTGAGGCTGCAATGAGCCATGATCTCGCCACTACACTCCAGCCTGGACAACAGTGTAAGATCCTGTCTCAAAAAAAAAAAAATGGGTAAAAGATATATAGAACTATCTGTACTGTTTTTGCAACTCTTTAAAAAATTATTTTAAAGAATTTAAGAATATTTATTTTTGTAGAGATGGGTCTGGCTATGTTGCCCAGGCTGGTCTTGAACCTTTGGCCTCAAGTGATTCCCTTGCCTGGGCCTCAAAGTACTGGGATTATAGGAATGAACCAGAGTGCCTGGCCTCCCACTAGACTTAAGCATAGAGATTTTGTCTTGCTCATGCTTCAATCTGTCATTCAATAAATATTTGTGAGGTACCTACTATATGCCAGACATCAGGCTAGGTGCTGCAGATTCAGTGATAACCTGGATAGACTCAGTTCTTGCCTTTGTAGAGCTTATAGTCCAGTGCAGAAGGTAGACAAGCAAATGGGCAAGATGAGTAAGTATGAAAAATGTTATTTAGGCCGGGTGCGGTGGCTCAAGCCTGTAATCCCAGCACTTTGGGAGGCCGAGGCGGGTGGATCACGAGGTCAAGAGATCGAGACCATCCTGGTCAACATGGTGAAACCCCGTCTCTACTAAAAATACAAAAAATCAGCTGGGCATGGTGGCGCATGCCTGTAATCCCAGTTACTCAGGAGGCTGAGGCAGGAGAATTGCCTGAACCCGGGACGCGGAGGTTGCGGTGAGCCGAGATCGCGCCATTGCACTCCAGCCTGGGTAACAAGAGTGAAACTCTTTCAAAAAAAAAAAAAAAAAAAAATGTTATTTATGATGAGCAAAGTGTCAAGTGCCATGGGAATCCCAGAGCAGGTGTACCTAACTTTCTTTAGGGGGCTAATGGAAGTCTTTCAGAAAGAAGCAATTTAAGCTGAGAATTGAAGAAAAAGCACAAGTTAGCTAGGTAATGTGGCAGTCGTGGTTCCAGAGCTGGGAAACAGCACAACACATTCCAGAGACTGAAAGAAGACTGGGCACAGTGGCTCATGACTGTAATCCCAACACTTTGGGAGGATGAAGTGGGAGAATTGCTTAAGGCTAGGAGTTTGGGACCAGCTTGGGCAACATAGTTAGACTTTGTCTCTCCAAAAACATATTAAAAATTAGCCAGGTGTGATGATGGGCACCTTATGTCCTAGGTACTCAGGCTGGTGGCTGGAGGCTGAGGCAGGAGGCTCAATTGAGCCCAGGAGTTCCAGACTACAGTGAACTATGATCATGCCACTGCTCTCCAACCTGGGTGACAGAGTGAGACTCTGTCTCCAATAAAACAAAACAAAGAAATTCACAGACCAGTCGAGGTTGGGGCCAAGCAGTGGAGATTGGGTGGGGTGGGGTGTGGCTGGGGTGGGGAAAGCAATTAGAGATTGGTGTTTAGTGTGATAATTATACACATAGAAAGCGCCATGTGAAATGTTTGTTAAATGAATGGATGAGCCATTCCAAAACCCGAGAAAGGAAGACATTTGGGAAAAGAAAATTTGTCTGTAATAGTTCATTTCTTTGTTCACTGGGAGGCATTATAGTGTGTTGGTTAAAAGCCTGGACTCACACCAACTGCTTGGGTTTGAATCCTGGCTTTAACAATTAGTAGCTGAGTGACCTTACGCAAATTACAGAGCTTCTCCATGTGTCCTTTTCCTCATCTGTAAGATAGAAATAATAATAATTCACAGAATTGTTGTGAAGATTAAACAAGTTAATGATATTTGTAAAGCACTTGGAATAGTGCCTAGAACTAATTATTCCTCCATTCATCAAAACATTTATTGAGGGTCAAGTACCACGCTAGGTACTGTGAAAATATGTGGCTTCAGCCATGGAGGAGGACCATAAAATCTGGTGAGGGAGAAGATTCATAAATAAACTATTACAACACAGTGTGATCAAGTGAAGCGATAGTGATAAATGCTGCAGAACTGAACAAGAGAGAGCGACTCACTCTCTCCAAAGAAGCCAAGAGAAGCTTCAGAGGGAAGAATGTATTTAAGTTGGGTGATGCAGAATGAACAGAGTTTGGCAGCAGACAAAAGCAGTAGGGTTTATCAGGCCAAGGAAGCAATATATTGCAAAGGCTTAATAGGATGCACGTCTAAGGCATGTTTAGGAAATGGCAAGGTCTTTAGCACCTGTTATGTTCCAGAGTCTGTGCTAGGTACGTTTTATAAGTTCTTTTACTTTCCATAAGAACTTAAGAGGTGAGAATTATGGTCCAGATTTTTTATGAGAAGGTGATCTGAAAGATTGAGAGACTTGCTCAAGATCATGGAAAGCAGTGGGTCTCAATTTGAATCCAAATCTATGTGACTCTATGTTTTGTGTTCTTTGTTCTTTGTTTGAGGAAAGGATGGGGCCTGACAATGACCTTGTAAGTTTTTAGTGTAGCTAAAAGTACAATAATTTTATTTATTTATTTATTTTTTAGAGTGAGGGTCTTACTCTATTGCGCAGGCTGGAGTGCAGTGGTACAATCATAGCTCACTGCGACCTCACACTTGATCTTAGCCAAAAGGCTGAGAAACGATAGCTCACTGCAACCTCAAGCTCACTGGGCTCAAGCAAGCCTCCTGTCTCATCCTCTCAAGTAGCTATGACTATAGGCATGGATCACCAGCCCAGCCAATTTTTTATATTTTTTTGTAGAGACAGAATCTTGCTTTGCTGCCCAAGCTTGTGTCGAACTTCTGCCCTCAATCAGTCCTTCCTCCTTGGCCTTCCAAATTGCTGGAATTCGAGGTATGAGCCACCACTCTCGAACCAATTTTTTTTTTTTTTAAGGCAGAGTCTTGCTGTGTCACCCAGGCTGGAGTGCAATGGCGTGATCTTGGCTCACTGCAACCTCCACCTCCCAGATTCAAGCTCTTCTCCTGCCTCAGCCTCCTGAGCAGCTGAGATTACAGGCTCCCCCCACCACACCTGGCTAATTTTTGTATTTTTAGTGGAGACGGGGTTTCACCATGTTAGCCAGAATGGTCTTGATCTCCTGACCTTGTGATCCACCCACCTTGGCCTCAAAGTGCAAGGATTACAGGGGCAAGCCTCCGTGCCTGGGCTGGCCCAATATTTTTATTTTAAATTTTAATAACATTGGATGACAATCTTGTTAAGTAGGCACTTAGTATTTCTCAGTCTTCATAAATAGAAGAAACTGACCTTAAACTTTTTTTTTCAATATTCAGTTTCTTTTAATGATCCCCATCTCCTTAAAGAACAGGTGCAGGCAGCAAGGCAATGGCAAGAGCTGTTTACTTGAAGACCTTGCCCTGACTGAAGGCTTAGCCCACCTGCTAGAAGGCCCCTTTCCAGGAACAGTACTCACAAACCAGTGTCTGAGTCTCTTCGCTGCCAGGATCCAGTTTCTGCCACGTGTATGATTCGAAGTCCACCTGCCAATCTGGACTCAGTGTCAAGGCAAGCTTGGGGCCTGTGAAAACTCAGACTCCAGAAATGGCGCTGATATTGTTTCTTCCAAAGAGGATGACACTAACAAAGGAATTCTTCCTCAGTTTGTTCAATTGCTGGAACATTCCAGCGATGAGATTGCAACTCCAGAACGTCAGGGTGAGCTCCTCAGGAAAGCAATACTCAGACCAACCATCCTTATCAGAGTGCTCCTGAAAATACCGCAGCACAACATTATGTTCTCACCTGAGTACTTGGGTTTAAATTCATCCAACACAAAGGTACTCTTGGGCAAGTGAGTAAAGGGGTCTTGCCTTTGGGCTCAGCCGCCAGTGCCTGCTCACATTCATCCATATCCTCCTTAGGAGCAGGGGCAGCCACCTTTTTCTCCTTTCTGTTCAGCCTAGGGCTTCTGCTTCTCTTCCTGTGAACTTTTCTCCTTCTGTGGGGTGTCCTTTTTAGGCCTGCTCTCTGCACACATTTTAGTATCAAACAGGGCCATTTTCTCATATCGTTTTACTTCCCCCAAGACAGCCTGGAACTAGGGCTGGTTAATGCAGGTGAGGAGGTTATCATCATGACTACTATTTATTATTCTGTAATGTTCTGTGTTAATATCCTGAAGGCTTGTTGGAGAGTTTCCCTTTTATACCTGTGGTTCCCAAACTGTCCTAGTAGCACTGGGGTGCCCTAGCTAATTCACAGGGCCTAGAGGATATTCTGACATTTTAAGAGAAATGCAGGCTGGGTGCAGTGGTTCATGCCTGTAATCCCACGACTTTGGGAGACTGAGGCTAGGAGTTCCAGACCAGTCTGAACAACATGGTAAAATCCCGTCTCTACAAAAACTTCAAAAATCTGCCAGGAGCGGAGGCTCACACCTACAATCTCAGCACTTTGGGAGGCCAAGGTGGGCGGATCACAAGGTCAAGAGATCCAGACCATCCTGGTCAACATGGTGAAACCCCGTTTCTACTAAAAATAGAAAAATTAGCCAGGCATGGTGGCGGGAGCCTGTAGTCTCAGCTACTTGGGAGGCTGAGGCAGGAAAATCACTTGAACCCGGGAGGCGGAGGTTGCAGTGAGCCTAGATCGTGCCACTGCACTCCAGTCTGGTGACAAAGTTAGACTCCGTCTCAAAAACAAACAAACAAACAAACAAAACCTACAAAAATCAGCTGGGTGTGGTGGCGCTCGCCTGTAATTCCAGATACTTGGGAGACTAAGGCATGAGAATCACGTGAACCCAGAAGACGGAGGTTGCAGTGAGCTGTGATTGCGCCACTGCACTCCAGCCAGGGTGAGACAGCGAGACTCCATCTTAAAAAAAAAAAAAAGAGAGAGAGAGAGAAATACAGCGTTATTCAATATATGTATGCTACCACACAATCTTGTGTTCAAGTTTTCAACATGCCCTTGGATAATGTTGTGTCTTTTTGAAGCTGAGTTTTCAGAGGTTGCTGTAATAAAAAGCAAGTACCAAGTGAAAATCACTGTGGAACAAGAAATGACTGTACGAGTATACAATGTGATCCCAAAGTTTGAGAAAGGAATTGCTCAACAGACACATATATCCCTTACCATATAATTATGAATATTTAAGAATAAAAACTTGCTGGGCACAGTGGCTTATGCCTGTAATCCCAGCACTTTTGTTACCAGTGGAGGATGCCAAGGTTCTTGGCTTCCTGAACAAAGAACGGGACAAAACGCACAAACAAGGCAAGGAAAGAATGAAACAACAAAAGCAGAGATTTACTGAAAATGAAAGTACACTCCACAGAGTGGGAGCAAGCCAAGCATAGGGGTTCAAAAGCCTGGTTACAGAATTTTCTGAAATTTAGACCCTTCAGAGGCTTCCCATTGGTTACTAGAGGTACAACCTATGTAAAGGAAGTAGTGGCCTGTGATTAATCTGATTGGTTGCCATGTTGACCTGGCTTGCAGAAAGCAACCAATCAGAGGCTGAAGTGAAGTTACAAAGTTACACCCATGAAAACATCTGATTGGCTGCAGAAAGTGACCAATCAGAGGCTGAAGTGAAGCTACAAACTTATTCTCCTATGCAAATGAAGACTTGGCCCAAGACCAGCCTGACTGGTTGTGGGAGGGGACCAATCAGAGGTACTTTCAGTTTTTCATCTGCCACACAGAAAAGTGGGGGATGCAAAGGGAGTAGCCTCTGATCCTTTTGTTACATGGGTATGGAAAGTTGGAGTTTTCCTTTGACTTTGTTCTAGGAAATCAGCATGAATTGGCCTCATGTTCCCTGCCTCCAGACCCTGTAGTGTGTAGTGCCTCACTTTGGGAGGCCAAGGCCAGTGGATCACTTCAGGTCAGGAGTTAAGAGACCAGCCAGGCCAACATAGCAAAACCCCATCTCTAAAAAAAGTCAGAGGTTGCCATGAGCAGAGACTGTGCCACTGCGTTCCAGCCTGAGTGTCAGAGCAAGACTCCATAAAAAAGAAAAAACAAAAAATTGAGCGCGGTGACTTATGCACTCTGGGAGGCCAGAGCAGGTGGATCATGAGGTCAGGAGATAGAAACCATCCTGGCTAACACAGTGAAATCCCATCTCTACTAAAAATACAAAAATTAGCTGGGTGTGGCAGCACGCACCTGCAGTCCCAGCTACTCAGGAAGCTGAGGCAGGAGAATCACTTGAACCCGGGAGGTGGAGGTTGCAGTGAGCCGAGATCATGCAACTGCATTCCAGTGTGGGTGACAGAGTGAGACTTCATCTCAAAAAAAAAAAAAAAAAAGACTGGGCATGGTGACTGTAATCCCAGCACTTTGGGAGGCCAAGGTGGGCAGATCACCTGAGTTCAGGAGTTCGAGACCAGCCTGGCCAACATGGCAAAACCCCATCTCTACTAAAAATACAAAAATTAGCTGGGTGTGGTGGTGCCTGTAATCCCAGCTACTCAGGAGGCTGAGGCAGGAGAATCACTTGAACCCGGGAGGCGGAGGTTGCAGTAAGCAGAGATCGTGCCACTGTACTCCAGTCTAGATGACAGGGCAAAACGCCATCTCAAAAAAAAAGGAGAAAAAAAAGAATAAAAACTTGTATCCATTATTATATCAAATGATTAGTAAATTATTAGGATATAAATACTGATTAAGTTGTTTGGACTTTACTTAATAAACAGAATTATTAGTTTGGTTTTTCTGTGGTGGGCATGGAAGAGGCACGATGAAAAAAATTACTGCGACACTAAAGGTGCCTTTGAGCTGAGAAAGCTTGGGAGACTCTGCCTTACACAGTTGGATCCTAGATTGCTCTGTTTTCACTGCTTTTTTGTGGTTTGTTTGCTTCTTTCCTGCATCTCATCACTACTGTTCCCAATGTGCCCTCTTTATACTCATAGTGCTTACAATTGCAAGCACTTCATATATATTAATTTATTTAATATTTATGACAACTGTGCAAAATAGCTATTATTATTCCCATTTTATGGATGAGGAAATTGAAGCAAAAGGTTAAATACTTCATTCAAAGTCATACAGTTAAAAGGCAGAAGCACAGGATTCAAACACTCAGTTTGACTCCAGAATCTGTGCTTTTAACTATCTTATTCTGTCCTCCCAACCCAGATCCACTAGTTGTTAATTTTGATCTGCTGTAGACATGGAAACTAAATATCCAAGCTTGTTGCAACTATAGGTAATGCAAGAGCTGAAAGTCACTACTGGGAGAAAAGTGCATGAACACTACAGTATGTGCAGTCTTCACAAGACTGAGTAGCACAAAATACTTAAAAACAACGGGAGGTTGAGGCAGGAGAATTGCTTGAACCTGGGAGGCAGAGGTTGCAGTGAGCTGAGATTGAGCCATTGCACTCCAGCTTGGGCAACAAGAGCAAAACTCTGTCTCAAAACAAAAAACGAAAACAAAAAAAACTCTTTCCCTCTGACTTCCTCAGCTGCTGTAGCCAGCAAAGGTGGGGGTGGGAGTGGGTGGATATTTATTGGATTACACAGGATGTCTCAGGCTTTCCGTGATTTGCTGGGGGTCCATGTTAAACCCAGATCTTCCAACCAGCAAGTTACTCTTCTATGGAAACAAAAAAGCTTAAAATGCTCCCTTCACTGTAGGAGAGGACAAAAGTGGGCAGAAAATGCAATACAGATACATGACAAAAGCAGGATTACTTAGAAGTAGGCAGGGCCATATTAATTCACAAGGAGAAAGATCACTTCAGAGGCAACAGGAAATAAGAAGGGGGAGTTTTGCAGACCTACTAGAGAAAGCAAACTTCCTCAGAAATAAGATTAAGACTGTACTTAAAGTGAATCTTGAGCATATACAACCATGATGACTTAGGTGAATATCGCAGACATAAAAGAATCAGCAGAATTTGGATAGTGGAAGAAGGAAAGTCCAGCTCAGATCAGAGGAACTCATATCGGTTAAGAGGTTTCCTTAACGTTCTAATGAAGAGGAACTGAAAGTTTAAAACAGAACCTACTAAGCCATCTTTGGAGATCTTTATACAGATTTCTGCATAAATCAATCAATGGGGAGTAAACCTTCAGACTTGGGTTTAACCTTTCTCAGTGAAAGGGTTTATTTTTTTGAGATATAGTCTCACTCTGTCACCCAGGCTTGAATGCAGTGGTGCGATCTTGACTCACTGCAACCTCTGCTTCCTGGGTTCAAGCAATTCTCCTGCCTCAGCCTCCCAAGTAGCTGAGTTACAGGTGTCTGCCACGGCACCTGGCTAATTTTTGTATTTTTAGTAGAGATGGGTTTTCATCGTGTTGTCCAGGCTGGTCTTGAACTCCTGACCTCAGATAATCCATCCGCCTTGGCCTCCCAAAGTGCTGTGAGCCACCTCGCCTGACCTCAGTGAAAGATTTTTGTGAGCTTCATAAAAACTCACAGAAGCTTTTTGTGAAAAATCCCCCTATGTGTTGATTTCTAGATAGCAACCTGGATGGCTAGACCCTACCTCATGTGCAGTTAAAATTCTGATTCCCAGAATGGACAAAATGAGAGGAATACCTTTTTTAGTCTGAGTGTAATATACAGAACACAAACTTCCTGACAATGCTGAGGATGTTCAGAGTTTTTGCTTATGAAACTGCTTGAGAGCTGGATTCTGGATAGGTGGCATTTATAGCAACATTGTGTCCTAGATTTCCGAGGACAGCCCAGATTTCAAATATCCTATCTTATTGTAATTATAAGTAGACTTAGACTTGTGCTCTCATGTATCCTGATTTGGATAGAGAGGAAAATATGGTCATAATATAAGTGATCCTTTCTTCCAGTGTATGATAAGGATAAATACCAGAAGGAAGTCATGGTGAGGTCTAGAGGGATTAACAGTGGTCTACTAAGATTAGCCCTTGGTAACATGCTGTTAAAAAAAAAAAAAAAAAAGCAGCTATCTTTGGTGTGGAAAAAGCAGAAAGAAACTCCTGCAAATTCAGGGATGGTATGTGTGCTATTTGAAGAGAATAGAAGAGCCCAGGGGAGAGAAGTTTGGGGACAAAAAAGAGATAGGCTACTCCTAGGAAAGGTCAGCTGTGTCCTCTTTGGAGAGGCGGAAAGGACTAAAAGTCTGAGACAATTAGAAGGACTGGGGTGGGGGTAGGAAAAAGTTACACAAAGACTCAGAGAAGAGAGAAAGGGAAAATATTAAAAGTAAAGCTTAGAGCCGGGCGCGGTGGCTCAAGCCTGTAATCCCAGCACTTTGGGAGGCCGAGGCGGGTGGATCACGAGGTCAAGAGATCGAGACCATCCTGGTCAACATGGTGAAACCCCGTCTCTACTAAAAATACAAAAATTAGAACTCAGCGGGGCATGGTGGTACGTGCCTGTAATCCCAGCTACTCAGGAGGCTGAGGCAGGAGAATTGCCTGAACCCAGGAGGCGGAGGCTGCGGTGAGCCAAGATCGTGCCATTGCACTCCAGCCTGGGTAACGAGAACGAAACTCCGTCTCAAAAAAAAAAAAAAAAAAGTAAAGCTTAGAAAGAAATTTACAAGATAGACTCAGGAGGGCACACTTAGCAAGAGAAGAGAGATAGTTGGGGGAGAAGAAGAAAAGAGAAGCTAGGGAGAACAAGAACAGGAGAGAGAGAATGAAGTGGTGGGAGCTGGAGCATGTATGGATGAAAGAGAAGGTGAGAAGCTTACAATTTCTCTTGTGATTGGATGCTGGAGGGCCCCAGAGGAATGTTGGGAGCGATCTAAGGCTGGGATCTCTGGAACTAGACCAAAGACTGTCCAAAAAAGAAAAATTTAGAGCTGCATACACCATCTGCTAGAACTGGCGATCCCTTCAGGGATCCCTTAGAAGTCCTCCCTCCAAAGCTGTGAGTGATCTTATTCTCTGGCGAACTTTAGAGAGACCCAGCAAGACAGTTTGTTGATGTTGTATAACCTTAAAATACTGTTAGCAGGCCGTGTGTGGTGGCTCACGCCTGTAATCCAAGCATTTTGGAGGCCAAGGCGGGCGGATCACCTGAGGTCAGGAGTTCGAGACCACCCTGACCAACATGGTGAAATCCCGTCTTTAAAAATAATAAAACATATTTAAAATAAAATAAAATACTGTTAGCTTGCAAGGTGGGGGGTATTTAGCTGATTAAAAGGTATGTTTCTCAGGTTCTTGGGGACATCAAGAGAAGTAAAGTGTGTGAACCCCTTCCACCAAAATCTGAGACTTTATGCTACCAGGCAATATTTATTTTTCAAAGGAAAATACATGTGTAGATGCTACAGCCCTTGCCCAGAGATTCAGAGAAGCTTATCATTTTTAAAGCTTAAAAATGTTTAGTTGGTTTTCTCTCCCACATAATAGTGTAAGTGGAATTTAGTACAAACCTCTTAAAAAGCAATTTGGCAGTACATATCAGGAACCTTTTAAATTTTCACACTACTTGATATAGAAATCCCACATCTGAGAATTTTCTCTGAGGAAATAACCTTATAGTGCTTTATGCATTTATGCAAAAGCATTATTTATAATAGCAGAAAATTAGAAGTAACTTAAATGCCCAACAATAAGGACGGGTTAAGCAAACTCTGGCACCTTCTCTTAATGTAATATTTTGCAGATGCTAAAACTGTCTTTATAAAGCATTTTTAAGGATATGGAAAAATACAGCAAAACATTAAGTAAAAAATTACAGACAAAATATAATCTCAACCATGTTAAAAGGCATTTAAAAAAAGACTGGAAGGAAATATGGCAGAAAGTTATTTAAATTGGTGATCTTAAAATAATGGAGTTATGGATTATTGTTATCATTATGTTTTTCTTTATGTTTTCCAGATTTTCTGTAAAAGACCTTTAATACTTTTATAATCAGAAAAAAAGTTTAATTTTAAAAGTTTAAAAACATCAGGGAACTAAACATTTATAAACATAAAAGTTATTTTGCTAAAAATAATTTTTTTAGGCCAGGTATGGTGGCTCATGCCTATAATCCCAGCACTTTGGGAGCCTGAGATAGGCGGATCGCTTGAAGCTAGGAGTTTGAGACTAGTCTGGCCAACATGGTGAAACCTGTCTCTATTAAAAAACACAACAATTAGGCCGGGCACAGTGGCTCACACCTGTAATCCCAGTACTTTGGGAGGCCGAGGCAGGCCAATCACCTGAGGTGAGGAGTTCAAGACCAGCCTGACCAACATGGAGAAACCCTGTCTTTACTAAAAATGCAAACTTAGCTGGGCATGATGGCACATGCCTATAATCTGTGCTACTCGGGAGGCTAAGGCAGGAGAATTACTTGAACGCAGTAGGCAGAGGTTGTAGTGAACTGAGATCATGCCATTGCACTCCAGCCTGGGCAACAGAGTGAAACTCTGTCTTAAAAAGAAAAAAGGAAAGAAAAAGAAAAGAAAAAGAAAAATTAACCAGGCATGGTGGTGCATATCTGTAATCCCAGCTACTTGGGAGGCTGAGGCATGGGAAACACTTGAATCTGGGAGATGGAGTTTGCAGTGAGCCAGGATTGTGCCACTGCACTACAGCCTTGGTGACAGAGGGAGACTCTGTCTAAAAA
>NW_016107529.1:3356684-3362143 GCF_001604975.1 Cebus imitator | reverse complement strand
CTCACGCCTGTAATCCCAGCACTTTGGGAGGCTGAGGTGGGCAGATCACCTGAGGTTGGGCGTTTGAGACCAGCCTGACCAACATGGAGGAACCCCATCTCTAATAAAAATATAAAAAATTAGCTGAGCATGGTGGCACATGCCTGTAATCCCAGCTACTTGGGAGGCTGAGGCAGGAGAATGGCTTGAACCTGGGAGGCAGAGGTTGCAGTGAGCCAAGATCATGCCACTTGCACTCCAGCCTGGGCAACAAGAGTAAAACTGTGTCTCAAAAAATAATAGTAATAATAATTTTAAAAAGTTTTTCATTCTTGCATTGCTGTAAGTTAAAAATAATTTTACAAAAGATTTAGGAGTAAACAACTGAAGAAAAGAAAACAAATAAATGTTAAAAGAAATAAAATGGGCCAGGCACAGTGGCTCACACCTGTAATTCCAGCACTTTGGGAGGCCAAGGCGGGCGGATCAGAAGATCACGAGTTCGAGACCAGCCTGGCCAACATGGTGAAACCCCATCTCTACTAAAAATACAAAAATTAGCCAGACATGACCATGGGTGCCTGAAATCCCAGCTACTCGGGAGGCTGAGGCAGGAGAATCTCTTGAACCCTAGAGGCGGAGTTTGCAGTGAGCCAAGACTGTGCCACTGCACTCCAGCCTGGGCAACAGAGCGATAGTTCTGTTGCCCAGTGATACTTCTGTCTCAAAAAAAAAAAAAGAAATGTAATCACTGGTAAAACAGGTATTTATGAAAGCTAGTAGAACAACATGAGAAATGCTTATGATTTAAGGTAAAATGAAAAGAGGCCAAAATAATTATGATTACAACCACCCAGTTTAGCACCTTTAAGCAATCATACTCAGCCCCACAACATACAGAAGGCACCCAGTAAAAGGAATTTCGCTACACATATTGCCATACCTGCTGTATACGTCTGTTTTCATGCTGTTAATAAAGACATACCTGAGACTGAGTAATTTATAAAGGAAAGAGGTTTTTGTTTTGTTTTGTTTTGTTTTTAGACAGTCTTGCTCTGTTGCCAGGCTGGAGTGCAGTGGCATGATCTTGGCTCACTGCAATCTCCACCTCCGGGTTCAAGCCATTCCCCTGCCTCAGCCTCCCAAGTAGCTGGGACTACAGGTGTACGCCACCACGCCTGGCTAATTTTTTGTGTTTTTGTTTGTTTGTTTTGAGACGGAGTCTCACTCTGTTGCCCAGGCTGTAATGCAGTGGCATGGTGTCAGCTCATTGCAACCTCTGCCTCCTGGGTTCAAGCAATTCTCCTGTCTCAGCCCCTTGAGTAGCTGGGATTACAGGTGCTGGCCACCACATCCAGCTACTTTTTGTACTTTTAGCAGAGATGGAGTTTCACTGTGTTGGCCAGGCTGGTCTGGAACTCCTGACCTCATGATCCACCCATCTTGGCCTCCCGAAGTGCTGGGGTTACAAGCATGAGCCACCGCACCTGGCCTATATTTTTTTTAAGTAGAGACGAGGTTTCACCATGTTGGCCACGATGGTCTCAATCTCCTGACCTCATGATCCGCCTGCCTTGGACTCCCAAAGTACTGGGATTACAGGAGTGAGCCACCACGCCTGTCCAGGAAAGAGGTTTAATTGACACATAATTCAGCATGGCAAGGAGGCCTCAGGACACTTACAATCATGGCAGAAGGGGAAGCACATCCTTTGTCACATGGCAGCAACAACGAGAAGTGCCAAGCAAAAGGGGGAAAAGCTCCTTATAAAACCGTTAGATCTCATGAAAACTCACTCACTACAACGAGAACAGCATGAGGATAACTGCCCCCAAGATTCAGTTACCTTCCACTGGGTCCCTCCCATGACCCGTGGGATTATGGGAACTACAATTCAAGGTGAGATTTGGGTGGGGACACAGATCCAAACTATATCATCTGTCATGACTAGCTCTCTGTCTTAATCCATTTGGCTGCTGCAACAAAATACCTTAATCTGGGTATTACAAAAAATAGAAATGTATTGTTCACGTTTCTGGAGACCGTGGAGTCCAAGATCAAGGTGCCAACAGATTCAGCGTCTAGAGAAGGTTTACTCTCTGCTTCAAAGATGGCACCTTCTTGCTGCACTTTCACATGGTGAAAGGGGCAAGACAATTTCCTTCTGCCTCCTTTTGAGACCGAGCCTCGCCCTGTCACCCAGGCTGGAGTGCAATGCTTGATATTGGCTCTCTGCAACCTCTGCCTCCTGGGTTCAAGCGATTCTCTTGCCTCAGCCTCCCAAGTAGCTGGGATTACAAGCATTTTCTTGTGCCTATCTTGGGCTTTGGGCTCTTTTTCTAAACTGCATACCAGCAGCCACTACTAGTTGTTAAGAACTGGCACTAGTGAAATTTCCCAGGAGGAGAATGACCTCTTCTACAACTCCACTTTCATCTCCACCACCCACAACACATTTAATAAATTATTTAAGTCTTAACTGAGTCTATCACTAATATCTCTCTAATTTGCCCTTTTTCCCACTCCTACTGCTTTCTTTCTTTCTTTTTTTTTTTTTTTTGAGTGCTGTGGTGCAACCTCAGCTCTGCATCCTCTGCCTCCTGGGTTCAAGCAATTCTTGTGCCTCAGCCTCCCAAGTAGCTGGGATTACAGGTGTGTGCCACCACGCCTAGCTAATTTTGTATTTTTAGTGGAGACAGGGTTTCACTGTGTTGGCCAGGCTGGGCTTCAACTCCTGACCTCAAGCGATTCACCCACCTCGGCTTCCCAAAGTGCTGAAATTACAGGCGTGAGCCACCTTGCTGGCCTACTGCTTCTATTTACATAATCTCTCATTTGATTTTCTGCAACAATCCCTTACTGTTTCCCCTGCTTTCAGTTTGGCTCTTTTATTCTTTTTTTTCTTTTTTTTTTGAGTCTTGCTCTGTCGCCAGGCACCAGACTGGAGAGCAGTGGCACAATCTCAGTTAACTGCAATCTCCGCCTCCTGGGTTCAAGCAATTCTCCTGCCTCAGCCTCCCTAGTAGCTGGGACTATAGGCGTGCACCACCATGACCAGCTAATTTTTTTATTTTTTAGTAGAGACGGGGTTTCACCATGTTGACCAGGATGGTCTCGATCTCTTGACCTCGTGATCCGCCCTCCTTGGCCTCCCAAAGTGTTGGGATTACAGGCGTGTGCCACCGCGCCTGGCCGGCTCTTTTATTCTTTTCCACACACTGCTGTTTCTCTCCAGAAGAAAACAGCATATTTTAAATATCCAAATATGACTACGTCATTATCCTGGGTAAGACCCTTGAAGGACTACCTTTGCAGTTAAGCATTAAGTGCTTAGCATGGTATTACTGGCCCCACTCATCTCCTCAGTACCATCTCCTATACCTTGCCCCCCCCCGCCCCGTATGCCAACATATGTAGGTTCCTGAATCGTGCCCTGCCCCTTTTCTCTTCTGAGTCTTGAATTCTGTTTTTTCTACCTGACTAAGTCCACTCACCCTTCAAGATTCAAATGTCTTTTACTATTGTTTTCTTTTTTGTGAGACAGGATCTCACTCTGTCACCCAGGCTGGAGTGCAGTGGCACTATCTTGGCTCACTGCAACCTCTGCTTCCTGGGCTCAAATGATCCTTCCAACTCAGCCTCCTGAGTAGCTGGGGCCACAGACACATGCCACTACATGCCTGGCTAATTTTTTGTATTTTTAGTAGAGATGAGGTTTCACCATGTTGCCCAGGCTGGTCTTGTACTCCTAGACTCAAGTGATCTGCCTGCCTTGGCCTCCCAAAGTGCTGGGATTACAGGTGTGAGCCATAGCACAGTCCCCAAATTTTTGCTGATCATTCTTTCCCTACTAAAGTTATTCTCTCCCTGGCAAAATCAATTATCTCTTATTTGTGTACTCATAATACTTTATATAGATCTTCATTGTGGCAATTACATCATTATCTGTTTACACTTCTTAGAGATCCTTGAAGGGAGAGAACTTTATAGCTCCAGAACTCATCAGACTGCATAACATTTTCCTGTAATTAAAAAAATTGTGGTAAGGGCCAAGTGCAGTGGCTCACGCCCGTAATCCCAGCACTTTTGGGGAGGCGAAGGCCAGAGGATTGCTTGAGCCCAGATGTTCAAGACCAACCTGGGCAACATAGTAAGACTTTGTCTCCTCTTCAAAAACTTAAAAAATTGTGGAGCTGGGAGATCAAGGCTGCAATGAGTTGTGATTGTGCCTCTGCCTGGATCACAGAGCAATATCCTGCCCCGCTCCCCCCAATGTGGTAGAAATACACATAACATAAAATTTACTATATTGACCAGTGCAGTGGCTCACACCTGTAATCCCAGCACTTTGGAGGCTGAGGTGGGTGTATCACCTGAGGTCAGGAGTTCAAGACCAGCCTTGCCAACATGGTGAAACCCCATCTCTGCTAAAAATACAAAATTAGCTAGATGGCATTTACATATAATCCCAGCTACCCAGGAGGCTGAGGTATGAGAATCACTTGAACCCGGGAGGCGGAGGTTGTAGTGAACCGAGATTACACCATTGCACTCCAGCCTAGGAGACACGAATGAAACTCTCTCTCAAAAAAAAAAAAAATGTACTATGTTAATCATTGTAAAATACACAGTTCAATGATATTAAGTATATTCATATTGTTGTTCAACACCATCACCATCATCCATCTCCAGCATTTTTTCTTTAATAATTTTTTTTTTGGAGACAGGGTCTTGCTCTGTTATGCAGGCTGGAGGACAGTGGCACAATCAGAGCTTACTGCAGCCCCAACTTCTGGGTTCAAGGGATCCACGTGACTCAGCCTCCCAAGTAGCTGAGACTACAGGCACACGCCACCATGACTGGCTTATTTTTAAAATTGTTTTTGTAGAGATGGGGTCTTGCTATGTTGCCCAGTCTGGTCTTGAACTCCTGCCCTCAGGAGACCCTCCTGCCTCAGCCTCCCAAAGTGCTGGGATTATAGGCATGAGTCACTGCCCCCAGCCCACTTTCTTTATCTGATAAAACAGAAACTCTATGCCAGTTAAATGATAACTCCTTAGTCTCCCCTCCCCACACCCCCTGGCAACTACCACCCTACTTTGTATCTATGATTTTGACTACGATAATCACCTCATAAAAGTGGAATCATACAGTATATATCTTTCGGTAACTGGCTGATTTCATTTACCATAACATCCCAATGTTCAACCACGTTGTAGCAGATTGTAGAATTTCCTTCCTTTTTAAGGCTGAATAACATTCCACTGTTTGGAGATACCAATTTTGTTTATCCAGTCATACACCAATGGACACTTGGGATGTTTTCCACATTTTAGCTACTGTGAATAATTCTGCTGTGAACATGGATGTACCCATATCTCCCTGAGACCATGCTTTCAATTATTTTGGGTATATACCTGGAAGTGGAATTGCTGGATTGCATAATTCTTTCTTTCTTGCTTTTTTTTTTTTTTTTTTT
>NW_016107529.1:3352780-3356608 GCF_001604975.1 Cebus imitator | reverse complement strand
ACCTCCCAGGTTCAAGCAATTCTTGTGTCCCAGCCTCCCAAGTGGCTGGGACTACAGTCGTGTGCCACCACATCTGGCTAATTTTTGTAGTATTAGTAGAGATAGGGTTTCACCATGTTGGCCAGACTAGTCTCGAACTCTTGACCTCAAGTTATCTGTCTGTCTTGTCCTCCCAAAATGCTGATATTACAAGTGTGAGCCACCACGCCCAGCTGGTAATTCTATTTTTAATTTTTGGAGAAACCACTATAATGTTTTCCACAGTGACTATCATTTTACATTTCCACCAAGAGTGTACAAAGCTTCCAATTTCTCCACATTCACACCAATTCTTGTTATTTTCTGTGTTTTGGTAGAGATGGGGTCTCCCTATCTTGGCCAGGCTGGCCTTCAACTTTTTTTTTTGTTTTAATAGTAGCTATCCTAATAGGTATGAAGTGGGATCTCATTGTAGTTTTCATTTACATTTCCTTTATGATTAGTGCTGATCATTATCTTATATATTCTTTGGAGAAATATCTGTTCAAGTTATTTGCGCATTTTTCAGTTGGGTTTTTTTGGTTGTTGTTGCTGAGTTACAAATATTTTCTCCCATCCTGTGGGTTGCTTTTTTACTCCATTGATCGTATCTTTGTTTTTTCTTTTCTTCTTTCCCTTCTCTCCCTTCCTTACTTCTTTGCTAGATAAGTCTTGCTACGTTGCCTACTCCGATTCCTGGACTCAAGCCATCCTGTCGCCTCAGCCTCTTTCATAGCAGTGACTATAGGTGCATGCCAGTGTTCCCAGTTCTTATAATGTCTTTTGAAAAACAAATGTTTTACATTTTCATACAGTCCAATTTGTTTATTTTTTCTTTTGTTGCTTGTGCCTTTGGCATCATATCCAAGAAATCATTGCCAAATCCAATGTTGTAAAGCTCTTGCCCTAATGTTTTATTCTAAGAGTTTTATAGTTTTGGGTCTTATATTTAGGTCATGGATCCACCTGAGTTAATTTCTGTATATCATCTAAGGTTGGGGCCAAGTTCATTCTTTTGCATCTGGGTTTTCTGTTTTCCCAGCATCATTTACTGAAAATACTGTCTCTTATCTATTGAATGGTCTTGGCATCCTTGTTGAAAATCATTTGACCATATATGTGAGAATTTATTTTCAGAGAGAGGACATTACGTTTTGTAGAGTCCAAAGATGCATCAGCCTGAAGACTGTTCTAATACATTAGAATTGGTCAGAGGGAGATTGTTTAGAATGGAGTTGGATCTCATTTTTGTTTCAGAGAAAAAAAGAGAGAGATTTGACTTAGAGGAAGGTAGATTAGTGGATTTAAAGGAAGTTCATGTCAGAATTACAGATTTTTAGAGCCAGACGTGGTGGATTATGACTGTAATCCCAGCACTCTGGGAGGCTGTGGCTGTAGGATCACTTGAGCCCAGGGGTTTGAGACCAGCCTGGGCAACATAGTGAGACCACCACCTCTATAAAAAACAAAAAATTAGCCAGGCATAGTGATGTGTGCCTGTAGTCCTAGTCACTCGGGAGGCTGAGGTGGGAGGATGGCTTGAGCCCAGGAGGTCAAGGGTGTAATAAACTGTGATCATGCCACTGCACTCCAGCTTGGGTGACAGAGTAAGACCCTGTCTCAAAAAAATAAAAAAGAATTGGGCTGGGCGCGGTAGCTCACGCCTGTAATCCCAACATTTTGGGAGGCTGAGGTGGGCAGATTACCTGAGATCAGTGAGTTCAAGACCAGCCTAACCAAATGGTGAAACCCCGTCTCTACTAAAAATACAAAAAATTAGCCAGGCGTGGTGGTGCAAGCCTGTAATCCCAGCTACTCGAAAGGCTGAGGCAGGAGAATCGTTTGAACCTGGGAGGCAGAGGTTGCAGTGAGCTAAGATAGTGCCATTGGCACTCCAGCCTGGGCAACAAGAGTGAAACTCCATCTCAAAATAATAATAATGATAATAATAATAATAAATGAAAATAAAAAAGAAGTATGGATTTTTAGACTCCTTTCCTGCCCTAGTTCATCTGGTTCACACCCTTTTCTTTCTTTTACATGTTTTTTAAGAGTCAGGGTCCCATACTGCCACCCAGCCTGGAGTCCAGAGGAACATTCAGTGACTGAATCCTTGAACCCCTGGGCTCAAGTGATTCTCTCAACTCAGTCTCTCAAGTAGCTGAGACTACAGATGTGCACCACCATTCCTGGTTACATTTTTAATTTAATTAAATTAATTTTTTTTTTTTTTGAGACAGAGTCTCCTTCTGTCATCCAGGCTGGAGGGCAGTGGCATGAGTAGCTTGCCACAGCCTCCTGAGTAGCTGGGACTACAGCTGTATGCTACGCCTGGCTAACCTTTATATTTTTTAGTAGAGATGGAATTTTACCATGTTGGCCAGGCTGGTCTCAAACGCCTGACTGCAAGTGATCTGCTTGTTTCAGCCTCCCAAAGTGCCGTGATTATAGGCGTGAGCCATGATGCCCGGCCAATTTTTAATTTTTAATTTTATTTTGAGATGGAGTCTTGCTCTGTCACCCAGGCTGGAGTGCAATGGTGTGGTCTCGGCTCATTGCAACCTCTGCCACCTGGGTTCAAGCAACTCTCCTGCCTTAGCCTCCCGAGTAGCTGGGATTACAGGAGCCTGCTACCATGCCTGGCTAATTTTTTGTATTTTTAGCACAGACGGGGTTTCACCATGCTGGCCAGGCTGGTCTCGAATTCCTGACCTCGTGATCCGCCCGCCTCAGCCTCCCAAAGTGCTAGATTACAGTTGTGAGCCACTGCACCCAGTCTTTTTTTTGTTGTTGTTAATGGGGTCTCACTATGTTGCCCAGGCTGATCTCAAACTCCTGGCCTCGATCCTCTTGCCTCAGCCTCCCAAATTGCTGGGATTACAGGCGTGAAACACCTTGGCTCCCTTGTTTTTATGTACAAAGAAAAAGAAGGCTGATGGTATTCCTGAGGCTAGGATTACCAACAAATATGTATCAGGGAAGGAAAAATTCAGCTCAGTTGGGGAAGCACTTCTAATTCTTAGAATAGGTAGATTTGGTAAGGAATGAGCTCTCCATAGCTACGAATGTTCAAATAGAAGTCAGATGAGCACCTGCAGTAGAAGGCAAGTCTGAACATCTCTCTCCTTGTTTACAGATGTTCTGTGATTGCCTAGTAACTTCAGAATAAAGGCTTGCTTTT
Source organism: Cebus imitator (assembly GCF_001604975.1). Lineage (NCBI taxonomy): Eukaryota > Metazoa > Chordata > Mammalia > Primates > Cebidae > Cebus > Cebus imitator. Next base: position 3,353,409 of record NW_016107529.1, on the reverse strand, counting down.
TAAAAAAATGATGTGGTCCTAGTCTAACTTTATAGTATCATCTTCTGCCATGTGTATATGTTCTTGACATCCCTAACTGTATGAACGCTAATGTCCTTTTAAATTCTAAAATATTATTCACTTAAAAAAATGCCATCTTAAAAAAACCCATTTCTAATGTTTCAATGAAGTAAGCTACAGGGAGTGGCTGTTGTTTAAAATTCCACACATAGAATCCTCAGGACAGAGGAAATGGAGTCAACAGGTAGCAAGTACACATATGTGCCAGTGTGAGTCTAAAGGCACATGAAATCCAAATGGGGCAGATAAGAAGAAACTAATTTTTCCCCCCCACTTACTGGTATTCAACAGAAGAAACTAAATTTTAAGAAGAAAGGGAATTCATTTTTGTGGAACATTTACTATGAAATAGGCATTTTTACACATTTTATCTTAATTACTTTTAAGAAGGAAAACAAGCCGGGCGCGGTGGCTCAAGCCTGTAATCCCAGCACTTTGGGAGGCCGAAGTGGGTGGATCATGAGGTCAAGAGATCGAGACCATCCTGGTCAACACGGTGAAACCCCGTCTCTACTAAAAATACAAAAAATTAGCTGGGCATGGTGGCGCGTGCCTGTAATCCCGGCTGC
>NW_016107529.1:3346477-3352685 GCF_001604975.1 Cebus imitator | reverse complement strand
AAAAAAAAAAAAAAAAAAAGGAAAACAGACGAAGAGAAATTCTTTACACTGTCTTGAGGTGAGCATATACCTTAAGAGCTTTGGCATTGTCATGGTCTTTGCAAGAATCACAAAAATTTTAAACACTGACCATATCTTATGCTTTATAGACAATTTAAAGTGTCAACAAGCAATTTCTGAGTGCTTTCGATGTGTCAGGATTATGCTGCATGCTGAAAATACAAAGGTGAAGGAGACTTGGTTTGGATCACATCATGGGTGTGATGTACTGTTTTTCACTGGAGATCATTATCACCCAGAGTCTATAGTCTCTCTTCTTAAAGGAATCAAGTGCACAGAAAAAAAATGGGGCTCAGAGAAACAGCTTAGCAGGTCTGATTGTATTTCTCTCTTGCTTACAAGTGATCAGTGATTCCCCAATAACTACAATATGAAGTCTCCTCTTTTTTTTTCCCGGTGGCATACAGAACCCTTTATGATCAAACAGCAGAACTCGGGTTGATCAGACTTAGGCATCTTTTTTTTTTTTTTTTTTTTTTTTTTTTTTTTTTTTTTTTTTTTTTTTTTTTTTTTTGAGTTGGAGTCTTGCTCTGTCGCCCAGACTAGAGTGCTAAGGCACGATCTCAGCTCACTGCAACCTCTGCCTCCCTGGTTCAAGCGATTCTCCTGCCTCAGCCTCCCGAGTGAGTAGCTGGGATTATAGGCACCTGCCACCATGCCTGGCTAATTTTTGGATTTTTAGTAGAGATGGGGTTTCATGGTTTTGGCCAGGCTGGTCTTGAACTCCCGACCTCAGTGATCTGCCCACCTCAGCCTCCCAAAGTGCTGGGAGTAGGCACCTTTCTTGTCATGATTTTACTTACCAAGTCACCTTTTCATTCAATATTATTAGTTATTAAGTTTTCTTATTCACCTAGGAAGACAATAGAATATGAATATTGATCCACTAATTATATTCCTCATGAGATATAATGAATTAATATTTTTGCTGCAAGTTATTTTCACCTGGGTTTGGATGAAACTAAGTTTCCAGAACTTTCAGACTGGTGGCTTAACCACAATCATGAGATTTCCCTTGAAAGTGTAGGTCCTCGGAGTATTTTTAAAAAGCAGTCAGACATTTACCATTTTATATCTCAGAAACCTGTTTGTGGTTCAATGGAAAGAATACAGGGCTGGTATTCTAGTCCTGCCTGTGACTTACTGTATGACCCTGGACATGAATTACACCTTATACTCCATAAATTTCCTTATTCTTTGTGTCAGAACAATACTTGCTCTAGCTGTGATGATAAACAAGATTACAGTTGCCAAAATTTCCAACTCAACAAGAATGTAGGTATCGTAAAGAATATCTGTTAAGTATCTGTGCTCAAGTGTACAATCTATTGGGGTCACGGAATTCAGAGAACGGAGGGATCACATTCAGTGGAGTGCAGAGGAAGGGTGGTAATCAGGGAGATTTAATAAAGAAGATAGAGGTTGAGCTGGGTCTTGGGGAATAAGAAAGGTTGTCGAGGATAGTTATCTGGAGGGGATAAGGGCAGAGAGGCACTGAAATTCTGAGTCTGGCCTCAGCTTTCTTTTCCAGTCTCATTATCTTCTGCACACTCCAGACTCAATGCTGTCCTCTGAATCACCGACATGTGTGATTCAGCAGGCGAATCTTCAAGGTCCAGCTTCTACTTCTTCCGCTGAAGTCTCACCAAAGTGTAATTTATCACACTGTCCTCTGAATTTGCCCAGCCCTTTGTTAACACGACCTGTTGCTTTTATTGTAGCTCACCTGCCTTGCTCAATGGTGAACACTTTGGAGACAGGAATCAGTGGTTTGTCTTTGTTTCCACAGGCACCTAACAACGCTTTGCTCTTAAGTAACCAGGAAATGTGTACTCAATTGAACTTGTTCTAAGGACACCATTGATATCACTAAATTGAAGGGCATGTTGGTATCTTCTTAGTGTCTCTATAGACTTTAGGCTTTCACTTTTGTTTCCTGCTGAGTTCCTTACATCAGCCCGTTGAAGAAGCGATTTTTTTTTTGTTTTTAAGCTAGTCAAGTGAAGCAGGGATACAGATTAACAATTTGCAGATGAGGAAACTCAGAGGGTACATTTGCTTAAAGGCATCATGTTGATACATGCCAAAACCAGGTAGGGCTCTCTTGATTTGAAATCTAGTCCTCTATCCATTATACCTCGGCCTTGTAGCATCAGCCAGATAGGGGTAAAATGCACTAACGCTGAATCCTAGTTTTTTCATCTGTAAATGGGAGCAACAGTATCGTTAAGCGTAGCGTCCCTCTGCAACCTCTAACCACCTCCAGCCTGAGTCACATTATAAGAAAATTTATAAGGCACTATCTTGTAAATACTTAAGATTTAGCATCTTCCCTTCAACCCTACGTCCACTCTTGTCAAACCTTTTTCCTTCCTAGCATGTGTCAAACTCAACGGGCTGGGAACAGAACACAGGTTGTTTGCTGTGTCCAGTTTTGAGGTCAGAGATTGGCTGAATAATCTGACGCTGGGGTCTTTAGAAAAAAAAAAGAACCCAAACTAACAAAACCCTAAGTCTGCTCTGCCCGTGACTTTAAAAATTATGTAAAGGAATGTAATATGTTAAAACCAAGGGGAGGAGGGGGCCCATTGGTGGTAGTTGGTTTTATGCCCGCCTGCAACTAAAGAAATGATTTCTAAAATCTCTTTTGGGGGTGAGAGGAGGAGTGCTCCAGAGATTTCTCTTTTGAGCTCCTTAATTCCCGAAGTGGCTGCCTTTTAAAAGTAAAAAATACCCAGCTGTGGTCGGCTGGAGGCCGTGGTGGATGGGTGGGGGTCGACTCCGGGGGCTTCCTCGGTCCCGCTCCCTGCCGCTGCTCCGAAGCCCGCGCGGGAGGCCGAAGTTCCGCCGAGGCTCTGGCCGGGCCCAGTTCCAGTGCCAGGTCAGAGGGTACCCATCCCAGGCCGGCCTTCCTCCCCAGGGGGAGTAGCCTGGGGAGCGAGGCGCTGAGGCAGCTCTCGGGCTCCGCTTCCAGCCCCGGGGCCTCCGCAGAGCCCCAGAACCTGAAGGAGGCGGAGCGGGGGTGCCGGCCACCCCCAGCCTTTCAAGGCAAGCAGGCGAATCCGCGCGGCTACCCGCGACGCCCGGGCGGGCTGTGGGACCTTGCGACCTCCGCTCGGTGGCCCCGCCCCTGCCCCTGAGCCCCCGGTGGCTCCCTCCTTCTCCGCCAGGGGGGCCCGCCCCCTCCTCGCGAGCTAACGAGTGTCTCGCGCGCTCTCCCTTCCCTCCGCGTCGGTGTGAGTGCGCGGTCCTCCCACCTCGGCCCTCTCCCCATTGTTTCTTCGCGGCCACCAAGCGCCCCCTCCCCCCAGTGCTGTTTCTCCTCCCCCGCCCCGGTGTAAACGGTGCCTTGGGGGGGCCCCCGGAACGAAGGGAGGGGACACTCCAGAGCCCTTTCCTCAGCGGGTAGCTCCTCCCCTCCCAAGCCTGGACCCCATTCCAAGCTCCGTCCTCTCCTCCCCCTCTCCCCAGGCTGCCCCTCTCTCTCGCCCCCTCCCCTCAGCGGGTACTCCTTTTTCTCTCCCTCTCCCTCTCCCTCCTCTTCCCCCTCCCCATCCCTTCCCCCCCACAATGCAGTTCGCGGCGCGGCGGACATGGCGGTGGAGTCCTGAGCTCGTCGTGTCTCGGCCTCCAGCGGCGGCAGCGGCGACGGCGGCGGCAGCAGGAGGCGGAGGGAGAGCGGGAGCCACTGAGATGAGGAGGCGTCGCGCGCGCCTGTAGCTCGCGGGCCTCGCAGGTACGAGGTTCCGGCTGCGGCGCTGCGCCCGGTGCCGAGGGGGTGTGCTCGGGAAGGCCGGCGGCCCCCGCTTCGCCCTCCTCAGGTGCCGAGCCTCGCAGGTGTCGGGGGCCCGACCTGAGAGCGTCTCAGCCGTCCCCTTGGGGCCTGACACTTCTTTCTTTCCTGGAACGGGCTTCGGGTGTCCCAGGGGAAGCCTGAGATAAGGGAGGTAGGGACGGCGGCCTGGGCGGCCTGAGGAGGGCATTGGGGCGCTTTGGGGACGAACTCCACACTGTGGCTAGGGCTCCCCGTCCCGGACCGAAACCTGTTGTAGACCAGCGGGGACGGATTTTGAGTTAACGGGATTGGTTTGAACATTTCTCTTGGGTCCAGTGACGATTCTCTGTCATGTGTACCTTTTCTTTTATCCTTGCTTAGATATAGGTGACTATACAATGTATATAAATGTACACACTCATATAATACATACTGAACGTTTCCCCGGCGCTCGTCCTTGTAGGGGGAAGGCAGAGGTGTCTGTGTGGATTTTGTTTCTTGCAAGCCCGCCTTGCCTCTCCCCCGCCCCCCAGTCGAAAGGTGGTAATGCGCGGTTTTGACGTGGGTAACTGAGATTCGTATTTGTAAACAGACTGCGCTCTCCTAGTGTGTTGCACGCCTCTGCGAAGGGTTTCAGATCCTGTTGATACCTGGATTGCGAAAGAATTAGATGTTTTGACCTGAAAGAAACACACCAGCGGGATTTCTAGTCATATTTGAATGGGATGAATTACTGTTATATGAACAACGTTGATTAAATATTTTCTTTTCAGAAGATTACCAAGTCTTAGATGAATTTTGTGTGAGATCTTGGATTCGGTATATCTGCTTCTTCGCTTTGATAAAAGCAGTTCCTTACACATTTGACCTGCCCTTTCATGATAATAAATTGTGCCCAGAACTGCAATTCGAATTGTGTGTTGTTGGCATGCATTTAGTAATTAGCTCTAAAGGATCAGATTATCTTTTATTTCCAAAGATTTTTTTCCGTCCAGTCTTGTAGCAGTGAAATGTTTGTGGACTTGATGAAACAGAACATATCCTGTTTGTGTTTTTAAAGTAATGAGAACTGTTAGCTAATAAAATTGGATAATCCCAACCGGATACGATAATTTAGAGAGAATGCCATACAGAGGTGTTGAATTGTGGGATGGTTTAAAAAGAAAAGCCGACTTTGTGTGTGTGTATGTGTGCTGAAATTTTCTTTAGGCTCAGAACTCATGTATGTCATTACAGGGCATCGTAGTACTGATTAGTCACAACTTGTAAAATTATGAAATATCGATTCGATTAAAAAGCTGTGCTTAAGATAATTATTAGTGTCTAGTGTGCTATGTTGCTTTTATAAACATTTTTTAAGAGTGCTTCTTAGAAACCATATACTTTGAGGAAGATAATTTTAAGTCATTTTATGCTTTAAAAATATATTTAATATAAATTTTAAAACTTACTTTTAAAACTCTTTTAGATAAATTTTCCTGCTGCTTGCAGTTTTTCACTTGGCTAGTGTGGAAATTGAAAAACGAAGTTTTCTTGAAATAATTCAGAGATGGAAGTGAAAGTCAATGACATTTGATGTTTTAAATCCAGCAAACATTTAAATATAGAAAGGAAATTTAAAATCTTTTCATTGTCGTAAGCCAAGTTGTTAGTAATACAGATAAATTAACAAGATATTGTCATGCATATAAGTTTAGTTCAATTTTACAAATTCTGAGTCACACCTAAAATTACATTTATTTTTAGTTGGTGGAGCTAGAACAATACAGTGTCTGTATTTTAATTTCAGACCTTTTAGAATCAAAATGTATAATTATAAATTTCTCTGATTAACAAAGCTGTTTAACGAGAATTTTTGTTCTCAGCGGATTCATTTTAGAGTAAGTGATTAGAACTTTTTTTTTTTTTAATCTCAAAGTTAACCTTGACATACAAAATAAGTACCACGTTGTGTTCTCTACAAAATGTTACATCGGGATCTGTGGGCCAAGAAAGGTGTTTGAATTTATTCATTGTAGAAGGCTTCTAGTTCAGAGAAACAAAATAATCAACACTTATTTGTAGGGCCTGGCCAGGTGGCTCATGCTTGTAATCTCAGCACTTTGGGAAGTGTAGGCGAGAGGATTGCTTGAGCCTATGGGTTCAGTATCAGCCTGGGCAACATAGTGAGACTTTGTTCCTAGTAAAAAATAAAAAAAATTAGCTTGGTGTGGTGGTGTGCATCTGTAGTCCCAGAAGCTGATGTGGGAGGACTGGGTGAGCCCTAGAGTTCAAGGTTGCTGTGAGGCACAGTTGTGCCACTGTACTCCAGTCTGGGTGACAGATAAGACCCTGTTTTTTTTAAAAAAAAAATAGAGAAAAAGAAGGCAGGGT
>NW_016107529.1:3341112-3345992 GCF_001604975.1 Cebus imitator | reverse complement strand
GGCAGGAGAATTGCCTGAACCCGGGAGGCGGAGGTTGCGGTGAGCCGAGATCGCGCCATTGCACTCCAGCCTGGGTAACAAGCGCGAAACTCCGTCTCAAAAAAAAAAAACCCAGCATTTCTCCAGAGTATTTCTTTAAAAAAAAAAATCTTTATTTTGTACAGACTATATTCAAATAAACCACACACTCTGAAAACAGCAGGTTCTGGCTTTTCTTCCAGAGTATTTCTTACAAACACAAAGAGAAGTAAGGGTATATAAATGCAAAGATTAACTTTAGGATTTTTTCCCCCTTAAGTGAGAAATTTGTGTGGTGCGCTATGTTGTTCAAATTATTTTTATCTCAAATCATCTTATTGGATATCTATAATTAATGAGTTGAAGAAGGGGAGAGAAAGGGGAACCAAAATTTTTTAGCGTGGCTGTTTTGTTCCAGGCACTGTGCTAGACTGTTTATGCATTTTTTTTTTTTTTTAACTTGTTCAGTATAACAACCCTTTGAAACCTGTTTATAGGCAAGGAATCTGACTCACAGAGGTTAGTAATTTGCTGAAGATCATAGAATTAGATTTCAAAGCAGATCTCTTCCTAATGTATATGTGATGTTGCTTTTCAGATGTATTATTTTCTCAATTATTTAGAATGGGAAACTGCCTCAGATTGGTCATTCATTCATTTAAACATTCATTTCATCAAACATTTGCATTTGTATCAGTCTACATATAATACAGTAAATTACAACACACTAGATTGTGGGAGTTGAGAGGGAAGAAGCTATCTCTTCAAGGATGGGTAGGAGTTTGCTAGTTGGAGAGGAGGATAGACTGGAGGTCTTTCCAGACCTAGGGAATAACATGCAAAGATGATAAATTGTTATGAGCCTTGGAGAGTGAGGGAGAGTGAGAAATTCAGTGTGGTAGGAATTGATATGGATAGAATGGTGAGATAAATGATTGGAAGTAGGAAATTGTGTGGGACCATGTATGTTATATTAAGGTGTTTGCATTTTTATCTTGTGAGATCACCAAGTGAGGTAGTGGTTGAACTGTGATTAGAACTATGTTTTTGGACTCTAAGTCTTGTATTTCTTTCTCCTTGGCTTCTTGCCAACAGTCTACCTGTTTTTAGTGGATAGGCAAGCCTTCTTTTTCATACCACTCTTCTCTCCTCTGCCTGTATTCTAGACTTTTATCTTGAGGATTCTGTTGTCTAAATCTTTCTATTCAAGAACTTTTACTTTTTTAGGAAATTCTATTGAGATAAAAACACCTCTGGGGGAAATCACCTTGTTACACTACTTAGGAAGTTTTTTCACTTGTTTGTTTGGATTAGTTGACTATTTTCTAGTTTAGCAGTAAAAAGTTGTAGGTTAAGACGCTGAAGAGCGTGGGCTGCAAGGAGAAACTATTCATGCAGGTTTGACGTTCACCAGTATAGATGGGCAAAGTCTAATCTTTATATAAAGAATCTTGTACTTTCAATGCTTTTTTTTTTTTTTTTTTTTTTTTTTTNAAAAAAAAAAAAAAAAGCTGAAACTCTATACCCATTAAATGATAATTTCCCATTCCCTCCTTCCCTTACTCTTTGCAAGCACCATTCTACTATCTTTACAATTTTGACCACTTTCTAAATTCAGTTCATATAATTTGAATCATACAGCATTTGTCTTGTGGCCTATTTTACTTAGCATAATGTTCTCAAGGTTCGTTAATGTGGCACATTGCAGAATTTCCTTCTTTTTTAAGGCCAAATAATATTCCATTATATGGATATACCACATTTTGCTTATCCCTTTGTCTATGAGTAGATACTTACATTATTTCCATGTTTTAGCTATTGTGAATGATGCTGTTATGAACATGAGTGTACACATCTCTTAGAGAGCTTGCTTTTAGTTTTTTTGGTATATACCCAGAAGTGTAATTATTGGATCATATGGTAGTTTTCCTTCTTCTTCTTTCTTCCTTCTTCTTTCTTCTTCCTTCTTTCCCTCCTCCCCCCCTCCTCCTCCTCCCTCCTCCCTCCTCCCTTCTCCCTCCCCCCGCCTCTGAGATCTGGCTCTGTCTCCCAAGGTGGAGTGCAGTAGCATGGCACTGCAGCCTCTGCCTCCCACCTTAAGCCATCCTCCCACCTTAGCCTCCTGAGTAGCAGGGACTATGGGCGCTTGCAACCACACCTGGCTAGGCTTTTTTTTTTTTTTTTTTTTTTTTTTTTTTTTTTTTTTTTTTTATGGGATTTTTGCTCTTGTTGCCCTGTTTTAAGCGCTGGAGTGCAGTGGTGCAATCTTGGCTCACCTGTAACCTACAGCTCCCAGGTTCAAGCGATTCTCCTGCCTCAGCCTCCCAAATAGCTGGGATTACAGGCATGCGCCACCACGCTGGACTAATTTTGCACGTTTAGTAGAGTTGGAGTTTCTCCATGTTGGTCAGGCTAGTCTCAAACTCCTGACCTCAGGTGATCTGCCCGCGTCGGCGTCCCAAAGTGCTGGAATTAAAGGCCTGAGCCACCTCGCCTGGCCGCACCTTGTACTTTCTAAAAGAAATAGGTATGTTTGTTAATCACACAACAATCTGATTGCTTTAAGTGGATATTTGATTTACAATGATAATAACTTACCGCATAGTTACTACATGCTAATTTCTTTTTCAAGATCTTTGAAGTGTTAACTTAGTCCTCAAAACAACCTTTCTTATGTTATCCTCATTTACAGATGGGGGAAAGTCCGTGTTGGAGGATTGAGTACCTTGGACAAGATCTTATAGCTAGTTTGCTGCAGTCAGGATTTAAGCTCAAAGTATCTGAGTCTAGAGTCACAGCTCTTCGCCACTATACTGTGTTGTACCTTCAAGCTTAGGGTGTCAAAATTTTGTGTTCAAAGCGTTAAATTCTGTAGTCACATAGGTTTCAAAAATATTTTGCAAGTATGCAAAGTGTGAATGATAAAGAATTACTAAACCTGATTGCATTTTGTCAGTGTGTAGTTTAATAATCTAATTATTAAATATTTACCACTGTAGTTTAAATAATTTAATTGACCAGTCATTAAGTGTTCATTAAATGCTAGTCGTGTGCTAAGTATTCCTCTAGGCCAATGGTATTCAGACTATGTTTGGGGACGTTTTGGACGGGCAGTGTCTCTGAGTCAAACTGTTTTCATGGTAATATTAAGACAGAATCTGTCTTTTCCTTTATTTTCTGGTCTGGAGTGATATGTTAAAACTTTATTGCTTTGATGGCTAATGTAATGTGTAATAGTGTATTATTTTTTCCCTTTTCTCTTTGAGCTATAATTTACAATACCATAAAATTCACACTTAGATACAATTCAGTGACTTTTAGTATATTTAGAAGGTTATGTAACTGTGTAACTATGACTATTTAATTCTGGAATATTGTTATCCCATAGTGAAACCCAGTTCCCATTAACAATTACTCTCCATTCCTTCCTTCTCCAAGCCTTTGGCAACCACTAAGCTACATCTCTAGAAATTATGGACATTACATATACAAGGAATTATGCATTATGTAGCTTTTTGTGCCTGTCTTCTTTCACTAAACAATGTTTTCAAGGTAGCATGTATTAGCTTTTTTTTTATGGCTGAGTAGTATTACCTTCTATGGAGATACCACGTTTTGTTTAACCGTTCATCATTTGATGGACATTTTTGTATTCATTATAGGCAAAAAGTTACTTCCACTGTTTGCCTGTAATGAATAATGCTGCTGTGAACATTGTATAAAAGTTTTTCTGTGGATGTGCATTTTCATTTCTCTTGGGTATATACTCAAGTTGTAGTTGCTGGGTATTTTGATAAACTTTATGTTTAACTTTATGAGGAACTGCCAGACTGCTTTCCAGAGTTGTACAATTTTACATTCCCAGTGGCAATGTATGGAAGGTTCCAATTTCTCCACATCCTCACCATCATCTAGTAGGTGACACTTGACCTACTACCTCACTACCTCATTGTGGGTTTGATTTGCAATTCCCTAATGATTGATGAGATGTTGAGCACCTCTTCATGTGCCTATTGTGCGTTTGTCTGTCTCCTTTGGAAAGATACCCATTCAAATCCTTTACCTGTTTTTTAAAAAAAAATTGTTGAGTTTTAAGAGCTCTTAATATATTCTGAATACTAGATGCCCCCTACTTTTTTTTTCGGAGACAGTCTTGCTCTATCACCAAGGCTGGAGTGCAGTGGCGCAAACACAACTCACTGCAGCCTCTACCTTCTGGCCTCCACCTCCCAGGCCTCAAGAGATCCTCTTTCCTTAGCCACTTGAGTAGCTAGGACTACAGGTGGGCGCCACCATGCCCAGCTAAATTTTTTGGTTGATTGATTGATTTTTGTAGACAGGGTCTCACTGTGTTGCCTAGGCTGGTCTCAAACTCCTGTCCTCAAATGGTCCTCCTTCCTGAGGTTCCCAGAGTGCCAGGATTACAGGTGTGAGCCATCTCACCCAGCCTAGATCCTTTTTAGATATATGATTTACAAAAATGCTTTCTCATTTTATAGAGTATCTATTTATGAAATAGAGTAACGTTTCACTTAAAAAAGATTCTAAACATTGTGGAAAAATGTACATAACAAAATTAACCATTTAACCTTGTTTCCAATTTTTAAAAATTGCAGTAAAATACATATAACACAACATATCATCTTAACTTTTTTTTAAGCGTGTCATTCAGTGGTATTAAATACATCCATAACGTTGTGCAGCCATCATCACCGTCCGTCTCTGTAACGCTTTTCATCTTATAAAACTGAAGACTCTAGCCAGGCGTGGTGGCTCACACCTGTAATCCTAGCACTTTGGGAGGCTGAGGTAGGTGGATCACCTGAGGTCAGGAGTTCAAGACCAGCCTGGCCATCATGGTG
>NW_016107529.1:3325359-3340257 GCF_001604975.1 Cebus imitator | reverse complement strand
TTTTTTTTTTTTTTTACTATATTTTGACACCTTAGGATCATTGAGTATATTTTTAATTTTTTGAGGAACTGCTGTGTTGTTTTTCATAATGGCAGTACCATTTTACATTCCTACCAACAGTGCACAAAGGTTCTCATATTTCCATAACCTTGCCAACGCTTGTTGTTTTCTATTTATTTAATAGTAGCCCTGTCCTAATGGTTGTGAGTTGGTATGTCATTGGAGTTTTGATTTGCTTTTCCCAAATTAGTGATAATCAGCATCTTTTCATTTGCTTATGGCCATTTGTATATCTTCTTTGGAGAAATGCCTGTGTAAGCCCTTTACCCATTTTTGAATCAGGTTGTTTTTTGTTGTTCAGTTTTTGGAGTTGCTCTATATTCTGGATATTAGTCTCTTATCAGATACATGATTTATAAACGTTTTCTTCCATTCTGTTCGGTGGGTTACCTTTTTTTTTTTTTTCGAAACGGAGTCTTGCTCTGTAGCCCAGGCTGGAGTGCACTGGCATGATCTCAGCTCACAGCAACCTCCTACACACTTTGGCCTCGCAAAGTGCTGGGATTTGAGCTGTGAACCATCACACCGGGCCTTCACTCTGTTTCTTTTCTGTTTTTTTTAAGAGACAAAGTCTCACTCTGTCCCCTAGGCTGGGGTGCAGTGGTGCAACCACGGCTCACTGCAGACTTGACCTTCCTGGGGTCAAAAGATCATCCCACCTCAGCCTTTGGAAGTAGCTGGGGCTATAGACACTTGTTACCACAACACTAAAATTTTACGATTATTGTAGAGACAGAGTCTCACTATGTTGCAGAGGCTGGCCTTGGAACTCTTGGCCTCAGGTGAGCCACCATGCCTGATCTGGCCAGCATTTTACTCTATTGATAGTGTCTTTTGATTAACAAAAGTTTTAAATTTTCAGCCAGTCTAATTTGTCTATTTTTTCTTTTGTTGCCCATGCCTTTGGTGTCATAATAAATAGTTGCCAAATCCAATGTCATGAAGCTTCTGTTTTCTTCTAAGAGTTTTACAGGTTTATGTTTTTTGGTTATGGTTTTAAGTTACAAGTTTAGGTTTCTTAGGTCTGACCCATTTTGAGTTAATTTCTGTTTATGGTCAAAATTCATTTGTAGATGAATAACCAGTTTTCCCAGCACCATTTGTTGAAAAGACTGTCCTTTTCCTATTGAATGGCTTTGTCATCCTTGTTAAAAAATTATTTCACCACATATGTGAGGGTTTATTTCTGGTCTGTGTGATTCCATTGGTCTGTATGTCTGTATTTATGCTAATATCATTACTATTTTGATTACTGTAGCTTTGTAGTAAGTTTTGCAACGAGGAAGTATGAGTCCTCCAGCTTTGCTTTGCTTTGTCAAGACTCTTTTGGCTATTTGGGGTCCCTTGAGATTCCACGTGAATTTTAGGATTGATTTTGGTATTTCTGCAAAAAATGTCACTGGGATTTTGATAGGGATTGCCTTACATCTTTAAATTTTAACAATATTAAGGCCAGGCATGGTGGCTGAAGCCTGTAATCCCAGCACTTTGGGAGGCCGAGGTAGGTGGATCACCTGAGGTCAGGAGTTCGAGATCAGCCTGGCCAGCATGGTGAAACCATGTCTTTACTAAAAATACAAAAATTAGCTGGGTGTGGTGGCAGGTGCCTGTAACCCCAGCTACTCTGGAGGCTGAGGCAAGAGAATCATTTGAACCTGGGAGGTGGAGGTTGCAGTGAGCTGAGACCGTACCATTGCACTCCAGCCTGGAAGATAGAGTGAGACTCTGCCTCAAAAAAAAAAAAAAAATTAAGTCTTTTGGTCTGTGAACATAGAATGTTTCTGTTGATATATTTCTAAATTTCTTTCACCATTGTTTTGTAGTTTTCATTGTACGTGTCTTTCACTTCTTTGGTTATGTAATTCCTTAGTACTTTATTGTTTTTGATGGTATTGTAAATGGAATTAAAAAAATTTCTCTTTAGATTATTTATTGTGTTTAGAAATGCAGCTGGTTTTTTGTGCATTGACTTTGTATCCTGCTACTTTGCTGAATTCATTTGTTAGTTGGAGAGAGAGAGAGAGAGAGAGTGAGAGAGAGAGTGTGTGTGTGTGTGTGTGTGTGTGTGTGTAATCTTTAGGGTTTTCTACATATAAAATATTATTTGCAAACAGATCATTTTACTTCTTCCTTTCCAACTTAGATGCCTTTTATTTCTTTTGCCTAATTTCTCTGGCTAGAATTTCCAGTACTGGGTTGAGTAGAAATGGTAAAAGCAGACATCCTTCCCTTGTCCGTTAACAGAGGAAAAGGTTTTCATTTTTTACCATTGAGTTTGACATCTACTGTAGGTTTTTCTTAGATAGCTTTTATTATATTGAAGCAGTTTTTTTCTAGTCCTAGATTGTTGAGTGTTTTTATCATGAAAGGGTATTGAATTTTGTCAGATCCTTTTTCTGCATCAATTGAGATGATCATGTGGTTTTTCTTTTTGTTTGGTTAATATGGTTTGTTACATTGGTCTGTTTTCATATGTTGAACCACCCTTGCATTCCAGGAATAAATCCCATCTGGTCGTGGTATATAATCCTTTGACTGGGCTGCTGAATTCAGTTTGCTAGTAATCTGTTGTGGATTTTTGCATGAATGTTCATTAGTATTTTTTTCATTTTAAGCATACATTCAGTGACATTAAATATATTTACACTATTGCGCAACTATCACCACCATCCATTTCCAGAACATTTTCATTTTCCCAAGCCGAAACTCTGTACCCATTAAACAATAGATTCTCATTTTCCTTGCTTCCTACCCTCTAACAACCACCATTCTACTTTATTTCTGTATGATTTTGACTACTCTAGGTACTGCATGTAAGTGGAATCATACAATATTTGTTATTTTGTGACTGGCTTATTTCATATAGCTTAATGTCTTCAGAGTTTATCCATGTCATAGCATGTGTCAGAATTTTCTACCTTTTTAAGGTTGAGTAGTAGTTCATTATATATATGTCCCACATTTTGTTTATCCATTCATTTGTTGGTGCATACTTGGGCTGCCTTCACATTTTGGCTATTGTGAATAATGCTTCTTTGAATGTTGATGTTCAAATATCTGTTTCTGCTTTCAGTTATTTGGGTATATACTCAGAATTGGAATTGTTGGATCATTCTATGTTTAATTTTTTGAGGAGCTGCCATATTGTTTTTTCATTTTCTTGAGTATGCTCATTAAAATGCAAAAGTTTTAAATTTGATGAAGTCCCATTTATCTCTTTTCTTTATTTTCTCTGCTTTAAGTGTCATACCTAAAAAATCATTGTTGATCCAAGATTATGAAGATCTACTCCTGTGTTTTCTTCTAACAGTTTTGCATTTTTAGCTTCTACATTTAGGTCTTTCATCCATTTTCGGGTTTTTAAAAAATGTGATATGGGCCAGGCATGGTGGCTCATGCCTGTAACCCCAGCACTTTGGGAGGCTGAGGTGGGCAGATCACCTGAGATCAGGAGTTTGAGACCAACCTGACCAACATGGAGAAACCCTGTCTCTATTAAAAATACAAAAAATTAGCCAGGCATGGTGGTGCATGCCTGTAATCCCAGCTACTTGGGAGGCTGAGGCAGGAGAATAGCTGAATCCAGGAGGCAGAGGTTGCGTTGAGCTGAGATTGTGCCATTGTATTCCAGCCTGGGCAATAAGACCAAAACCCCGTATCAAAAATAAATAAATAAATAAATATTGGTGACAACCCAAATTCAGAAGAACTAATAAAGGAAAAAAAAAAACAAAAAAGAAATAAAGAAGTGATATGATGTAGCAGTTTTTTGTTTTTTGAGACAGAGTCTCACTCTGTCCCCCAGGCTGGAGTGCAATGGCATGATCTTGGCTCACTGCAACCTCCGCCTCCCAGGTTCAAGCGATTCTCCTGCCTCAGCCTCCCAAGTAGCTGGGATTACAGGCATGCACCACCATGCCTGGCTAATTTTTTTTTTGGACAGAGTCTTGATCTGTAGCCAGGCTGGAGTTCAGTGGCATGATCTTGGCCCACTGCAACCTCCGCCTCCCAGGTGCAAGCGATTCTCCTGCCTCAGCCTCCTGAGTAGCTGGGGTTATAGGCATGCGCCACCATGCCCAGCTAATTTTTGTATTTCTAGTAGAGACAGGGTTTTACCATGTTGGTCAGGCTGGTCTTGAACTCCTGACCTTGTGATCCACCTGCCTCGGCCTCCTAAAGTGCTGGGATTAGTTTTCGTATTTTTAGTAGAGACTGGGTTTCACCATGTTGGCCAGGCTAGTCTCAAATTCCTGACCTCAGGTAATCTGCCCGCCTTGGCCTCCCAAAGTGCTAGAATTACAGGTGTGAGACACTGCGCCTGGCCTGATATAGAAATTTTACTTCTTTTTTTCATGAGACAGAGTCTTGCCCTGTTGCCAGGCACCAGGCTAGAGTGTAGTGGCATGATCTTGGCTCACTGCACCCTCCACGTACAGGGTTCAAGCAATTCTCCTGCCTCAGGCTCCCGAGTAGCTGGGACTACAGGCGCGCACCACCACGCCCAGCTAATTTTTATATTTTAGTAGAGACGGGTTTTCACTATGTTGGCCAAGATAGTCTCGATCTCTTGACTTCGTGATCGCCCGCCTCAGCCTCCCAAAGTGCTGGGATTACAGGCATGAGCCACCACACCGGGCCAGTGTTCAGCATATTAGATATTAATGTGGGTGGGTAATGTCTCGAACATTGCTTTTTCCCCCATACCTATTTCCTCAAAGCCAGGAAGTTAGATCTGTAGTTTACTACCTACTGTTTATTCTTTGTTCTCTTGTAAGACTGGTGTCCTGTATTTCTTATGTTGTCATTTCAATCTAGGAATCTCTAGGTCATTCCATATTTACTGATACTTTGGTGTAATTCCTGACGTTTGTATTGGGCAGTTGGAAGCATATCATTGAATGTATCTAATAATTTATTGTCTTAATTTTTATCTTCTAGTGACACTCATCTCTACTTTCCTTGATAGTTCCTATTCGTTTGATTCAAAATGATTCTACTTCTAACCAAAATCTTCTGAATTATCTATATGTGTATTTTTTTTTTTTTTTTTTTTGAGACGGAGTTTCACTCATGTTACCCAGGCTGGAGTGCAATGGCACGATCTCGGCTCACCGCAACCTCCGCCTCCTGGGTTCAGGCAATTCTCCTGCCTCAGCCTCCTGAGTAGCTGGGATTACAGGCACGCATCAGCACGCCCAGCTAATTTTTTGTATTTTTAGTAGAGACGGGGTTTCACCGTGTTGGCCAGGATGGTCTTGATCTCTTGACCTCGTGATCCACCCGCCTCGGCCTCCCAAAGTGCTGGGATTACAGGCTTGAGCCACCGCGCCCGGCCTATATGTGTATTTTTTTATGTTTCTTTAGTTTCCTAATCTATCCCTAATTTCACTGTAAAGCCTCTTTTTGGCTTTATTCTTTCCCTTGACCAGTATGATTACTGTTGTGTTCCTTACTCTATTGAAATAGTGATTCTGTAACTTCCCAACCCAGTACAAATTTAGTTATCTACAAATTGTATAAACTAGTGGAAGGCTGGGTGTGGTGGCTCACACCTGTAATACCAGGACTACTTTGGAAGGCTGAGGTGGGAGGATTGTCCACACCCCCACCCCGCCCCGTGTTGGGATTACAGGTGTAAGTCACCTTACCCACTCTCTTTAACTTGGTGATAAGTAAGGCAGGAATGAAAGGAAAGGAGGCATGAATTGCACTATCTTTCCCTTTCCTTCTACATCATCATTTTTAAAGTAAGTGGTTGGTTAATTCAGGGAAGTAACATGAATAAGGAAAGATAAGATAGGATTCTTTGATCTTTCCTTTCTTTTATTTTCCCTCCCTCCCTTCCTCCCTTCCTTTTTTCTTTTATTTTTTCTTTTTCATCTTGTTCTCTTGCATAGGCTGGAGTACACTGGCATGATTGCAGCTCACTGTAGCCTTCACCTCCCAGGTGCAAGTGATCCTCCCACTTTAGCCTCCTGAGTAGCTGGGACTACAGGTGCCTGGCCAATTTTTAATTTTTTTGTAGAGATTGAATCTCCTGTGTTGCCTAGGCTGGTCTCAAACTCCTAGACTCAAGTTGTCCTTCCACCTTGGCCTCCAAAAGTGCTGTGATTACAGGCATGAACCACTGTGCCCAGCTGGTTTTTTTTCTCTCAGTTGCCAAAACAGAGCATTTATTTGTCTTTCATGTTATGTACCCATTGTGGATAGAACATATATTCTGTTGATGTTGGATAGAGTCTTTATATATCTGTTAGGTCTAATTATTTTATTTTATTTTTTGAGATGGAGTCTCACTTTTGCACAGGTTGGAGTGCAGTGGTGCGATCTTGGCTCACTGCAACCTCTGCCTCCCGGGTTCAAGCGATTCTTGTGCCTCAGCCTCCCAAGTAGCTGGGACTACAGGCATGTGCCACCACACCCAGCTAATTTTTGTATTTTTAGTAGAGATGAGGTTTCTACCAAAAATACCCCCAGCACTTTGGGAGGCCAAGGCGGGCAAACTGTGCCTGACTGGTCTAATTAGTTTGTTTATTTATTTTTGAGATGGTGTTTTGCTCTTGTTGCCCAGGCTGGAGTGCAGTGGCCCAGTCTCAGCTCACTGCAACCTCTGCTTCCTGGGTTCAAGTGATTCTCCTGCCTTAGCCTCTCAAGTAGCTGGGATTACAGGTGTGTGCCACTATGCCTGGCTAATTTTCATATTTTTAGTAGAGATGGGGTTTTGCTATGTCGGCCAGGCTGGTCTCGAGTTCCTGATCTCAGTTGATCCACCTGCCTTGGCCTCCCAAAGTGCTGGGACTACAGGCGTGAGCCACCATGCATGGCCATCAAATTATTTTCTAGTGTTGCACAAGTCCTCTGTTTTTGTTTTGATCATCTCTCTGGTTGCTCTGTTATTGAAAAGTGTGGTATTGAAGTCCCTGAGTATGATTATGGAACAATTTCTCTTTTCAATTATGCTAACTTTTGTGTCCTATATTTTAGGTCACTGTTGTTAGGTGTATATAACTGTTATGTCCTTGTTGGTTTGAACCTTTTATCAATATATAATGTCCTTCTTTGTGTTTTGTATCCTTTTTTGACTTAAAGTATATTTTATCTGATAATAATTTAGCCCCTAGCTCTCTCTTGGTTACTGTTGCATGGAATATCGTTTTTCATTCTTTTCTTAAAACCTCTTTGCCCTTTTGTATCTAAAGTGAAACTTGTAGATAGATGATAGATCATATGTTTTCCAGTTTGACAGTCTCTCTTTTTATTTTGTTTATTTTAATTTTTTTTTGAGATGGAGTTTCATTCTTGTTGCCCAGGTGAGTGCGACGGCACGATCTCGGCTCACTGCAACCTCCGCCTTCCAGGTTTAGCCGATTCTCCTGCCTCAGCCTCTCAAGTAGCTGGGATTACAGCTACCTACCGCCATGCTCAGCTGATTTTTTTGTCTTTTTAGTAGAGACAGGGTTTCACCATGTTGTCCAGGCTGGTCATGAACTCCTGACCTCAGGTAATTCACCTGCCTCAGCCTCCTAAAGTGCTGGGATTACAGACGTGAGCCACTGTACCTGGCCAATCTCTGTTTTTAATTGGAAAGTTTAATTCATTTACATTTAAAGCAATTACTGGTAAGGAAGGATTTACTTCTGCCATTTAGCTTCCTCTTTTCCATATGTTTTTTATGCTTTTTGTTCCTCTAATGCTGCCTTTTTATGTGTTTAGTTGATTTTTTATAGAATTAGAATACTGTTTTGATTTCATGTGCGTGTTACTTAGTGGATGCCTTGGGGCTAATGACATAATTAACATCTTAAATTTATAACAGCCTAGTTTGAGTAATGTCAACTTAGTTTAAATAGTGCGCAGATATACTCTGCTCCTACTCATCTTTCTCTCCCCCTTTATATTTTTATTGTCAGATTACCTCCTTATCTAGTATGTGCCCTTTCACATAGCTTTGTAATGAATTTTTATGCGTTTGTCTTTTAAATTATGTAAAAGGGAAAAAACCAAGAGTTACCAAAATTACAATAATATTGGCTTTTATACTGTATTTACCTATGTAGTTATTTTTACTAGTGTTTATTTCTTATGGATTTGAGTTATTGTCTAGTGTCTTTTCATTTCAGGATGAAGAATTTCTTTTAGCACTTCTTATAGGGCAGAATGAACTTTCTCAGTTTTTATGTTACCTGGAAATATGATTTTTATATTACCTGGAAATAAAATTTCTCCTTCATTCATGAAGGGTGGTTTTACTGGCTAGAGAATTCTTAGTTCACAGCTTTTTTCTTTCAGGACTTCAAATATGTCACTGCATTGCCTTCTCGTTTCCATGGTTTCTTGTGGGCAGTCAGCTGTTAACTTTTGTGTTTAATGAGTTAAACTCTCTTGCTCCTTTCAAAGTTCTCTTTGGTTTTGACAATTTGACTCTGTGACTCAGTGTGGATTTCTTTGAGTTTATTCTTCTTAAAGTTTATTTAGCTTTCTGGATGTATGTACTTACGTCTTCCATCAGGTTGGGGAAGTTTCTGACCATTATTTCTTCAAATATTTTTTCTACACCCCTCTCTTTCTTCTTTCTGTGACTCCTATTATGTATATGTTGGTATGCTTGGTAGAGAAGAAGATAAACAGTATTTCTCAGGGAACAAAATGCCAAGAACAATAAATACAGAAAGCAGAAAGAAGTTTGAGAAAAAATTTTAGCGTTCTGAGTGTTAGTAGTCTTTAGAAATATGAGATTATAACTATGAAACTAGATCAGAGTGCTATAAAAAAGAATAGAGAGTGAGGGTTCTTAGAAGTAAAAAATATGATAGAAGAGTTGGAAGATACAGTTGAGGAAATCACCTAGGAAGGAGAACAAAAAGAAAGATGGAAAAATGGAGAGAAAAGATAAGAAAATTAGAGGATCAGTTTAGGGGGCTTAAGTCTAATTAATAGGAGCAGTGCAAAGAGAACAGAAAAGATGAAAAGGAGGAATTTATAGTAGATAGAAGAAAAAGAAATTAAAGAAGTGAATCATATGAATTACTGATGAAAAGAGCCAGCTGACTAGTCAACAAGATGAACAAGAAGATATCTGCAGCAGACCTGTCACTTGGAAATTTTAGAATACCAAAGCCAAGAGATTATCCTGGAAGTTTCCATAGAGAAAAAAACAGGTCAATAAAAAAGATATGAGAATAAGAATGGCATAATTTTCTTAGTGGTAGTCCTAGAAACTAGAAATCATTGAAAAGGAACCTATAACATTTTGAATGAAAGATTTCTAACTTAAAATTTTATTTTATTTTTTTGAGGCAAGGTCTCGCTCTGTCATCCAGGCTGGAGTTCAGTGGCGCCATCACAGCTTACTGCAGCCTTGACCTCCTGGGCTCAAGTGATTGTTTTACCTCAGTCCTCCCAAGTAGCTGGGACCTCAGGCATGTGCTACCACGTTTGGCTGATTTTTGTGTTGTGTGTGTGTGTTTTTTTTAGAGATGGGGTTTTGCCATGTTGCACGAGCTGGTTTTGAACACCTGAGCTCAAATGATCCTTCCACCTCAGCCTCCCAAAGTGCTGGGTTTGCTGGCATGAGCCACTGTGTCTGGTCCTAACCTAGAATTATTTATTTATTTATTTATTTATTTAAAAAGATGGGGTGTCACCATGTTGGTCAGGCTGGTCTTGAACTCCTGACCTCAGGTGATCCGCCCACCTTGGCCTCCAAAGTGCTTGGATTACAGGCGTGAGCCACCATGCTCGGCCTTAGAATTTTATACCTAACTAAATGAGGTATGAATATACAATAAAGACCTTGCAGATATGCAGTTTTATAAAATCTGCCTCCTGTTGGAGTTTACAGGGGTCCAATAAATAGCACCCCCTTTGCTTTCCTGAATTTGAAATAAATTGGGTGAAACAAAGGAAGCATATGGAGACCAGAATATAATTTTATTTTTATTTAGTTTTTATAATTTTATTTTTGATAATGTTCAGTTTAGAGAAGACAGCTTATACTTTCAGCTGGTTTACTAATACTCAATGCCAAAATTAGGCAGACTTACCTGTCAGGACCTGGCAGAGGTAAACAACTGCAGGCCCTATGTGAGGCTTATGTCTGTAAATGTTAGGGTATGATGGAACAGAATGGGAGATTTTCTTCCCTGTGGACAGCAGGATCCAAAGAGGAAGGAGAGGGGATGAGGCTAAGTTTTGCCTGAATTACTTTCCCAAACTCACTGATGCAATAAGTTACCTCATCTCCTTAGGTAAGGAAGGAATGAGGGGAGTGGAAAGAGGTCAGGAATGTTATGATAATGGGTATCCCTCTACATAGAATGAAATATTGGAAGTGGGGCATAATTGTTTTCTTCAATGTATTTCATATTCTCTTCCTTTTTTTTTTTTTTTTTTTTTTGAGACAGAGTCTCACACTGTTGCACAGGCTGGAGTGCAGGTGGCACAATCTCAGCTCACTGCAATCCCCGCCTCCTGGGTTTATGTGATTTTTGTGCTTCAGTCTCTCCAGTAGCTGGGATTACGGGTGTGTGCCACCATACCTGGCTAATTTTTTTTTTTTGTATTTTAATAGAGACGAGGTTTCGCCATGCCAGGCTGGTCTCGAACTCCTGGCTTCAAGTGATCTACCCGCCTTGGCTTCCCAAAGTGCTCGGATTACATCTGTGAGCCACTGTGCCTCGCCTCATGTTTCCTTTCTTAGAAAGCTGCTGGAGGATGTGTTCTACCAAAAACAAGGGAATAAGTCATGGAAGAGGTAAAAAGAAGAGTCAACATGAGTGAGTGGAAGGGAATTGGTAGGATGATAGTGAAAGGAAGTCTGAGTATAACAACAACTGTGTTGAAAGTATAGTAATGACCAGAAAGCTCCCAGGAAGGGATATCCAAGGAAAGAACAGCAACAACAAAACCAAATTACTTGATGTGTTTGATTTTACTGAAAATATTTATAGTTCTGTCAATGAATTATTGATACATATAATTTCTTAGACAAAGCTAAGAAAAATGAGGAAGTGATTAATTTCAGGTAAAACTGAAAAAGTATACCAAAAGGGAAATGTGATTAAGTGTATATATTTCTTAAGTCAAAAGCTAGATCCAGTAGAATGGCTTAAAAAACAAAAGAGTTTTATTCCTTTCTCATATAGGTTGCTGGGTAAGTGGTCAGGACATCTAGATTAGTAGTTTTTGTTCCATGTGGTTATTCAGGGGCCCAAGTTACATTGATCCTGTTGTCCCACCAAAAGTATGGCCAAGAACTAGCCAAGTGGACATCACCTGGGCTTGTTTGAAATGCAAAGTATCAGAACCCACTTCCAGTCTACTGAATCAGGATTTCATTTAGTTGTTGATTCCTGTACACAAAAGTTTGAGACTCACTGGTCTGGATTAGAACATAATGGTTGGTTGAATGACTGAAGCTGGGTGGTTGAGAATTTTATTCAATGAGAAGAAAAAGAGCATTAAGGAGGTGAGAACTTTATCATAAGGCCACACCAAACTACAGAGGAGTTTGGGAAATATAGACTAGTCATATGCTCAGGAAAAAGGAGAAAGTGAATTTTTATGAACATCTAGGAAACTCTGTGCTGTAGTATAGTTGGCTTAACCATGAATAATCTTGGCACATCTTATTAAAATCATCCTAGGAGGATGGTGGTTGGGTGGGGAAGTGCTTATGTTGCACAGTTATCTATGTTTTTAGGGGGAATGTTTGAGATGGCTAAAGCCATTATTTTTCACGTAGGAAGTTAGCAGATAATAGCTAAGGCCAGGCATGGTAGCTTATGCCTGTAATGCCAGCACTTGGGTAGGCCAAGTCAGGAGTATCGCTTGAGCCCAGGAGTTTAAGACAGCCTGGGCAACATGGTGAGACCCTGTCTCTACAAAAATTTTTTTTAAATTGCTAGGTGTGGTTGTGTATGCCTGTAGTCTGAGCCATTCTGGAGGGTGAGGCAGGAAGATCTCTTGAGCCCAGGAGGTCAAGGCTGCAGTCAGCCGTGATTGCATGCCATTGTACTCCAGCCTGGGTGACAGAGTGAGATAATGTCTTTAAAANAAAAAAAAAAAAAAAAAAAAAAGAAGCTAAAACAAAACAAAAAGTATCATCTTAAACATGTTATTTAGAAATATGGAGATAAATCAAAATAATTGAAAGTAGGTAGTTGCTTCTGAGGAGAGAAATTGGGAGTTGGTAGGAGAGTCCTGTTTTTCAACCATGTCAGTATATTTGTTTTATTAAAAACAGATTAGAAAAGACAGTTTCTACTGTTCAAATAGGAAGTAAAAACATAGATAGGTTTAAGTGCTAAGTGCTGTGAGAAAAGTAAGAAGAGTTCATTAAGAAGAAGCCTACTTATCTAAGCCTGCCCTGGGTAGGAGAGTGGAGGAGTAGATTATGGAAGACTTTCTGAAGAGAGACCTGTCCTAGTTACATTGTAGACAACATAAAGTATGATGCAATTAAGCATCTTTTGGATTCCATATATTTTTAAAGTGTGAACAATTAAAATAATTCAGATTAGTTTTAAAAAATCCATCTAACACATTTATTGGCACCCAGTACTTTGTATTAGGCACTGTGGTAGGCCCAGAAGATGTAATGATAAACAAAATCAGAAATGATTTCTTACCTCATGGACTTCAGAATGTCATGGGGAGACTGACATGAATCAGATTACTGACTGTGTATAAGGCTGTACAGAAGAGAATGGTTCCCTTCACTTCTACTTTCAGGATCACTTCTTACAGCAGTGGTTCATTAAGTGTGCCTCCCACCCCCCAGTCCAGCCATATCAGCTGGGGGGATCACTTGAGCCCAGGAATTAGAAGCTATAGTGAGTCAGAATGGCATCATTGCACCCCAGCATGGGTGACACAGGGAGACCCTGGCTCTGAAAAAAAAATTATTTGTGTTTTCTTAATAATAAGATATAACTGGTTATTTAAGGTTAGAATTTCATTTAATACCCATTTACCGCATTCTAAATATGTAACCAAGAACTAGAAGGTAGTTCTGATATTTTTTTTTTCCATGATTTGAGGTTGATTTCTATTATTTGGTTCAACCAAATAGAGTGTGCAGGGGAAACAGTGAGCCTTTTCTTTTTATTGAGATAAGATTTGGCTCTTTCGCCCAACCTGGAGTGCAGTGGTGCTATCTCAGCTCACTGCAACCTCTGCCTCCTGGGCTCAAGCCATCCTCCTACCTCAGCCAAGTAGCTGAGACTACAGGCACACACCACCACACCTGACTAATTTATGTATTTTTTGTAGAGATGGGGTATTACCATATTGCCCAGGCTGGTCTTGAACTTGCAAGCTCAAGATCAGCCTACCTCAGCCTCTCGTAGAGCTGGGATTACAGGTGTGAGCCACTGTGCCTGGTCGTTATCTTCAAAACACTCTCTCCTCAGAAAGAAATTCATTTCTAGGAGTTACAGCTTTTTGGGGAAAATTTCTTACTCTTGATAGCTTCAAAGAAAAAGTTGGAAATAGCAATTTTGTGATAACATTTTTGAGGCAATAAGACACTGGCCACTCTTAGAAGAAAAGATGTAGGGATGATTGTTGTTAATTATAACTTTATTGTACATTTAAAAATAAAGTATGTAATTGGATTGTTTATAACTCAGAGGATAAATGCTTGAGGGGATGACTATCCCATTATCTATGATGTGCTTGTTTTACATTGCATGCCTGTATTAGAACATCTCTTGTAACCCATAAATATATACACCTACTGTGTACCCTTAAAAAATAAAAGATAAAGATGAGGATGATGAGAAAATACACTCTTTTCATAACGTATATTCCTATTAGCAGTTGTTTTTTTTTTTTTGACATGGAGTCTTACTCTGGTCACCCAGGCTGGAGTGCAATGGCATGGTCTCGGCTCACTGCAGCCTTCTATTAGCAATTTAAATGTATTTTTAGTTATATGAAAAATTGCTCGGAGTGGCTGACGCAGTGGCTCAGGCCTGTAGTTCCAGCGCTTTGGGAAGCTGAGGCAGGAGGATTGCTTGAGTTCAGGAGTTCAAAACCAGCCTGGGCGACATGGCGATACCCTATCTCTACAAAAAAAAATACAAAAATTAGCTGGGTGTGGTGGCACATACCTGTAGTTCCAGCTACTCAGGAGGCTGAGGTGGGAGGATTGCTTGAGCCCAGGAAGGTCAAGGCTGCAGTGAGCCATAATTATGCCACATTGCCCTCCAGCCTGAGTGACAGAGCAAAAACATGTCTCAAGAAAGAAAAAAAAAGATTACTCTAAGTGAAAACCTGGCAATTTTCTGAGTCTGGAATTCTTCACTAGCAGTTATCTATATTAGGTATATAGATTAAAAAAAAAATTTGTAGCTTTTGTTTATATGTACAAACTTGATTTATGGAGTATTTTTTGAGTGGATGAATAAATTGTCTGAAAAGTTTTACAAACAAAATTTTGTAACAGCATTGTTTTTCAGATCTTTATTGTTTATGGCTTTTGTCAGATGACATCTATAAAATTATTAAAGAATCACCATAGTAGATTAGCATTAAAAATTTAAAGATATGGCAGGGTGCAGTTGCTCACGCTTGTAATCCTATTACTTTGGGAGGCCGAGGCAGGCGGATCACAAGATCAGGCGTTTGAGACCAGCCTGACCAACACAGCGAAACCTTGTCTCTACTAAAAATACAAAAATTAGCTGTGTGTGGTGGTGGGTGCCTGTAATCCCAGCTACTTAGGAGGCTGAGGCAGGAGAATCGCTTGAACCTGGGAGACGGAGGTTGCAGTGAGCTGAGATGCACCACTCCACTCCAGCCTGGGCAACAGAGCTAGATTCCATTTCAAAAAAA
>NW_016107529.1:3319026-3324213 GCF_001604975.1 Cebus imitator | reverse complement strand
TTTTTTTTTTTTTTGATTGAAAAAGTTTTTTACTTTGCTATACTCCAACTGACACCATATCTAGTATGGTTTTGACTTTTATTTTTATTATGATTGTTGGAAACTGGTTTATAACATCGGGAAAAAATCTACACTGAGACAGTAGATTACTCAGCAAGGCAGGGTTACTTCCTGCAAGAAGGGTGCAACTCCCCGGCAGTCTTGCCACGAGAGCACACCTGAACAAGGGAGACAGGGACATTTAGAACTTTCATGACCTGACGCAGTTGCCCTAATGCTATGTCCAGTTTCCATTGGCTGGAACCGGATCTCACATTCTATGCTTGACCTGACTGGCTAAAAACTTGGAAATTTTCTAAAGAGGTAAAGGCAGAGGAGAACAAAGCAAAAGAGGAAGTAACTTGAGGAATGCTTAGAGAAGCAATAACATTTGAAAATAAGGAAGGGGAATAAGCTATGACCTAAGACTTGCCTGGGCTTGTCTAGGCATGTCAGGGCAAATATCTGGGTTAAAGTGTAAGAACTAAGAACATGGGATGCACTTATTTCATTATTATGACAACAGCTACTTTGAGATTATTAGCAAAAGCTTTAAAGTAAACTAACCTTTGAAGAAACTGTTGTTTATTCCTAATGAACTAGGAGGAAAGCTTTGAAGGGGAACCTTTTATTTATTCTTATTTCCTACAATAATAATTTAGAAAGAAGAACCTAATAAATTTTTAAAGTAAAAGACAATATTACTGTGGACAAGCAAGGCAGAGAATGGAGAGGACTGCACTACAAAGAAGAATTATTAGTTGAGTGTGGTGGCTTATCCCTGTAATCCCAGTGCTTTGGGAGACTGAGATGGGTGAATCACTTAAGGCTGGGAGTTTAAGATAAGCCTGGGCAACATAGTGAGACTCTGTCTCTACAACAACAAAAAAGCTAGGTATGGTGGTGTGTGCCTTTATTCTTAGCTGCTTGGGAGGCTGAGGCAGGAGGATCGTTTGAGTCCAGGAGTTCTAGCCTGCAGTGAGCTACTGGGACCAGTGCGGCCATAGAGACCCCCACCCAGGCAGCGCTGAAGGAATTGAGAAGCAGACACCCAGATAGAAAAGCAAAGTGGGTCTCTTGGGGGGTGGGTGGGGGGGGGCAACAAACAGCCTTCAGAGCTGAGAGTCTCAGGGGCTGACAGCATTCTGAGCTGAGGGCCCCAAGCAGACTCTGACCCACGCATTTGTTCTCTGAACAGTTGATTGTTGTTAACAAACACATGTTTGGTATTTTCTCATAAAATATACCAAGTAGGCAGCTGGTGCCCACTTACCACTGATCACAGACAAACTAAAAAGTATTCTCCACAGGGAACCACAGGGGCAGGGTCAGATATCCCGTGCTTAAAGAAGTGTTTTAACTGGTGTATGTTATTTATATATTGTCCTGCCACTTTAGAATGTCCCAAGTAGTTTTCTGCTTGGGGCGGGGGGCGGCGGCGGCAGGTTTCCCTTGCCATCCTTCTTCTTAGCAAACAATATATTTTATCATACACTCAGCATTTCTCAGCAATCATATAGATAGCATTTCTCAACAGTGAGCGATTATTAAAATTAAGAGTAAACTCTTTATTTTAGGTAAGTTTTTGTATTTATATGAAGTTATATGATTAGAGATGTTTACCTAAGTTTGTAATTTAGTAAATCAAGTAAAATCAAAGATGGTACATTTTAATTCCATGCAGTGTGCTTTTGCTGGCAGAAGGACTCTAATTTTATTCATATTATTAATCTTTGTTTAGAAATAGATCTGAATTTAAGGTGTATAGGGCAAAGTGAATTGTAAAAAAAAATCAGATTTTTTGGTCACTTTTTGTCATGACAACAAAAAATCACTTTTGTTGTTGTCGTTGTTGAGACAGGGTATCACTGTTGCCGAGGCTGGAATGCAAGGGTGTCATCTTGGCTCACTGCATACAACCTCTGCCTGGTGGTCTCAAGCGATCCTCCTACCTCAGCCTCCTAAGTAGCTGGGACTGCAGGCATGCTCTACAATGGCCAGCTAATTTTTGTTTTCTTTGTAGATGCAGGTTTCGCCATGTTGCCCAGGCTGGTCTTGAACTCCTGGACTCAAGTAATCTGCCCATCTCAGCCTCCCAAAGTGCTGGGATTAGAGACGTGAAACACCTTGCCTGGCCAAAATCAGTTATTTCTAATATAGAAATAATTTAATAAGATGCATTATTTTCATTTGTTTATAGTTTGTGCTGTGTGATAAATTTAATGTTTCTTAATGTAGTTGTTCCTATTATAGGACAAAATGGGTTCTAATTGACTTCAGTGTTCTATCACTTTTTTTTTTTGACATTATTATGTTTTGAGACGGACTTTCACTCTTGCTGTCTAGGCTGGAGTGTAATGGTGCGATCTCAGCTCACTGTAATAACCTTTGCTTCCTGGGTTCAAGCGATTATCCTGCCTCAGCCTCTCCAGTTGGTTGGATTACAGGTGTGTGCCACCGCACCTGGCTAATTTTTTGTATTTTTAGTAGAAACAGGGATTTACCATGTTAGCCAGGCTGGTCTTGAACTCCTGACCTCAAGTGATCTACCTGCCTCGACCTCCCAAATTGCTGGGATTACAGGCGTGAACCACTGCATCCAGTCTCAACATCATTGTTTTTTCGAGACAGAGTCTTTCTGTCACCCAGGCTGGAGTGCAGCGGTGCAATCTTGGCCTACTGCAACCTCCACCTCCTGGGTTCAACTGATTCTCCTGCCTCAGCCTCCCCAGTAGCTGGGATTACAGGTGCCTGTCACCGCGCCTGGCTAGTTTTTGTATTTTTAGTAGAGACGGGGTTTCACTGTGTTGGTCAGGCTAGTCTCAACTCAGCCTCAGGTGATCCACCTGCCTGACCTCCTAAGGTGTTGGGATTACAGGCGTAAGCCACCATGTCCAGCCAAGATTGGAATTCTTGTGTTTTTTAAAATTATGTTTCCTTTTATGTTAATTGTGATATATTCAATTGCAAGTTTTAATTTTCTATTGAAATTCTTAAAGGAACGTGAAACGACCTTCTAAAATTCTTTGGTTTGGTGCTGTATTACCATAATTACATTAGAATCCCGTTGATGAGCATTTCACTATTTACCTAGTGGGCTGTAACTCCTTCTCATATAGCTTTTTTTTTTTTTTTTAATTATTTCTTTAGTTTTTAGAACAAGTTTAAAATATTTTTTTAATGTCTAACCATAAAAAAATGGTTTTTCCACTTTAAATAACAGATTTTTCTTTCTTTTAACCTAATAGTGTGCTTGCCTAAACTGGATTTGAAGCGATTTAAACTGCCGGAGATCTGCCACTTTATAATATCACAATTGGAAAGAAGCAGATTTTCAAATAATGGAAGAGTCTAAGATCTTAAAAAGTGAAAATCATGAACCAAAGAAGAATGTTATTTGTGAAGAAAGCAAAGCAGTTCAAGTTATAGCTAATCAAATGTTGAAAGCTAGAAATGATAAATCCATAAAAGAAATTGGGAACAGCTCTCCAAATAGGAGTAGTAGTAAAAAAAATAAGCAAAATGATATGTGTATAGAAAAAACAGAAGTTAAATCATGTAAAGTAAATGCAGTCAACCTTCCCAGCCCTAAAGATTTGGGGGTAGTCCTTCGAGATCAAAGTCATTGCAAAGCAAAAAAATTTCCTAATTCACCAGTGAAAGCCGAAAAGGCACCCATTTCACAGGCAAAATTAGAAAAGGCAACCAGTTTACAGGCAAAAGCAGAAAAATCACTGAAGTCACCTAATTCAGTGAAAGCAGAAAAAGCAACCAGTTCTCAGTTGAAGTCAGAAAAGGCACTGAGTTCACCAGCAGAAGCAGAAAAGGGACCCAGTTTACTGTTGAAAGACATGAGACAGAAGACAGAATTACAACAGATTGGGAAAAAAATTCCAAGCTCCTTTACTTCTGTGGACAAAGTGAATATTGAAGCTGTAGAGGGAGAAAAATATGCTCTGCAAAACTCACCACAATCTCAGAAACAACAAACATGTACAGATAATACTGGTGATTCTGATGATAGTGCTTCAGGAATTGAAGATGTATCGGACGATTTGAGTAAGTACAAATTAGATTATTCCACAAGTCATTTTTTGGAGGAATTTTTTGTATATTAATGTTCCTTAGATTATCCCTGGTTTAACCATTTTAATTACAAAAAACCATGGTTGTACATAATTTTTAGCACTTTTTTTCCTCCATATGAAAACATTCAAATTAATGCTATTTGAATTAGTGGTTTCTTATTAGATTGATCCTTGGTGAAACTAAAAAAAACCTTTTCATTTATTATGGTAGGTACAAAGACTGAGCAAATAATAATTTAGTGTCTTTAGTTGATACACATGTGCTCATACACATACACAGTCTGTTTAACTCGTCTTGATGATGTATTGCTCATTCATTTACCAAATATATATGCATTGAATTCTTCTTCATATATATATATATATATATCAAGCATTTGTTTACAGTGGAAAACCAAAACAAAAAATACCACAGCCCTAAACCTCAAGGAAGCTTCCAGTCTGATGGGTGATACAGATAAACAATGATTTTCAGTGCCAAAAACATAATTAGAGTTCAGAGAGCATATGATTAAATAGTGAGATGTAGACTTTAGGCTCTGAGAAAATGGGTTATATAAATTGTGAGGTTGAGTATTACTGAGACTTAGTATGGCTGGAGCAGAAAGTTGAGGTTAAGAATGGCAAAAGATGCAGCTGAAAAGGAACACAGGTATATCAGGGCCTTCTAAGTCATGCCAGAAAGTTTGGACTTTATCATGAGTATTTTCAGAAGCTGCTGTAGAGGTTTTTTTGTTGTTTTTTTCTTGAGATGGGGTCTTGCTTTGTCACCCAGGCTGGAGTACAGTGGCACAATCTTGGCTCACTGCAACCACTGCCTCCTGGTTTTAAGCAATTCTCCTGCCTCAGCCTCCCGAGTAGCTGGGACTACAGGAGCCTGCCACTACGCCCAGCTAATTTTTGTAATTTTAGTAGAGAAGCAGTTTTACCATATTGGCCAGGCTAGTCTCAAACTCCTGACCTTGTGATCTGCCCACCTCGGCCTCCCAGAGTGCTGGGATTACAGGCGTGAAAGAATTTTGAGTAAAGTAATGCTATGATCAGATTTTTTTTTTTTTTT
>NW_016107529.1:3317240-3318926 GCF_001604975.1 Cebus imitator | reverse complement strand
GGGTGACTGGCTGGAATGATAGTTAAGTCTCTCCAACCCTGAGTTTCCATGACTCTTTTCTTTTTCCTTTTTTAAAAAGACAGTCT
This sequence comes from Cebus imitator, assembly GCF_001604975.1. Lineage (NCBI taxonomy): Eukaryota > Metazoa > Chordata > Mammalia > Primates > Cebidae > Cebus > Cebus imitator. Next base: position 3,318,840 of record NW_016107529.1, on the reverse strand, counting down.
CGCTCTGTCGCCAGGCTGGAGTACAGTGGTGCAGTCTTGGCTCACTGCAACCTCCACCTCCTGGGTTCAAGCAGTCTCCTGTCTTAGCCTCCTGACTAGCTAGGACTACAGGTGCTTGCCACCACACCCGGCTAATTTTTGTATTTTTAGTAGAGACAGGGTTTTATCATGTTGGCCAGGATGATGTCGATCCCTTGACTTCATGATCCACCCACCTCTGCTTCCCAAAGTGTCGGGATTACAGGTGTGAGCCACTGTGCCTGGCCCAATACCTGGCTAATTTTTGTATTTTTATTAGAGACAGAGTTTCACCATGTTGGCCAGGCTGGTCCAAACTCCTGATCTCAGGTGATCTGCCTGCCTTGGCCTCCCAAAGTGCTGGGATTACAGGCATGAGCCACAGAGCTGGGCCTATGATCAGATTTTTTAAAAAATGGTTTTGAATATAATGCAGGAAATTCTTTGATAGGAATAGGACTGGAAGCAAAGATTGGTTAGAACACTTAAGAGTTTACTTGCGGACAGTTGTAAATTCCTTTTGTTGTGTGATCTTGATTTTAGTTTTAATTGTTTAGAAATATTGTCTGTTTTGAGTAGCTTTAATCCTGATGTTGTTTAAATAATTTCTTTTGTAATCTTTTTTTTTTCTAGTGTTTTCAGGGCTGAAAGAATACAGCCTTATCTTGATGCAGAAATAGAGAGAACCTATTTCTGAATCATTATCTGCCACACATTGAGAAACACTGGTAAATAATTCAGAAATAGCTTCTTTTTATTTCTTGTGATACACAGATGATCATATATCGACAGATTAAAAAAATTTAATAGAGTTCCCTTCCTGTGTCTCAGTGTCATAATTGTATAATAAGGCTGAGGACAAGGCCAAATTTAAAAACTAAGTCAGTTTAGAGACAGAATCAAGTAAGTGATAATACTGGTAATGTTTATTTATGGTATCGAAATGATTGAAGTTCAGGAAATAGTGATGGTTGTGTTTTGTTTTGTTTCGTTTGGTTTTTGAGATGGGTTTTGCTCTGTCACCCAGGCTGGAGTGCAGTGGTGCAGTCTTGGCTCACTGCAACCTCTATCTTCTGGGTTCAAGGGATCCTCCTGCATCTGCTGGGACTACAGGTGTATGCTACCATGCTGAACTAATTTTGTATTTTTAGTAGAGACTAGGTTTCACCATGTTAGCCAAGCTGGTCTTGAACTGCTGGCCTCAAGTGATATACCAACCTTGACCTCCCAAAGTGCTGGGATTACAGGTATGAGCCACTGCATCTGGCCAGGAAATAGTGCTGTTTAAGGTCACTTAATTGGCCGGGCGCGGTGGCTCATGCCTGTAATCCTAGCACTTTGAGAAGCTGAGGCCTGTGGATCAACTGAGGTCAGGAGGTTGAGACCAGCCTGGCCAACATGGTGAAATCCCCAATTCTACTAAAAACACAAAAATCAGCTGGATGTGGTGGCACATGCCTGTAATTTCGGCTGCTTGGGAGGCTAAGGCAGGAGAATCAGTTGAACCCAGGAGGCAGAGGTTGCAGAGAGCCAGGTTTGCGCCATTGCACTCCAGCCTGAGTGACAGAGTGAGACTTGGTCT
>NW_016107529.1:3313603-3316030 GCF_001604975.1 Cebus imitator | reverse complement strand
AAGTATACAGATCATAAAATTTACCATCATCACCATTTTTTTTTTGAGACAGAGTCTTGCTCTATTGCCCCAGCTGGAGTGCAGTGGCACAATCTTGGCTCACCACAACCTCTGCCTCCTGGGTTCAAGCAGTTCTCTGCCTCAGCCTCCCCAGTAGCTGGGATTACAGGCACCTGCCACCACACTTGGCTGATTTTTGTGTTTTAGTAGAGACGGAGTTTCACCATCTTGGCCAGGCTGGTCTTGAACTCCTGACCTTGTGATCCACCCGCCTCAGCCTCTCATAGTGCTGGGATTACAGGTGCGAGCCACCCTGCCCAGCCAAAGAATTATCTTTAAATTAATGTATAATATGATATGTGTAATATTTGCCTTGAAGTCCTTTTTTTTTTTTTTGGAGATGGAGTTTTGCTTTGTCACCAGGCTAGAGTGCAGTGGCGCGATCTTGGCTCACTGCAACCTCCTCTGACTCCTTGGTTCAAGCAATTCTCCTGCTTCAGCCTCCCAAGTAGCTGGGATTACAGACACATGCCATCATGCCCAACTAATTTTTGTGTTTTTAGAAGAGACGGGGTTTCACCGTGTTGGCCTAGATGGTCTTGATCTCCCGACCTTGTGATCCGCCCACCTCAGCCTCCCAAAGTGCTGGGATTACAGGTATGAGCCACCTCGCCCAGCCTTGAAGTCATGTTTACACATAATTGTTTAGTACTTCTTTTTTTCCCATCCAAATTAATAATATTTGAATTAATGGTTTCATATTAGATTGATTCTTGTTGAAATACAGTAAAACCTTTAGATCATTATCTCTTTTTTTTATTTTTTTTGAGACGAAGTCTCATTCAGACTGGAGTGCAGTGGCATGATCTTGGCTCACTGCAATCTCGGCCTCCTGGGTTCAAGCGATTCTCCTGCCTCATTCTCCTTAGTAGCTGGGATTAGAGGTGGGTGCCACCACACCTGGCTAATTTTTGTATAGTAGAGATGGGATTTCACCATGTTGTTCATGCTAGTCTGAAACTCCTGACCTCATGATCTGCCTGCTCAGCCTCCCAAAGTACTGGGATTACAGGTGTGAGCCACTGCACCCGGCTGTCTTTTTGTGTTTTTTTGAGATGGGTCGCTCTGTTGCTCAGGCTGAAGTGCAGTGACACCATCACAGCTCACCGCAACTTCCGCCTCCTGGACTCAAGTGATTCTTGTGCCTCAGCCTCCTGAGTAGCTGGGACTACAGGCATGTGCTGCTACACTCTGCTAATTTTTGTATTTTTAGTAGAGATGAGGTTTTACTGTGTAGGCCAGGCTGGTCTTGAACTCCTGACCTCAAGCGATTTGCCTGCCTGGGCCTCCCAAAGTGCTGGGATGATAGGGGTGAGCTACCATACCTGGCTAGATCATTATCTATTTGGACTTTGATTAATCTCAGTCTTCTCCATTAGGCCTAACTTTAGCTCCCACATAGCACTTACATCATTTTGCTTTTTGCCATTCATTCATTTATTCAATAAATTTTTGTGTTTTTTGGTGTTACTACATGCCAGGAACTGAACTAGTCATTAGGAATATAGAAATGATGAAACGGTTATTTCCACCGTATGGAGTTAATATTCTAGTGGGATGAAACGGATAACAAACACAATAAATATGAAAAATATTTAGTAAGTTAAGTAAGGTGGTTTTAAATCCTTTGAGAAAAATGAAATGGAAAAGATAGAGGAAATTATGCTACTATTGGTAGCAGTGGAGCTAAGTTTTCAATGAGAAAGTGACATTACAGCAAATACTTGAAAGAAAGGTGAATGAGCCAGGTGAATATTTCAGGAGAGTATTCTTGATTTGGGTTTCTCAAACTTTAATATGCGTATGAATTGTTTGGAAATCATATTAAAATGCAGAGTCTTGGGCCTCATTTCCAGAGTTTTTTGCTTCAGAAAGCCTAGGGTAAGGCCTTAGAAATTGGATTTCTAATAAGCTCCCAAGTGATGCTGATGCTACTGGTCAAGATTATGCTTTTCAGCAGTATGCACCAACTCACCTTACTTCACTTTTATCACCCTTCATTGTGTTTTTAGTATACCTACCAGAATGATCCTGTTAAAATAAGTCAGATCACATTACTATTGTTTAGAATGTTTCCCATCAGAGTAAAAGCTAGTGTTTTTACAGTGGCTAGTAGAGCCTTACACGATCTGTGACACTCCCCTATTTCTCTGCCTTGCCCTCATTTGTTTACTTCTCACCCTTTCTCTCGGCTGCATCTGCATGGTTTTCTTGAATTTCCTCAACTGAGAAGGTAGATAACCATCTGAGGACCTGTGCATTTGCTTTTTCCTCTGCCTCAAACACTCATTCCCCAAATGTCCATAGGGCTAGCTCTCTTAAACTTCCTTTGCCTTCTTTTTTCTTTCTTTCTTTTTTTTTTTTTTT
>NW_016107529.1:3303620-3313593 GCF_001604975.1 Cebus imitator | reverse complement strand
TTTTTGAGATAAGGTCTCAATTCTGACACCCATGCTGGAGTGCAGTGCCATGATCTCAGCTCACTGCAGCCTCCACCTTCTGGGTTTAGGCAGTTCTCCTGCCTCAGCCTCCCAAGTAGTTGGGATTTGTGTGTCATAAAATTCATCCTTTTAAAGTATATAATTCTGTCGAGCTGTTGAGTCTATTTTTTTATTTGAAAAATCTAAGTATTCTGTAATTTTTAGTGTATTCACAAAGTTGTGCTGCCATCGCTATCTAATTCTGAACATTTTCATGACTCCACAAAGAAACTCCATACCCATTAGCAGTCACTATGCATTACCTCCTCCTCCTCCCCACTGACAACTATGCATCTATTTTCTTTCTCTGTAGTTGTATCAATTTTATATAAATGAAATAATACAACATGTGGCCTGTTGTGCCTGGCTTATTTGGCTTAGCATATTTTTTTCAAGGTTAATTCATGTTGTTGCATGTATTGGTACATCATTCCCTTTTATTGCCAAATAATATTCCATTATATGGATATATTACATTTTGTCCTTTCATCAGTTAATAGACATTTGGATTGTTTCCATCTTTTGATTATTCTGAATAATGCTGCTCTGAACATTTATGTAAAAGTTGTGTGGATGTGTGTTTTCATTTTTTCTGGATATATATTTAGAAGTGGAATTGCTATGTTGTATGCTAACTGCATATTTAGTTTTTTTTGGTGATAAATACATGTAAGATTTACGATCTTAACCATTTTAAAGTTTACAGTTCAGTGGAACTAAGGACATTCACAGTGTTGTACAATGATTACTACCATCTAATTTCAGAACTTTTTCATCATCCCAAAAGGAAACCCCATGTTCATTAAGTGTTACTTCGCATTCCCCACTTTGCCCAGTCTCTGGCGACTAATACACTTTCTATTTCTGTGTATTTGCCTATTCTAAATATTTCATAGAAATGAAGTCATATAATAAATACGTGGTCTTCTGTGGCTTTCATTTAGTGTCATGTTTTTAAGGTTTATCCATGTTGTAGCATGTATCAGTACTTCATTCCTTTTTAAGGCTGTTGCTATGGACTGGATTATGTTCCCTCACAAATTCGTATGTTGAAGCCCTAACCTCCAAAGTAATTGTATTTGGAAACAGGACTTTTAGGTGGCAGTTAAGGTTAAATGAGGTCATAGGGTGATGTCCTAATCTGGCCTTCTAAAAAGAAGAGAGAACCTCTGTCCTATAAGAAAAGGCCATGTGAACAAACAGCAAGAAAGTAGCTATTTGCAGCCCGAGGAGAGAGCCTTCACCAGACAGTGACCCTGCTGGAACCTTGATCTTGGACTTTTCAGTCTCCAGAATTGTGAGAAAATAAATTTCTGTTGTTCAAGCTATCCAGTCTGTAGTATTTTGTTGTGGCAGCCTGAGCTATGAATAATATTCCATTATATACATATACCACATTTTGTTTACCCATTCATCAATAATGAATTTTTGGTTTGTTTCCATTTTTGGCTATGGTGAATATTCTCTGAACATTCATGTGCAAGTTTTTGTGTGGATACAGGTTTTCAATTCTTGTTTTGTGAGAGTATTAACATGTAATGAACTAGTGTCTTTGCAACACAATTTAGGATATTCTGCCTCATACTATTTTATTTTATATGTTGATTCTAGAAAATTAAATAATTTTATTTCTGACTTTTAAAGAAGATATGTAGCTTTCTCTAATTCTTTATATTAGCAGAAACAATAGTTTTATAAGATTTGCTGATGTTGGTTGCCTTGTCATACAATGCCAGTTATACATATAGAAAAGAGAAGGTTATATTATTATATTGTCTTCCTGTTACCCTTTTTCATGAAAAGTAGAGATAATACTAGAATTTCATCTTTTCTTACATTTTCATAATAAAATGGTTTCTACAAAACTGAATCATTTTTCCAAATATTAGGACATAATTGCAAATTCCTTATGGTGCATCAGCGTTCCTTCAACTGTAATTTAAGAAACACTTGTGTAACCTAGCCATACTTCTGGTATTTGAGTCCTTTTATAACATCCTTATCTGAGTTTGCCTTCCTATTCTAGAAACTCCTGTACTCTTGTGGTAGGAAATGCACCATCTCTGGAAGCATACCATTTCTTTGTTCAGAAAGTGAGTGCTATTGAAAGGTATCTTGGGCCCTGCGCGGCAGTTCATGCCTGTAATCCTAGCACTTTGGGAGGCCAAGGTGGGCGGATCATGAGGCCAAGAGATTGAGACCATCTTGGCCAACATGGTAAAAGCCCCTTCTCTATTAAAAATACAAAAATTAGCTGGGCATGGTGGCGGGCCCCTTTAGTCCCAGCTACTCTGGAGGCTGAGGCAGGAGAATCGCTTAAACCCAGGACGCAGAGGTTGTAATAAGCTGAGATCACACCACTTCACTCCAGCCTGGCAACAGAGCAAGACTGTCTCAAAAAAAAAAAAAAAAAAAAGATAGGCTGTCAGGGTTCCTCTACAGGGCATGCAGTTGGCTTTTGAGGACAGAATGGAGAGATCTGTTGATCTATGAATATTTCTTTTTGGAAATGCTTTTAGATACATTCAGATTCAGTTATTCAACATGACATAGAGTGTTAGCTCTGGTCTAGGCATTATATGAAAATCTGAAGGTAAAAGTAAGACCCAGTCATTAGCATCAAGGAATCCATCTTTTAATGTAGGAGATAGATAGATGAATATAAATTCCATTACTCTGTAAATGTGAGATAATAGAGGGTAATAGAATAAGAGGATGTCAGAGTGGCTTATGAAACAAGTGGTGCTTAAGCTAAAATTTGAAGGACAGGTAAATATTATTAATTTAATTGGGGAGGCATCAATGGAGAAGGGAATAGCATATGTAAATACACTGAGACTTGAAGCAGCTTTGGTGGTTCATTCTAGCACATTTAATACGAAGTGAAAAGTGTTGTGGCAAGATCTGAGATTAGAGTTACAGGCAAGTTAGCTAGATTTTTTTCTTTAGGTTTTGGTTTAAATGATACTTACTCAGAGAAGCCTTCTCTGGCTCCCATATCTAAAGTTGGTCTCCCTCTCAGTTCCTTGCTTTTTTTCTTTGTAACATTTATTACAATTTATAATTATTGTGTTTATTGCCTTCATGAGGGCGAGGGACTGTGTGTAATACGCTAAGGAGTTTAAATTTTATTCTGAACTCTTCAAAAGCCTTTTATGTGTTTTAAGCAAGATAATAACATGATTTGGTTTATATTTAAAAAATCGTACTGGTGGGGGAACCTACTCTAGGCTAGGTACATATTGCTAGATGCTGCAGATGCAAAGGTGAAAACATAGTCTATGCCTCAGATTACAATCTAGTTAGGAGGCAGAGAAGCAAAGTAAAACCATTGATGTAGTAGAGATATCCTTGAGTTTGGTGGAAGGAAAGAAGAAGGAGCCTTGTGTGGGTTTGTGGTTTGGAGTATATATATGTTAGTGAATTTAATTCAGTGATTAATCTTCGAGTGGGACTCCAGTTTTTTATCAGATTGACTTCAGAGATTCTGCAGGATGATTATTTTATATTAGCTTTGTGTAATGTCTCAGTTATGTATCTCTTGATGGGTAGGTTGGAAGAACAAGCTAGTCAGTTGACCCATGAAGGTTTTTCTTTGTGACTTTTGTTACCATGTATATCTTTTACCTATATTTTATATGTGTATACCAATTTGTATACTCTCCTAAGGAAAATATAAGGAAATAATATTTTTTCTGTGTATAAATTTAATGTCTGTTTTCCATTAAAAATTTAAAAATTTTCCAGTTCTGATGATGATAACTGAGTGATTGCATTCTTTTCTAGGTAAAATGAAGAATGATGAATCTAATAAAGAAAATTCTTCAGAGATGGACTATTTAGAAAATGCCACTGTGATAGATGAATCTACATTGACACCTGAACAGAGGCTGGGGTTGAAACAAGCAGAAGAACGTTTAGAAAGAGATCACATCTTTCGACTTGAAAAAGTATGCTATGTTGTTTTAGTTATTTGGAGGGAAATGTGTGTTTCCTAACTTTTTTCCCCCAAGTACAGCTCTTTTTATTTTTCTTTTGTTCATAAGACAAAGGTAGCATTCATCTTTCCTACTTCCCTCTTTTCTCCCTTTCTTCTTTCTCTTTCTGTTTTCTTCCTTGCCTCTTTTTTCAGCAGTTACTTATTATTTATGAGTCTGACTTAATTAATTCATCCCAGGAGTTGGCAAACTATAGTCTACCCCTTGTTTTTGTTTTTGGATGTGTACATCTAACCCCCCCACTGTTTTTGGTAAACATTTTATTGGAATATAGCCATGCCTGTTTGTTTACATATTGTCTATGGCTGCTTTCATGCTACGATGGGAAATTTGAGTTGAGTAGTTGCCACAGAGCTTATATGCCTTGAAAAACATACAATATTTATTCTTTGCCAAAGCATAATACGTCTACCAAAATGTTACTTAGCCCCTTTACAGAAGAAACTTGCTGACCTCTGATATAGTCACTAATCAGATACTGAGCGCTTGTTTTGTGCAAGGTGTTATGATAGGCACTGCGGATGTATTAGTGAAAATGGCAGTTTCTTCCCATTGGAAGTTAAAAGTTCATTCAGATTGGTGGAAATAAAATGGCAAATGCCATAATACACTATACTTCTTCCTTTTTCTCTTTTCCTATATTTATTGTATCTTATTCCTGTGTATTAATTTCTTAACCTAGAAATACACATTCTTGGCCTCAATAAAAGCACTGCTAGGTTTTGAAGGAAAGAATCACAAATCACAGCTGGGCCTGGTGGCTCACACCTGTAATCTCAGCATTTTGGGAGGCCGAGGCGGGCAGATCGCTTGAGGTCAGAAATTTGAGACCAGACTGACCAACTTGGTGAAACCTCATCTCTACTAAAAATACAAAAATTAGCCAGGTGTGGTGGTTAGCACCTGTAAGTCCTAGCTACTTGTGAGGCTGAGGCAGGAGAATTGCTTGAACCCAGGAGACAGAGGTTGCAGTGAGCCAAGATTGCACCTCTGCACTCCCAGCCTGGACGACAGAGCAAGATTCCATCTCAAAAAAAAAAAAAATCACAAATCAAACTACTGACAGATAGATGGTTGAGTTATTTGTGAATATGCATACAAGGAAATAGACCATCATTCTTGATAAATAAGGAAAGAATGGCATGATTTTGTGTAGTTTAGAAAAATGAAATTATATCTAGATTGAAGAAGATAATCCTGGATTCTTAATAGAACTTACAGCAGAGTAGTCCCCACATGAAAAGAGAAAGGAATATCAAGGAGTAGAGGACCATAACATAGGAGAGAGTTTGGGTTGTATAGCTCGTTTTACAAGATCCTAGTTGAAAGGAAGTCTTTTTTGCAATTTGCTCTTTTACGTAGTTTTTTTTTTTTTTTTTTTTTTTTTTTTTTTTTTTTTTTTTTTTTTTTTTTTTTTTTTTTTGTTTGAAGACCTTAAAATGGGGGATTATTTTTTTTTTTTTTTTTTTTTGAGGCGGAGTCTCGCTCTGTCACCCAGGCTGGAGTGCAGTGGCATGATCACAGCTCACTGCATGCTCTACCTCCTGGGTTCAAGCAATTTTCCTGTCTCAGCCTCCCAAGTAGTTGGGACTACAGGCACCTGCCACCATGCCCAGCTAATTTTTGTGTTTTTAGTAGAGAAGTGGTTTCACCGTATTGGCCAGGCTGGTCTCAAACTCCTGACCTCAAATGATCCACCTACCCTGGCTCCCAAAGTGCTGGGACTATAGTCTTGAGCCACCGCGCCTAGCCTTTTACTTAGTTCTGTCTTTACTTAGTCCTCACTTTTCCTCTGAAATGAGTAGTTATTTCTGGATGACGTCTCAACTAACCGTGGATAAATCTCTATCACTGGAACCTGATTCTATCTCCTTATTTATAATATAATAAAGATTGACCTCCTGGTAAAATAATTTAATTCTGCTCTTTTTAATTCAGTACATAGCAGATCTTGTGCCAAGAAGTTTACTTGCATTATCTTATTTAATCCTCATAACAGCCCTGCGTGTTAGGTGTTATAATTTTGTCCATTGTCAAAATTAATATTGAGTGCCTTTTTTTTTTTCTTCATTCCTTTAGGCTGGGATTGAGTGCCTTTTATGTGCCGTGATCTAGTACCTGACATTTTAAAAACAATTGCTTTTCTAGGAGTTCACTAATTAGAGAAAAACATATAAGCAAATAATAGTGATAATAATGGTATGTTTTGAAAATGAGATCATAGACAAAGAGTGACCAACTTGAATTGTGAGTATAAAGGCATAAATTTGAAGAATGCTTTATAAAGTGACATTGGGCTGGGTGTGGTGGCTCACGCCTGTAATCCAAGCACTTTGGAGGCCAAGGCGGGCGGATCACCTGAGGTCGGGAGTTCAAGACCAGCCTGACCAACATGGTGAAACCCCGTCTTTATTTAAAAAAAAAAAAAATAAAGTGACATTGGAGCTGAGTCTCAAGGAATGGCTAGAAATTGACCACTTAGGTATGAGAAGGATGGTGTAGGTAAATTGCATATATCCAGGAAATGTGAAAACATAAGCAGAGAACTGGTTAGGAATTTACCTAGGAATGAAACAGGAAACATCAGTTCTTGAAAGAAGGAAGAAGTTGGGATGGAATAGGTGGGTATTTGATGGTTGGTAGTAGGAAACAATAGTCTAGGGTGAAAATAAAGCTTAGAAGCATTGGAAAACATATTTGTTGTTGAATTTATATAGTCAGTTATGATGTAAAGTCACTGTGCTAGTACCAACATAGATATCTCTAATCCCTTTTCTTTCTGCACCTCTTTATTTCTCATGCCCTCCAAACTTCTTATTTTCAATTCATTGTACTCTTTTCTTTTCTTTTTTCTTTTTTGAGGCGGAGTGTTGCTCTGTCGTCCAGGCTGGAGTGTAGCACGGTGTCAGCTCACTGCATCCTCCGCCTCTTGGGTTCAAGCGATTCTCCTGCCTTGGCCTCCTGAGTAGCTGGGAATACAGATGCCTACCACCATGCCCGGCTAATTTTTGAATTTTATTAGGGGCGAGGTTTTACCATGTTGGTAAGTCTGGTCTCGAATTCCTGACTTCAAGTGATCTGCCCGCCTCGGACTCCCAAAGTGCTTACAGGTGTGAGCCATTGTGCCTAGCCTTGTTTTTTTTATTTTAAAAATTTTTTTAGACAGGATCTCTCACTCTGGTTTCCCAGGCTGGATTGCAGTGATCTAATCACGGCTCACTGCAGCCTCGACCTCCCAGGCTCAGGTACCTTAGACTCCCGAGTAGCTGGGACTACAGGCATGTGCCACCATGCCTTCTAGTTTTTTTATTTTTTTATTTTTTATAGAGATGGCGTTTCACAAGATTGCCCAGGCTGGCTTCAAACTCCTGACCTCAAGTAATCCACCTACCTTGGCCTCCCAATGTGTTGAGATTATAGGCGTGAGCCCCAGTGCTCGGGCAAATTCACTGTACTCTTTTTTTTTTTTTTTTTTAAGACAGAGTCTCATTCCGTCTCCCAGGCTGGAGTGCAGTGGTGTGATCTTGGCCTCTGCCTCCCGGGTTCAAGTGATTCTTATGCCTCAGCCTCCCAAGTAGCTGGGACTACAGACATGCACTACCACAGTCAGCTTGTACTCTTAATGAACATTTTTCTTTACCAAATTTAGGTACTCATTAAGAATATTCCCAGGTTTTTTTTTTTATATCTTCAGGTCCTTTGGTTCATAGTGTTTCCGTAGATTATCTAATTGAAGAATAAAGATATAGACTGTAGATGTTTGCTCTGTACCAAAGAAGAAATTAGTCTAAACCATTAGATCAGAAAGGTAAATTTTCTTATGGTTGAATGTTACATATTGAGTTGGAAATACCCAGAAATCTTTGTTCTAGCTAGTTTGCAGAAAGTTAAAGATTTACTAGTCAGTTTACTTAATAGTAAAATAAAACTATAATAAAAGAAATGTTTAAATATTTTTCTTGTGTTTCTTATGTCAAGCTGGAAAGTTTATGATGAGGAGAGCAGTTTTGTATGATTAGATATCATGCCTAATACATGCCTTGCATGAAGCGGTTGGTAATTACAGAGTCTGCACAGTGGTCAAGTGCATGGATTTTGGAGTCATTGGGTCTGGGTCTGCCACTTTTTGGTTGGATAACCTTGGGTAAATTATTTAAATTCTTTAAACATCAGTTTACTCATCAGTAAAATGGGGTTGATAACAATTATAACACCTAGCTCATAGGACTATTATGAGGATTAAATAAGGTGATACAAGTAAAGTTTTTAGCACAAGACCTGGTAGGTAGTAAGAAATAAATATGAGCTACTTGTCAAACTGAATTATTTTACCAGGTAGGACAGTTTTTATTATTATAAATAAGGAGATAGAATTAGACTGCAGTGATAGATCTTTATCCAAGGTCAGTTGAGACGTCATCCGAGGCTTTCTGACTCTTCATTCAGTGTAATACCAATATGTTTTTCTTTTGAGACAGAGTTTCGCTCTTGTTGCCCGGGCTGGAGTGCAGTGGTGCTGTCTTGTCTCACCACAACCTCTGCCTCTCAGGTTCAAGTGACTCTCCTTCCTCAGCCTCCCAGGTAGCTGGGATTACAGGCATGCACCACAAGGCCCAGCTAATTTTGTATTTTTTTTTTTTAGTAGAGGCAGGGTGATCTCCATGTTGGTCAGGCTGGTCTTGAACTCCCAACCTCAGGTGATCTGCCCACTTTGGTCTTCCAAAATGCTGGGATTACAGGCGTGAGCCATCATGCTGTCCTAATACCAAGATTTTCTTGGTAGACATGTCTTTTTGTCTGCTAACATTTTACAAGTGAAAGATTCATATGATTGATTTTATGACTTCCTTAGTGACTGCATCAGTACACAGGGCTTTAGGTATTCAGTATATATGCCTATTTATTTATTTATTTATTTATTTTAGTTTTTTAACCAAATTTCTTCTCACAGCTTTTTTTTTTCTTTTTTTGAGACGGAGTTTCGCTCTTGTCGCCCAGGCTGGAGTGCAGTGGCGTAATCTCAGCTCACTGCAACCTCTGTCTCCGGGGTTCAATCGATTCTCTTGCCTCAGCCTCTCAAGTAGGGATTACAGGCGCCCGCCACCACGCCCAGCTAATTTTTAAATTTTTTGTAGAGATGGGGTTTCACCATGTTGGTCAGGCTGGTCTCGAACTCTGACTTCAGGTGATCTGCCTGCTTCAGCCTCACAAAGTGCTGGGATTACCAGCGTGAGCCACCACGCCCAGCTTCTGTATATACGCTTTCAATTCCTGAAAGCAACTCGTTTTACCACCTTCACCACTCTCATCTTGAACTAAGCCAACGTAATCTTTTTTTTGTTATTGCATTATGCTGGTAACTGCAATACCTTTTTCTGCGTCTGTTCTTAATATAGAAAGCAAATGATTCTTTTAAAATGTAAATTATTAGATCTTGTAATTCTCTGCTCAAAAACCTCCAATGGCTTTCCCTCATACTAGGATAAAAGTCAAAGTCTTCACAAGGGATCTTGTGATCTGGCCCATAGTAGCTCTCTGTTCCAGTTATACTTACTTTTTTATAGTTTCTCAAATATTTTAGGTACCTTCCTGCCTCAGGGCCTTGGCATTCACTTTTACCTCTGCTTGACATGTGTCTTTTCAAATATCCACAAAGCTTAATTCTTTACTTTCTTAAAGTTACTTTATCAGTAAGGTCCTAGTGATGTCTCTACTTTTAAAAAGCAGTAACTCCTTCTACTCCGTGCATATTTGTGCATTTGTTTATTTTTTATTTTTTTATTTTTTATTTTTTTTTTTGAGACAGAGTTTCACTCTTGTTACCCAGGCTGGAGTGCAATGGCGCAATCTCGGCTCACCGCAACCTCCGCCTCCTAGGTTCAGGCAATTCTCCTGCCTCAGCCTCCTGAGTATCT
>NW_016107529.1:3291747-3302929 GCF_001604975.1 Cebus imitator | reverse complement strand
AAAAAAAAAAAAAAAAAAAGAATTGAAATAACTAGATTGACCCAACTTTTCTTATTTACTTGTTGCCTTGGACAAATTATTTAATCCCTGAGATTGAATTTGCCAGTAAAATGGAGAATCCTTGTAGGGTTGTTGTAAGGTTAATAGGTAACTCTATAAATGATGGTTGTGTTTTTATTTTTAGTCTATAGCAGGACTGTTGCTAAATTTGGAATGAGTTTCTCATTTAAAAGAAATCATATGTAATTTCCTGAGTTAAAAATAATCTTTTTGTCAGAAGCTGAAGCCTGTCGAATATTGTAAATCAATTTGAAATAAAACTAAGCATTGCTGAAATTTCAGTGTAAGGCATTAGAAACTTAAAAAATTCCACATGTATTTACTGTGTTTGTGTAATTTTTTTTGTGTGTAGTCTTCTGTGTAGAATGTTGACTTCAGATTCAGATGTACAGGAATTTAAATTCAGTGTCTTCCACTTAATAGTGCTATATCCTTATAAAAGGTAGTGGCTGTATGGGCTTCTTTTTTCACATCTATAAGATGAAAATCTAATCGGATGATTAGGGGAATTAAAATGACAAAGTGTATGTTAAATACCTAGCATAGTACCTGGCACATAACAGGTACTCAGTAATTACTGTGTTTTATCAGTATTTTGAGAATACATATACGATGTATGAGTGAAGTTCTGTGACTGATACTTCAGTGTGTCAGAATTGTTATTCCCTTCAGTAGTGATCTCAAGAGGTTATCCCCATGATACTGTGATTGGAGTGTTTTTGAAACTCAACTTTTGAAATTTCTTCCATAGATTTGTGGCCCATTCTTTTGAAATCCCCAATTCAAGGACAGATTTAATTTTTTTTATAGTAATCAAAATGGCTGCAAGTTAAGTTTGAAATCAATTTGGGGACAACATTGGACTAAGACTAAATAAGGAAGACTGCTTTTCTTTTTTTTTCTTTTGAGATGAAGTCTTGCTCTGTTGCCTGGGATTGAGTGCAGTGATTCGATCTCACTCGCTGCTGCAGCCTCCGCCTCACAGGCTAAGACAATTCTTCTGCTTCAGCCTACAGAGTAGCTGGGATTACAGGCATGCGCTACAATGCCCAGCTAATTTTTATATTTTTAGTAGAGACTGGGGTTTTTGTTGGCCAGGCTGGCCTTGAACTCCTGACCTCAGGTCATCTGTCCACCTTGGCCTCCCAAAGTGCTGGGATTACAGTCACCCAGGCTGGAGTGCAATCGTGTGATCTCGGTTTACTGCAACCTCTGCGTCTTGGGCTCAAGGGATTCTCATGTCTCAGCCTCCCTAGTAGCTGGGATTACAGGCATGTGCCGCCATGCATGGCTAAATTTTGTATTTTTAGTAGACACTGGGTTTCTCCATGTTGTCCAGGTTGGTCTCCAACTCCTTAACTCAAGTGATCTGCCAGCCTTGTCCTCCCAGAGTGCTGGGATTACAGGCATAGCCACCACACCTGTCCTGACTGCTTTTCTTACTTGGATTCTACAGATGATACTAGATGAATATTAAACATAACTTAGCATTAACATGATATTGTTAGATATTGTATTGAAGTTAGTATGTAATTTCCTATGATGACTATTTTGAAAAAGGACTACTGTCTCTTGGGTACATACATTTATTAAAAACTATTACTTTAGAAGAAGAAAGAGATAAAGAAGAAACCTTCAGTGTTTATTTCTGTCTATTTACATAATAGTATTATTTGCTTATATAGTCAATAGTTTACTCCTCTGTTTTCTGAATAAAATATATTTTTAAAAATTATCTCTTCAGCGATCACCAGAATATACCAATTGCCGCTATCTGTGCAAACTTTGCTTAATACACATTGAAAATATCCAGGGAGCTCATAAACATATAAAGGAGAAACGACATAAGAAAAATATTTTGGTAAGTTCTTTTTGAAAAGTGCTTTTATTTATTTTTCAAATTGT
Source organism: Cebus imitator (assembly GCF_001604975.1). Lineage (NCBI taxonomy): Eukaryota > Metazoa > Chordata > Mammalia > Primates > Cebidae > Cebus > Cebus imitator. Next base: position 3,300,964 of record NW_016107529.1, on the reverse strand, counting down.
AAAACCATATCAAATATTTTTTATTTGTGAAAATGAAAATGAAATATTTTTCCAAACTTATATTAGTAACTGGAGTGATAGCTTTGGAAGCTGTGGTTGCTTTCCTTATCTGAGGTTATCAGAAAGGAACCTTCTTGAGACCAGTTTGTTCACCCTGTAGAATGTTGATTCCTAAGTTGAGAGCGGTCAGGTACAATCTGTCTATCCAACTGATGTTTATTGATTTCTTGTGTGCTAGTTCTAGGCAGTGTGAATAAGATAGTTGTGGTTCTTGACCTAAGATTTTCTAAGATTGATGAGGGCTTGCATTGAATAAAGGTTTAAGTATAATGAGTCTTGTTAAAGGGGGAAGATTGCACTAAGGAAGTATACGAGAATATTTTACTTGATCTAGAACAGGGGTGGTTTCTCTGAGAAAGTGACATTTGAATTGAACCTTAAAGTAGTAGTTTAAATGGCAAAAAGGTGAGTGGCCTAGAAGGCTAAGTGGGAGAGTATTTTACACAAAAATTAGCATGAATTAAAAGTCTTTAGGCAGAAAAAGACATGGTATATGAATAACTTAAAGTCTAGTATGGTTGGAACAAAAAGAGAGTTGGGGGGAAATGGTATGATACAAAGCTGGAGAAGTGCAGACGATTAAGAACCTTATAAGCTTTGGGAATTTGTAATTTTTCAGTTGTTTCCATAAAAATATCCCATAGACATAGATATGAATAAAATCCTTCTAAAAATATATTCGTAAATTAGCTATTTAATTTTTTTCTTTTTAAAGTTGCAACAACTGTGTAACCTCTTATCTATAAGTTTTAGCTCATATAGCTTCTTTCAGAAATATTCTACTTGACCCTTTCAGCAAGTCTGGGTTGGATACTCCTCTGTGCTCCCGTAACAACTTTCATATACCTTGATCAGAAAGCCTAACATACTGTGTTCTGGCTGTCTTCTTTCTCTTCCTTTCTAGACTTCAGTATGCAGTATTCTAGAAGGCATATTTAATTACTTATTTTTGTTTGTGAGTTGCTTAGGTCAGTGTTTGACACAGTGCTCAATGTAGTTTTCTTGAAAAAAATGAACTGAAGCAAATAGAACAGAGAGAAGGCAGTAGTTTAGGTGATAATAATTAGGAATTTCCCAGAAATATTGGAAGATGCCTATTACTTGTCCAGGAAGCTCGGGATTGCAAGCAAGGAACTTTTTTTTTTTTTTGGAGATGGTCTCACTCTGTCGTTTAGGCTGGAGTGCAGTGGCACGATCTCAGCTCATTGCAACCTCCGCCTCCCAGGTTGAAGCGATTCTCCTGCCTCAGTGTCCCAGCTAGCTGGGATAATAGGCACGGGCCACCATGCCTGGCTGATTTTTGTGTTTTTAATAGAGAAACACAGGGTTTCACCTGGGCAAGCAAGAAACTTAAAAAGAAAATCTTACCTAGGCTGGGCATGATGGCTTAGGTCTGCAATCTCAGCACTTTGGGAGGCCACGGCAGGCAGATTACTTGAGTCAGGAGTTTGAGAGCAGCCTGGCCAACATGGTGAAACCCTGTTTCTAATAAAAATACGTAATAATTAGGGGCATTTCTACTAAAAATACATAACAATTATTTGGGCATGTGCCTATAATCCCAGCTTCTTGGGACTTCACTTTAGCCTGGGCGAGACAGTGAGACTCTAGTTAAAAAAAAAAAAAAGAAAAGAAAAGAAAAAAAAATTACAGCTATATACCTTATCCTAAATGCTTGGGACCAAAGTATTTTGAATTTTTTCAGATTTTGGAATATTTGCATTATACCTTAATGAGCATTTCCTTTGAGCATCATGTTGGTGTACAAAAAGTTTCAGATTTTAGAGCATTTCACATTTTGGATTTTCAGATTAGGGATGCTCAGCCCATATAGGGAATCTCTGGAACATTACAGAACATTTACAGAAAAGAAAGCAAACTTGAATGCAGCCATATAGGACTTCTACTTTTGGTGAAGTTAGAGTAACAGTGGATTTACTTGTCCCTTGAAATGACAAAAAACAAACAAACAAAAAACAAATATGAAGCAGTGGTTTTCAGGCAACAAAGGACAGTCAATGCATGAAAAACGAATGATGTGAGCCCAATGTTTGCTGTAGCTTGAGAGAGTTTCTAGGTTGTACTACAGGGAAGGGAACCCAGTGAACTCTCACTGTTGAAGAGAGGGACTTTAGAGTCCACTAAGTCCAAGATAGCTAGAATTCACAGGACAGTGTAACTAAAATGAGAAAACTGCACAAAAAGAAATCCAGAGATTTGTGGTTGGTCCTCTTAAAGCTACAGTATGGTCCAGTAATTTCACTTCTGGGTATATACTTAAAAGAATTGAAAGCAGAGTTTCAAAGAGATATTTATACACCCAGGTTCATAGCAACGTTATTCACAATAGCTAGTATGTGGAACAATTCTGATATCCATTGATGGATGAATAGATAAGCAAAATGTGTTGTGTTCTTACAATGGAATATTACTCAGCCTTAAAAAGGATTGAAATTCTGCAATATGGTACAACATGGATAAACCTTGAGAAATTATGCTAAGTGAAATAAGCCAGTTACAAAATGAAAAATAGTGTATGATTCCACTTGTATGAAGTTTGTAGAGTAGTCAGAATCAGATAGAAAAGTGGTTGCCATAGGCTTGGAGAAGGGGAAAATGGGGAGTTATTGCTTGATAGATGTAGAGTTTTGGTTTTGCATGTGTATTCTGTATTAGAGTATTTGGATTTTATTTTGAGCATTGTGGAGTTAATAACATATTTGTTTTTTTTCGGGACGGAGTCTTGCTCTGTCGTCCAGGCTGAAGTGCAGTGGTGTAATCTCGGCTCACTGCAACCTCTGCTTCCTGAGTTCAAGCAGTTCTCCTGCCGTAGCCTCCCAAGTAGCTGGGATTACAGGTGCGTGCCACCATACCTGGCTAATTTTTGCATTTTTAGTAGAGACGGGGTTTCATCATGTTGGTCAGGCTGGTCTTGGACTTCTGACTTCATGATCCACCCGCCTTGGCCTCCCAAAGTGCTGGGATTACAGGCATGAACCACCACGCCTGGACATAACATGTATTTCTGCAAGGTCACTCACCCTGGTCTCAGTGTGAAAGAAGCCTGAGAAGGGTCTGTTTGGGAAGACCAGTTAGCCTTTCATAATAATCTAGTTAAGCTATGATGAATACTGACCTGACATAGTAGTTAGAATGGAGTTGAGCTTTAAGAGAGATTCAGGATGTAGAATTTTGGGAGTAGAGGCCTAGGATGTTTTGATTTGAGATGTTATCATAGATTGTGGTATGGTTTACTTAGTGGAAATAAAAAAGAAAAATGTTTCATAACTTTCTGAGTTTGAGACACTTATGGAACATTTCAAGCAGAGATGTCCCACAGTCATTTGAATATAAGGATCTGGAACTTATATTAGCAGTTGGAGATTCAGGTTTGGTAAACTTCAGCAGTTGAAGTCATAGTTGTGGATGAGGTCACCAAAGGAGTAAGGAAAGAAGGTCAAGGAATACAAACATTTTAGGGACTAGTAGAGGAAGTGCAGTGCATAGATTGGTGAATGAGGAGAGTAATAGGAAAAATAGAAAGAGGAAAGTGTTAGAGAAGCCAAAAGAAAGGAGAGTTTCAAGATAGTAGTTGAAAGTGAGATAATACAGATAAAAGTAATCTAAAAGCTTAAAGACGTCTGATTTGGTGTCTGTAGTCTCAGCTACTCAAGATGCTGAAGTGGGAGGACCACTTGAGCCCAGGATTTTGGGTAACATAGCAAAACGGTGTCAATTAAAAAATAAATAAAAATGTAAAATGTCAGATTTGGCAGCTAATGAGGTTTTGATAATCTTGGAAGAAGAGCTTCTGTTTTAGAACTAAAAAAGACATCGTTTTGAGTGAGGAGGGATGAGGAAATAAAAGGAGAATCGACTCAACTTTCAGGAAACTTAATTGTGCAGAAAAGAAAGGAAGATTGGTAATAACAATAGTGACACACAGTTTTTTTTTTTCTTTTAATTTGGCAGAGTGAAATTCTCATCACAGTTTTAATTTAAATATTAATTTAATTAATCTTTCTCTTTTGACTGTAAGCTCCATGATGGCAGGGATTATATGCATTCTTTTTTCCTCATTATAACTCCATTGCTTAGCACTGTACCTGGCATATAGTTGTTCCATAAATATTTGTTGATTAATGAGTTAAATGGAGTGGAAAGAGCATATGCTTTGGAATTAGAACTAGATTTTATTCTCAGTTACACCTCGTAGTTGTAGGAAGATATTTAACATCTGTAAGCCTTAGTTTTCTTATGTATAAAATGGTTTTGGTTGTATCTACCTGGGGAGGGATATTGTGAGACTTAAATGACATAACACCTGTAAAGCACTTGGCAAAATGCCAAGTCCATAGTAGGCATTCAATAAATGGTGGTTGTTGGCCTGGCGTGGTGGCTCATGCCTGTAATCCCAACACTTTGGGAGGCCGAGGCAGGCGGATCACCTTAGGTCAGGAGTTTGAGACCAGCCTGACCAACATGGAGAAACCCTGTCTCTACTAAAAATACAAAATCAGCAGGGTGTGGTGGCACATGCCTGTAATCCCAGCTACTCGGGAAGCTGAGGCAGGAGAATTGTGATGAGCCAAGATCACACCATTGCACTCCAGCCTGGGCAACAAGAGCAAAACTTTGTCTCAAGAATGAATGAATGAATGAATGAATAAATAAATAATGACAGTTGTTGCTGTTACTGTAGAGATGAAGAGTGCTTGCTTAATGTGCTGGGCATGGTGGCTTACGCCTGTAATCCCAACACTTTGGGAGGCTTAGGTGGGTGGATCTCCTGAGCTCAGGAGTTCAAGACCAGCCTGGGCAACATAATGAAATGACATCTTTACCAAAAATAAGAAGGAGATGATTACTGAGTAGTAAAGAAAGATAGAATTCAGAGCCTAGGTGATAGTATTAATCATGATTTAAATGGAGCATTTCATTATGTTGGAAAGGAAAGGTATTATGAAGGGTTCTCTGAATATTGACTTTTAAGCTATACTTTGAGGGATGGTTAGTTTTACCAGGTGGATACACATAGGGAACAAAATGATTAAAGGCATGGAGGCCCAGTAGCACATACAGTATTTGGAGACTGGTGACTAAGTGTGGATGTCTGCCAAAAATATTGGAGCGGGTGGAGGGAATGGTTGAAGGAAGGCCTAAAAATTCAAGTTGAGGCCATATTGCTTTATATACCATGTTAAGAAGATGTTGCACTGTCTTATTGGTGCCTTGAAGGTTTTCTTTTTGAAATTTTTTATTGCGGTAAAAAATATATAAGATAAAATTTACCATTTTAACCATTTTTAAATATACAGTTTAGTGACATGAAATACATTTACATCGTTTTGCAGTAATCTCCACTGTCTGCCTTCATTCAGAAATTTTTCATCATTCCATACTGAAAGTCTGTATCCATTAAACAATAACTCCCCATTCCCCTCTCCCTACAGTCCCTGGTAACCACCATTCTATTTTCTGTTTCTATGTGCTTGTCTATTGTCCTCATATAAATGGAATCATACGTTTGTCCTTTAGTGCTTATTTCACTTAGCATGTCTTCAAGTCAACCATGTTGTAGCATCTCTCAGAATTTCCTTCCTTTTTAAGGTTGAATAATATTCCATGGTATCTGTATGCCATGTTTTGTGAATCCGTTTCATCCATAGATGGCCATTTGGGTTATTTCCACCATTTGGCTGCTGTGAATAGTGTTATTGTGACCACTGATGTACAAAACCTATTTGAGTCCTTTTTTTCTTTTCTTTTCTTTTCTTTTTTCTTTTTTTTTTTTTTTTTTTTTTTTTNTTTTTTTTGGTATATACCCAGAATTGGAATTGCTGGATCAAATGGTAAATTCCTGTTTTAAGTTTTTGAGGGATTGCCCTGCTGTTTTCCACAGTGGCTACATCATTGTACAACTTTACCAGCAATGCACAAGGGTTCCAATTTTTCCACATTCACACCAACTCTTTTTGTTTTCTGTTCCCTTCCACTAGTAATAGCAATCCTGATGAATATGATGTGGCATTTCATTGTGCTTTTGATTTGCATTTCTGTAATGATTAGTGATATTTAGCATCTCTTCATGTGCTTATTTGCCATTTGACTATCTTTGGAGAAATGTCTATTCAGATCCTTTGTTCGCTTTTGAATTGGGTTGTTTTCTTATTGTTGAGTTTAAAGGATTATTTATGTATTCTGGATATTAATCCCTTGTCAGATGTATGATTACAAATATTTTCTTCTATCTTGTGTGTTTTCTTTTTACTTTGTCAATAGTGTCTTTTGATGAACAAAAGTTTTACATTTTGTCCAGTTTTTGCTTTTGTTGCCTATGTCTTTTGTGTCATACTCAAGAAATAATTGCCAAATCCAATGTCATGAAACTTTTCCCTTCTATTTTCTTCTAGGAGTTTTATGATATTACATTTCCTAGTTATGGCTTTAGCTGTAAGTTTAGGTTTTTCTTTTTTTGTTTTTGAAATTAGGTCTCTCTCTGTTGCCCAGGCAGGAGTGCAGTCATGGCTCACTGTAGCCTCTACCTCCTGCACTCAAGTGATCCTCCTGCCTCAGCCTTCCAAGTAGCTGAGACCACAAGTGTATGCCACCATGCCCAGCCAATTTTTTATTTATTTTAATTTTTTAGAATTTTTTTGAGAGGGAGTTTTGCTCTTGTTGCCCAGGCTGGTTGTAGTGGCACAATCTCGGCTCACTGCAACCTTCGCCTCCTGAGTTCAAGTTATTCTCCTGCCTCAGCCTCCCAAGTAGTTGGGATTACAGGCATGTGCCACCATGCCCAGCTAATTTTTTGTATTTAGTAGAGACAGGGTTTCATCATGTTGGTCGGGCTGGTCTTGAACTCCTGACCTCAGGTGATCCACCCGTCTTGGCCTCCCAAAGTGCCGGGATTACAGGCGTGAACCACTGTGCCCGGCCTAATTTTTTATTTTTTGTAGAGGTGAAGTCTCAACTATGTTTCCCAGGCTAATCTCAAACTGGTTGGCTTCAGCAGTCCTCCTGTCTTGGCCTCCCAGAATATTGGGATTACAGCTGTGAGCCCATGTACCTGGCCTAGTTTTAGTTTCAGATATATAGGTCTTTGATCCATTTTGAGTTAATTTTTGTATGTGATCTAAGGTCAGAGTTCAGCTTCATTCTTTGTCATGTAGATATTCAGTTTTCCTGGAACATTTGTTGAAAAGACTGTCCTTTCCCCATTGAGTGCTCTTGGCATCCTTGTCAAAAATCAGTTGACCATACATGCCAGGGTTTATTTCTGAGCTCTCTGTTTTTTGTTTTGTTTTATTTTGTTTTTTAAGACAGAGTCTTGCTCTGTTGCCATGATCTGGGCTCATTGCAACCTCTACCTCCCAGGTTCAAACAATTCTCTTGGCTCAGCGTCCCAAGTAGCTGACAGTCAGGCATGTGTCACCACACCCGGCTGATATATATGTTTTTTTTTTTTTTTTTAGTATTGATGGGGTTTTATCATGTTGGCCAGGCTGGTCTTGAACTCCTGACCTCAGGTGTTTGGCCCACCTCCGCCTCCCAAAGCGCCTATAGGCATGAGTCACTATGCCTGGCCTGGGCTTTCTGTAACTGATTCCATTGGTCTGTATGTCTGTCTTTGTTTTTATTATTATTTTTTTGAGACAGGGTCTTGTTTGCTGCTAAAGCTGGACTATATTGATGCAATCTCAGTTCATTGCAATCCCCATTTCTGGGGCTAAAGCCATTTTCACCTCAGCCTCCTGAGTAGCTGGGTGGATCACCTGAGGTCAGGAGTTGGCGACCAGCCTGGCTAATGTGATAAAACCCCATCTCCACTAAAAATATAAAAATTAGCCGGGCATGGTGACAGGTGCCTCTAATCCTAGCTACTTGGGAGGCTGAGGCAGGAGAATGGCTTGAACCCAGAAGGCAGAGGTTGCAGTGAGCTGAGATCATGCCATTGTACACCAGCATTGGCAACAAGAGCCAAACTCTGTCTGGAAAAAAAAAATGCCTGTGTTATATTAAATAAAAGAGAGCGACTATGGCTCAGTTGTGTTAAAAAATGAAGGAGGTAGTAGGATATGAGATTATGGGTTAATTTTCTTCTTTGCATTTTCCTATGTTTTATGAAGCTTTTGTAATTAACATTTTTTATAATCAGAAAATACATTAATTTATAAAAGTCATTGCATATGTATAGCAAAGTCTCTCTTTAGCTCCTAGATTTAAATTGGCTTTCAAACTTTTAGCAGGATAGAGGTTTTTTTGAACATTTTGCATAGTGTTGGATAAAATCACATGGAAAAATCACTGATAAATAGTTGACAGGTAGTTTTCCTGTGACCATTTAACCTGATACTGTATATGCTGATGAGATATGATTCAAGAGTTTTCTGTTACATCTAAGACAGTCTGCCTTGGTGCAACAAAATAATCAAGTAAGTATTATGCTTATGGTGCCTTGGCTTTAATGTAGCCAATTATGTATCTCAATTTATGCAGATAATACAGTGGAACAAACTTTTAAAAATTTAGTAGCATCCCCTCCCCATACAGTACCTCTCATTCTTAAAATTCTGCTTCCCAAAGGCAGAGGTCTCTGTCTCTTATATTGTAGGTATCCGGTAGGTGGAAGGTGAATATTTGTTGAGTTAATTTATATCTGTCTTTCCCTGCTAAATAGAAGGACATTAAAATGGAATTTTTTTGTTTTTGTTTTTATTGTTGTGAATCATAACATTAATAGGAAAAACAAGAAGAAAGTGAGCTTCGTTCTCTGCCACCTCCTTCCCCTGCCCACCTGGCTGCTTTAAGTGTTGCAGTCATTGAATTAGCCAAAGAACATGGAATAACAGATGATGACCTCAGGGTCCGTCAGGAAATTGTGGAGGAAATGTCAAAGGTTATAACAACTTTTTTACCAGGTAGAAATACATTTCATATTTGATTTTGAAAATCACCAAACTCTTCCCTTTACTCCTCTTGAACTAGGGTGTGTTTCTTAATGTTTTCCTTCTCCTTTCTCCTTAAAAGTAGATAAGTTTTATTGTCTTATGAATGAATTTTGGGGGAAAATATTTCACACAAGGAAATTGAGAATTATGGCATAGCGCACTTTTGTACTAAGAAAACAGATTTTTTTTTTTTTTTTTTGAGACGG
>NW_016107529.1:3260800-3290425 GCF_001604975.1 Cebus imitator | reverse complement strand
ATTACAGGCACGTGCCACCATGCCCAGCTAATTTTTTGTATTTTTAGTAGAGACGGGGTTTCACCGTGTTGACCAGGATGGTCTCGATCTCTTGACCTCGTGATCCACCCGCCTCGGCCCCCCAAAGTGTTGGGATTACAGGCGTGAGCCACCGCGCCCGGCCCGAAGTTGAACTTTCTAAGAAACCAAATCTGCCTGATCTGGCCCAATCATATTATTTTCAGATTGACCTCTAGTGAGATCCTTTTAAAATTTCCTTATTATGATTTTTGGAATAACATGTTTGATAGTCTGTGAAAGCTGTAAGTAGTGTGTTACTGCTATTTGTTTTTCTTCTATAAACTCTTGAGAACAACAGTGTTCTGGGTTTTAGGTTTACAGAATTAATTGACTTGGCTTCACTTCGTATTTTATAAAAGCATTGGCATTGAATGTTAATGATCCTTTCCCCATTCAAAGTGCTCTTACATAAATATTTAAGAGTAAATAAACATAGTTTGTGACAGTAGTCATAGTTAAGTTAGTACGTTAGTTACTGTTCTATATTGAATGCTAAACATATTCTCAGCTGTTTCTGAATGAACTATTACTAAAATTTTGTTTAAACGCTAAACTTCTATGGATAATTTTTCTCTCCCTTCTCTGGTCCTGCACTCCGTAACTGGGAACCATTATTATTATTTTATAGATCAGTTAGAAAGGGTATCATTCTTGTATAATTGTCTTACTAGAAATGAAAGACATAGAACTAAAGAGTGTGAAATTTTTCTGTTGGCTGTTTTTTTTGCATCTCTTATATTTGCATGCTATTTCATGCTTTGTTTTTCCTTTATTCCAGAATGTTCACTTAGGTTGTATGGCTCGTCTCTGACTAAATTTGCTCTGAAAAGTAGTGATGTTAATATAGATATAAAATTTCCTCCCAAGGTAAGTAATTAGAAAAGAGTCTTTCCTGTGTGGTTCTTTACTAGTATTTAGTAATTTTTATGAATTATCTTTGTAGAGAAAGAATAGAGGAATATAAAATTCTGTTTTGTATAGTGTTACCATCATGACTAAACAGTGCTTTTGGAAATTACTATTAGATTTCAGACATAGGCAGGAAAAAAGAAATAAGGGACAAGGGCAAAAGGAAGCAGAAGAGGAGAGTTGGGGAAAAAAGGGAAAAATGCTTATATTTGAACATGTTGAATAGCTATTAGTTCTGGTAAGCCGTATAGAAAGTGGTAAGAGTTTTGAAATCAGATACCTACATTCAGATCTTGGCTGTGATAAGCAAGTTGCTTGAACTTTTTGAGCTTCAGTTTTCCCATTTCTAAAACAGGAATAATAATTTTTATATTAAATGAGATAATATTAATGTATGTCAGGTGTTTTAATATAGTATCTGGTACATATGAGTACTTTTAATAAGTAGTACCTAGAGTCATTGGAACAATATTGATATTGTTCTAATATTGTTATCAGTATTAGAACAATATTGTTTATCACTGCTGACATTCTTTATTAACATATCTTTTAAAATACATCAATATTTTGTGTTTTAAATTGAATTGAATAATATGTTCATGTTCAGGGAGGTTTGATTTGGGTGAAAATTTGGTGTTTTTAGTCTGATACATTTACTTTGTAATTAATATATGGTTATTAAATACTTTTTTTTTTTTTTTTGCGACAGAGCCTCACTCTGTTGCCTAGGCTGGAGTGCAGTGGTTCGATCTCAGCTCACTGCAACATTGACCTCCTGAGTTCACTGTCTCAGTCTCCCAAATAGCTGAGATTACAGGCCCGTACCACCATGCCTGGCTAACTTGTATTTTTGGTAGAGACGAGGTTTCGCCATGTTGGTCTGGCTGGTCTTGAACTCCTGACCTCAGCTCATCTGCCTGCCTTGGCCTCCCAAAGTGTTGGGATTACTGGTGTGAGCCACCACGCCAGACTTGAGTTACTCTTAAATAGCAAAAAACACGTTAAACTATTTGACAAGCTTGTTGCATAAAACAGTGTTTTACTCTAAGCCTTTTGACTAAGCTGCCAGTTGACTATATCCCTTTAAGTTTTTATCTCAACAATTTATTTTTCATAGTCGTCCGTTAAACTCATTTCTTTTTTGTTTTGATGGGAAATTCCAGAACCTTTTCTTGCTTTAAGAAACCATTAATTCTAGGAGTGTTGCTGGAATAATAGTGCTACATCATTTACTAGATTCTACTTCTGTGAACGAGATTTGTTCACGTAAAAGTAAAACATGGCTGGACAAGGTGGCTCACGCCTGTAATTCCTGTGCTTTGGGAGGCAAAGATAGGGGGAATGCTTGTTGTGAGAAGTTCAAGACCAGCCTGGGCAGTATAGTGAGATCCTATCTCTACCAAAAAGAAGATATTAGCTGGCTGGGTGTGGTGGCACACACCTGTAGTCCTAACTACTTAGGATGCTGAGGCAGGAGAATTCCTTGAGCCCAGAAGTTTACATTGTAGTGAGCTATGGTCATGCCGCTACGCTGCGGCCTGGGCAATCCAGAGAAACCTCATCCCCCAACAAAAAAACCAAACCACTATTCTGTTTTCATTATTTAAAACACAGAGCATGATTGTTTTTAAATGTTATTATTTTATTTTATTTTATTTTTGAGACAGAGTCTTGCTCTGTCTCCCAGGCTGGAGTGCAGTGGCCTGATCTTGGCTCACTGCAACCTCCATCTCCTGGGTTCAAGTGATTGTCCTGTCTCAGCCTTCTGAGTAGCTGAGATTATAGGTGCGCGCCACCAGGCCCGGCTAATCTTTGTATTTTTGGTAGAGATGGGTTTTCACCATGGCGGCCAGGATGGTCTCGATCTCTTCACCTCGTGATCTGCCCATCTCAGCCTCCCAGAGTGCTGGGATTACAGGCGTGAGCCACTGCGCCCGGCCTTAAATGTTATTCTTTAACGAAATTGAGTTTTTCCTAATCTTCTGCTGTCCGAACTTTGAAATTAGTATATTGATTTAGTTTGAAACTGTTTTAGATGAATCATCCAGATCTTCTGATAAAAGTACTTGGGATCTTAAAGAAAAATGGTGAGTTCTTTTTCCTTTTTTTTTTTTTTTAATCTGCCTTTCTAAAGCTGCATTTAGAAATGTATGTTGTTTATGTATGGCTATCCAAGTTAAAACTAAACTGCTGGGATAGTTGAGTCATAGTATTACAAAAGTGCTTTTTCTGTCTGGATTGCCTTTGTAAACACATCAATTCATATAGGTAAAAATTTTTTAAAAATTACAAGATTCTTGAACCAGGTTCCAGGTCATATACTACAATCTACTAAATTTTCCTGGTTTTTACTTGCTGTTTTTCTTATTGTAAAGTAAATGCTTAAGATTAAGCTTGGCATCTGAAGCCAGACTTCCTTGGCTCAGATTTTAATTCTGCCACTTACTGGTTGTGTGTCCTTTGACAAATTATTTGTGTTAATACTTTAGCTTTCTGATCTGTAAAATGGCAATATTATATCATATATTTTTGATGAGAAAGTTGTAAGAATGAGATAGACTGAACTATAGTTTAGAAAAGTGCCTGGTATACACTAACTTCTTATTATATATTTGCTGTTGTGATTGTTATTGTTACCTTAAGTTATATGAATCAAAAGTATCTGGCAAAAATATTTGCAGTTTGGCTTAGAAGAGAGAGTTTTGTTTTTGTTTGTTTGTTTGTTTTTTTTAAAGCCGTACTCTCACATTGGCTTTAATGTGAATTCTAAATTTCTTTTTTCTTTCTGTCCACACAATCAGCTCTTATATATCAGTTTCCTGTTGGCCGTTGTCTTGGGAAAGTAGTTTTCTAGGAATGAGTTTGGTACAGTTTATCATATAAAGGTATTTTATTACAGTTTTCTTTCTTAATAAAGACTTGTTTCTAATTGCTCAAAAACTTTAAAATTTACTACAGATAAGAGGTAGGCATAGCTTTTACCTCTTCAGACTTCCTAAGTAGTATCATCCTAACACAAATATTTAATATATGCCTTTTCCACCCAGGATACATAAGTAGATCATCTTAAGTATACAGTGTAGGCTTATTAAACTCAGTCTGATTGTAAAATTGATTATTTCTTCCTTTATGTTTTTATTGTGCCTTTTACAGGTCACCTACAGAATTTGTTTATGTATTTGTGTTCCAAACCCCTTTATTGACCTTTTTGCATCTTACTCATTGTCATATTGACTCTGCATAATGAAATTTCTGACATACAGGTCTTCGACACATGTTTTTTGACTAATCGTTATAACAAGTACTACTGAGACATTTTCTTTGAATTATAAGTGATATTAATCTATCTGTTTTTATTTAGATTAGACATTAATGGCATGGGGCCTACCCTTGGAGGTATAGAGAAAAATTTCAGGGTAGAAATGTGCTTCATCCAGTGAGTCCTTCCTTAGCAGCTTTGATTAGGCAAACTCTTCATATATTAATGGAAATTTTCGCCAGCAGAATTAGGTTGCATTTACATCAATAATTTAAAAGAACTAAACTATCAAAACATGATAGGTCCTCCTTTCACAGCTCCTGTGGAACTAGCTCTCAAGAGTAACGGGTTTAACAACTTTGACTAGATTATCTACTTGGAAATATTAAAACTTTTAGGGATGTTAAAACCTTTCTTCTTAAGGTGATTATAATTTTTGGACAATATTTGGGATTGTACCTGTGGTTTGTGATATACAGCGAACAACACCAAGAGAGGTAAGAGATTCTTTTGGGTTTGTGCTCATAAGAAGAAGAGTAGATTTTCCCATAGAAGCAATGAGCATGATTTTCAGAAGGAAACTGTTACTTAATGTTTACCATAGAGTAAATATTTTAGAGATTGACATTAGCTTACTTTTTTTTTTCCTTATTAGTATTATATGTAGATGTGGAATCTGATTTTCACGCTAAAGTTCCTGTTGTGGTGTGCAGAGATCGAAAAAGGTTGGTAACAATGAAGATAAAAATATTTAACAAAACATACCCCAACAACCAAATTTGTATTGAATGATCTCTAAGAAAGTTTTTGTTTTAGATTTCTCCTTGGATGAGTATGACTAAACTAGTTTCTGTTCACTAAAAATAGCAAGTTTACCAAATGCATGTGAACAAGAAATACATAGAACAGCAGCTGAAAATAACATACTCTAGGCAGAACTTTAATTTTTTTTTTCTAAGTCATTCACCTACCCAAGAGTATTACATTTATTTATAGGCAGGTACTACTTTGCTCTAGGGATACAGACATAAAAAGGAAATAGCCTCTCTTGAGTCACTTAAACTCAGGAATTCAAGACCAGCCTGGGCAACATAGTGAGACCTTGTCTCTACAAAAAAATAACCAGGCATGGTGGTGTGTGTGCCTGTGGTTCCAGCTACTCGGGAGGCTGAGGTGGGAGAATGGCCTGAGCCTGGGAGGTTGAGGCTGCAGTGAGCCGTGACTATGCCACTGCACTCCAGCCTGGGTCACAGAACGAGACTCTGTCTCAAAAAAAAAAAAAAAAAAAGCCTCTCTTCTCAAGGATCTCACAATCTATTTGAATTTAGTTTTTAGTTCACTTAAATTGAATGAGTTGATTTAAATTGAATAAACTCAAGATCAATCTTAAATTGAAGACTGGTCTTGCCTTTCTAGTTAGATGTCTATAAGACTAAGAGAGCAAAGTGCCTTTGAAAGAGAAAACTAAATCCTATTTGAAAATAGTATGGGAGACATGGAAACAATACAGAAATGATATTCTTTTATTGATTATTAACTTGTATTTCTTATTTATTAAGATCAAGGTATTTTCTTATTCAAAGCTAGATGAGTCTATGGCAATATAGTTCAGATTTCTTATTTTCTAAACTAGAAAATTGAGACCTGGAGTGGTTAATCAGTTTGTCCAAAGTTACATCATTCAGCGGAAAACTATAGTTGGAATAGAGGCAATATTACATGTAGTGGTGTTTCTTTTGTTTTTTTACCACATTGCATTAAATTGCCTCTGTGTGAAAACCTCAGATTTATTCTTTAAGTTAGATGATATTTTCACTTACACAGAAGCATAACTTGTGGGTTAATCTGCAAATCCTGTCTGATCTTTATTCTGAAAATAACGTATTAGCACAACTGTGAAAGTTTGGATAAGAAAAACTAGAGTCAAGAAGTATAGCCAGTCAATTCAGTATTCCTTTTTTGTTCTTATGTACAAAGCAAGAGGAATGAACCAGGAAATTACTTTGTACCATTTGACATTGAAGAGATCAGTGCCCTGTCTCTCATGTGTATCAGTTTTGGTAATTCATAACGCTGCTTTTGAAAATAATTTCTTATGACCTTAAATACTAAGTGAGGTTGAAATTTATTTCTGAAGTACAGATGAACGTTAAAAACTTCTTTCTTTAATTTGTATGGAACTTTAGTAATGGAATGACATGTAGTTTTTAGTTAGCTCTAAATTTTTACAAACATTTGTTTTTATTAGGACTTTTAAGGTACTATATTAAAATATGGTAACTAGAAGGAGTAGCCACAGGATTTGAAGTATTCTGTTTTTAAAGGCGTTAATAACAATGAAATTTGTTTCTTTCTTATTCACAGTGGTTTACTTTGTAGAGTGAGTGCAGGAAATGACATGGCATGTCTCACTACTGATTTACTTACTGCTCTTGGCAAAATGGAACCTGTCTTTATTCCATTGGTGTTAGCCTTTCGCTACTGGGCTAAGGTAAGTGGAAGAAAGGAAAAATACTTATTTATTTATATTTTTAGAAGGCAAAGCATTTAATCTTCAAAATTAGGCCTTTCCTTGTACTGACATGTAACATTAATCATAACATGTGGAACAAAATAGTTTTCTGTGCTAGCCAGAAAGTGGTGTGGCAGGTTCTAATTTATGGACATAAATATAAAGTTTTATAGGCATATACTTATTGATATATTTTAGAATTTTTGTCATGTTTTATTCTCCTTTTACATACTATAGAAATGTTCTCTTTCATATCAGAATATGAGGGTCAAGTTTTCACTCCCATAAGTGAAACCTCTTATGTTTTCATTCTTATTATAAGTGAAACTTACAATAAGTGAAACTTTCACTCTTACTAAAACTTGTAAGGTTTTAAGATGTGGTATATACGTTAACGTTCTTTTGTTGGCATATTTTTTCCCCCAGTGTCTAAGAATGCTATTCTCTTTCCTGTAAATCATTGATAACATGCACCAATTTCTGATTGGGCAACTACTGAGGATTATTCGAGCTTTCCTAAATTAGAATTAATTTATACCTCTAAAGGTTGAAGTTGCCCTGTGTTTATTTCTTTGGTGTGGTGATAGGAGTGGTTAATTAGCAGTATCAGCCCAAATGACCAGAAAGAGATTTTAGCTTTTTGTTTGTGTGTTCCTGCCCTATCAGTAGAATATTCATCACTTGTTAGACTGGTGATGAATAAATTCTCAGTTGTATACAAAGAAAACTGACGAAGGGAATGGTGTTAGAGTGATAACTTCATAGCAAAAATAGAGAAGTCTCTTTGGAATTTTTTATTGGGACTCTGTTTAAAGAATTGCCCCCATGCTTGGGGCAACACCAGCTGGCTGAGTACGGAAGTCAGAAAGCCTATATACATAAGGCCTTTCTATTTGCTGTTTCTCTCATCTAGAGTGTTCTTACCTTAGGTATCTAAAATGCTTCACTCTTTTACTTTTATCAAGTTTATGATCACATTGATTACCACCTGTCATACATAAATTTGTTTGCAGTCTATTCTGTGAAATTATAAACTCTTTGAGGGCAGGGATTTTAATGTTTTATTTATTCAGTGCTGATTCCTACTTCCACTTATTTTACTGTATCATCACATAGTAGGCACTTAGTAAATATTTGATGAGTAAATGACCTAGTTTCTTCAGAAAGGAGTTTGTTTTGTTTTGTAAATAGAGATGGGGGTCTCATGATGTTGCCTATGCTGGTTTTGAGCTTCTAGGCCCAAGCAATCCTAGAAGTCAAGTAAAGAAGTCCTCAATTCTCCCAGAGTGTGAAGCACTGTGCCTGGCCAGAAAGGAGATTTTTAACCCATGGAAGTGAACGGAGGCAGTAAAATAGGTTCAGGAAGGGTGACTACTTCCTCTCATTAATCTTATACTGTATGCTTAGAATACTATAGGAAATCAGTGCTGTGAAGTAGAGTAAACCAATTCCAGCTCTAGTTTTTTTGCTAAGTGTTTTTACTTTTGACATGGCGTCTCTGACATCCAGGCTGGAGTGCAGTGATGCGATTATGGCTCACAGTAGCCTCAACCTTCCAGGTTCAAGTGGTCCTCTCGCTACAGCCTTCCTAAGTAGCTGGGACCACAGGCATGTGCCACCTTGCCTGTCTAATTTTTAAATTTTTTTTGTAGAGGCGGGGTCTCATTTTGTTGCCCAGGCTGGTCTTCAACTCCAGGGCTCAAACGATCCTCCCACCTTGGCCTCCCAAAGCACTGGGATTATAGGTGTGAGCCACAGCACCCAGCTTTGCTAAGTCTTTGAGCAAGGTACTTCACCTATCTGAGTTTCAATTTTTTTCACCTGGAGAGAATATTTTGGTAATATTATTAGATAATTCACGAGAATACACTTCAAGCTCTAAAATACTCCAGAAATATAAAGGATAATGGAACACACAGCTGCTTCTTTGTTGGTGCTTTTAAATTAAGCTCTAATTTTTTGGGGGGTCATAAAGTCATGTCAGTTTTCTCCCAGACATTCTATTCAATAAAATAAATAGACTGTGTTAGAAGATTATAAATGATACTCAAATATGTTATTTTTATTTTGGAAAAAAATGTGGCCTATAAACATTGTTTCCTAAAGTGACTCTTGGAAAAAGTTGCTCATGGTGTATTAGTACTTGATCCATATTGATTCTAAATATGCCACTCAATGGACACTGAAACGTATATTACAAAAACTGATTGTAGAGTGGTTCCTTTCTGTTTCCAACAGAATACTGTGCCTCTCATTTTTGTCATTTGTGTTAGTTGCAAAGAAAGTTTTTTCATGGTATTGATTTTCTTAATTTTTAATAAGAAAATTCCTAGTATCTTTTTCTTCTGAGGATTTTTAAAAATAGGTTTGTTTTTCTTGAAGTTTTAAGCCATATTGTACATTATCTAGTTAAGCACACATTTCTCCATATTTTTCCATGATTTGGGGCTCAGGACAATTGTAGTATATAATTTATTCTTATAACTGATACCATGAGATTGCAGTTGATGATTCTCTGGCTCTCTCTTGAGCAGTTACAGTCTTTGCATTTTAGTAATAGGAAATAGTTTTCTAGATAAAGCTTATTAATTCTAGGTGGCAGAACTCTGTAGCCCCATCATCAGTACATTATTATTAGTCAAGTTATCTGACTTAGAGCCACTTTTTGTAGTAAATATAAGAATTGCATTTTAGCAGTGTTTGACATCTAAAACTGGTTTTAAGAGCTCTCTCTTAAACTGCCTTAATCTTGTTCATCTGTGAGATGTCTGGTAATGTTAGCAGAATATATTGACAGTTCTTTATAGTTGCAAAGGAATTTTTGGTTAAGTCAACTTACTCATTAGGCAGTTTACCCTTGTCTTAGTATTTTGGATAAGCGATAGTTTATTCTAGTAAAATGTTTCAGACTCCTTTTGACAAGTGTTTTTAGTCATCTTTTATTTTGAGTTGTAATCTTAAATGTACCAAAACATTACACTACAGTATAATTACTCCATATTATATTATTATTATCCAAAATCTTCATTGTCTACAGAAGAAAACAAATAACAATTTAAAAACCAATCCAGCCTATCCAGTATAGACCAATCTTACATAGATGCTACACTCTAAATGAAATATAAGCAAATGAAATATATCCATGTATCAAAGGTTAAAATGCCATGATTATACATGATTTACTTCAAGATTGTAAGAATGATTTAATGTAGGAAGTCTGTTCACATAATTTGTTATATTAACAAATGAAGCAGAAAAAAAAAATCCTAGATGCTGAAAGGGCATGTTCTCCCTAACAGAAACTTTTACGTCAACTAGAAATGAAAGTTAATTATGAAAACCATTTATTAAAAAACACACAAAAAACAAAGCCAAAACAATAAGAAACATCATTTAAGCCGTATATATTAAGATGAAGAATATTGCAGAGATGTTCACCACTGATGTTGTACATTGTTTTGGGATTTTAGGAAATGCAATTAGAAAATGAAATAATTGAATGTAAATATTGGAAAAATGATAAAAATTATCTCTTTGTGCTAATAATATGATTGTATACTTAGAACACCCTAGGAAAAGACTACTGGGATTAATAAGAGAATTTAGTAAGATAACTAAATACAAGATAAATATACAAAAGTCAGTGGCCATTCTCTGCCATAAAAATAACCTCTTAGAATGGAAAGGGGGACAAATACTTACCTTCATGACAGTAACATAAATTATAAAACACTAAGGAAGAGATTTAATAAGTTACATATAAGAAGAAATTATATTGAAAGATGAAAGCAAAATCTGAACGAATCCATCCCTTCAGCAAACGTTTGCTAAATGTGTTCTGTGTTTCAGATACTGTTCTAGAGGCTGGGAACATCTAATAGGACATACAGAGTCTGGCTTTCATGGTGCATACATACTTCTGGAAGAGTCAGACAATAAAGAAATTATATAAATAATAATATCTGCTAGAGTTTAGTACTAAACTCTAAAATGAAGTGATAGAATGAATGATACTACTCTGAATGGTCAGGGAAAGACTCTGAAGAAATGGTATTTAAACCCATTTATTTATTTATTTATTTATTTTGAGACGGACTTTCGCTCTTGTTGCCCAGGCTGGAGTGCAATGGCGCGATCTCGGCTCACCGCAACCTCCGCCTCCTGGGTTCAGGCAATTCTCCTGCCTCAGCCTCCTGAGTAGCTGGGATTACAGGCACGCGCCACCATGCCCAGCTAATTTTTTGTATTTTTAGTAGAGACGGGGTTTCACCGTGTTGACCAGGATGGTCTCGATCTCTTGACCTCGTGATCCACCCGCCTCGGCCTCCCAAAGTGCTGGGATTACAGGCTTGAGCCACCGCGCCCGGCGGTATTTAAACCCATACAAGTAATAGCTAGCTGCATGAAAATCTGATGGAAAAGTCTCCAAGGGACAACTAGGCCAAAGCTTTCAAAGTGGGAATGAACTCAAGGAGGGGCAAAAAGGAAGGCTAGAGTGACTGTAAAACTGCTTTAATCAAGAGTATGCCATTGGCATAGGAATAGAAAAATAGATATGTGGAACAGAATAGAATGCTCAAATGATCTAGTGTATAGGAGATTTTATTAAATAGTGCTTTCACAACTGTATCTTACAGGAAGAAAATAATGTTGGACTCTAAGCAGACTAAATGCAAAAATAAATTTTACTTAAATGAAAATTTAAAATTTTAGAAGAAAAATGTTTGAGTATGTGTATGTAAATAATGATATGGGAAGCTTTTTACTATGATAGGATACCTAGAAGCTGTGTAGTTGTCCTCAGTATCCATAGGGGGATTAGTTCCAAGACCCCCATGGGTACTAAAATTTGAGGGTGCTCAAGTCCCTCATACAAATTGTGTGTTATTTGTATCTAACCTTCATGTAGATACCAACATACTTTAAATCATCACTAGATTGCTTATAATATCTAATACAATATAAATGCTCTGTAAATAGTTGTTATACTATATTGTTTTTTAATTTGCATTTTTATTATATTGCTATTTTTAATTTTTTTAATGTAAAATTTTAATTTTTTTCAGAGAGTCTTACTCTGTTGCCCAGGCTGGGGTGTGGTGGCATCATCATAGCTCACTGTAACCTGGGTTCAAAGGATCCTCCTGCCTCAGTTTCCTGAGTAGCTGGGACTACTAGTGTGTGCCACCATACCTGGCATTTTTTGGTTTTGTTTTGTTTTAAAGAGATGAGGCCTTTGCACCTGGCCTTTTACAAATTTTTAAATTATATATATTTTTAGAGATGGAGGGCTTGCTATGTTGTCCAGGGTGGACTCAAACTGCTGGGCTCAAGCAATCCTCTGCCTCAGCCTCTATAGTATATTGTAGCTAGCTGGGACTACATCAGTTGCAGGTGATATGTGTGCGTCACCACACCTTGCTATATGTAAATATAGATAGGGTCTCACTGTCACCCAGGCTGCAGTGCAGTGGCAGGATCTCAGCTCACTGCAACTTCCACCTCCCAGGTTCAAGTGATTGTCCTGCCTTGGCCTCCCGAGTAGCTGAGATTACAGGTGCCTTCCACTGGGCATGGCTAATTTTTGTATTTTTAGTATAGATAGAGTTTCACTATGTTGGCCAGGCTGTACTCGAACTCCTGATCTTAAGTGATCCACCCGCTTTGCCTCCCAAAGTGCTGGGATTACATGCGTGAGTCACCATGTCCAGCCTAAAAAATATTTTCAATCCGTAGTTGATTGAATCTGCAGATGCAGAATGCATTGATATGGAGGGCTGACTGTTTGAAATGAGCATATTTAAAAATTAAAGCATAGTAAAAATTAAAAAAATTTATATGGTAAAAGATACAATAAATAATATCAAAAGAAAAAAGTAGATTGGGAAAAATAAGATCTTTCAAATGCATCTTTATGTATTAGACATAAAGGGTTATTATCTATAATTATAGCTCTTATAAATTGATAAGTATTGCATGAAAGTAGAAAAACTTGCAAAATATTTAATAGGCAACTTTGAAAAGAGTAAATTTCAAATGGTTAAACATATACAGATTTCATAATCTCTTTAGGGTTAAGGACATGCAAATTAAAGTAACTATCAGATATTAAATTTCACCCATCCCACTGAAAATTGTTTTTTAAGTGATAATACCTAGTGTTGGAAGAGGAGTATGTACACTGATAGGTTGCTGCTGGAAAATACAAACTTTGTGGTGATTTTGGAAAAACAATCTTACAGCATATTTAAGGATTAAATATATCACTCATCTTTTAATTTAACAAACATTCCTAGGAATACAGTTCATAGAAATAAGCACCAGTACTTATGAAATATGTATAAGGATAAATGCTACAGCATTGTTTTAGGTGGCAAAAACTGGGAACAAAATATGAATGTCCTTGAATGGGGGAACTATTGTGTGACCATCCATATCATTGACTGTAATTTAAGCATTTAAAAGAATGTGTTGGCTGGGCATGGTGGCTCATGCCTATGAATACCCAGCACTTTGGGAGGGTGAGGCGGGGAGATCATTTGAGCCCAAGGATTCGAGACCAGCCTGGGCAACATAGGGAAACCCCTTGTCTACAAAATAAAAAAATTAGCTGAGCATGGTGGTGCATGCCTGTGGTCCCAGCTAAGTGGAAGGATCACTTGAGCCTGGGAGGTTGAGGCTGTAGTGAGCCATGATCATGTCTCTGCACTGCAGCCTAGGCTACAGAACAAGACCCTGTCTCAAAAATAACGTAATGTGTTGGATTTTGCTAATTGACTTAAAGGGGCTTTCTTGATGTATTGTTAAGGGAGAAGAGTAATATACAGAGAGATGTCTATTAAAATAATGATGAAAAACTTAAACTTCTCCCTATATGTATATAGGAAATAGAAATGTATGTGTATTTATATATGAGTATAGAAAAAGGCCTAGAAAGAATACATAGAAGGTTGTTAATTGAAGTAGAAGTAGAGGCAAGATAAGGAGAAAATATTTTAAAAATGTGTCCACAGTAAAATAACTACATATAATATTACTTCTTTTGACAAAAATATGTATCTTTGTATGCATTTAAAAAAGAATGAAAAAATGGTCAACATTTTAATGATTATTTTAGAGTGATGATATTTCAAGTTATTCCTTATATTTTTCATTGTCATTTGAACTTTTTACAGTGATTAGGGTAGGAAAAAACAAGGTACTTTTATCATGAAAATTAAGAAAGCTAAATGGTAGTACTTTTTTCCCCTTCATTTTGCAGTTGTGCTATATTGACTCCCAAACTGATGGTGGAATCCCTTCTTACTGTTTTGCTTTAATGGTGATGTTTTTTCTACAACAGAGAAAACCCCCTCTTCTTCCTTGCTTACTTGGAAGTTGGGTAAGCATGAGTTTGTTATACATATGTGCATGTGTGTGTATATATATATATATATATATATATATGTACATATATATATATATATAGTTTGCTCTTGCAGAGAGTTCTGCTCAAACATTTTAAGCTGGAATTCTGGTTTGTCTGTTTGTCCATCTTTTTTTTTTTTTTAAATAATTTTTCCACTACCAATTTGGAATGCCTTTTTATATAGATTGAAGGCTTTGACCCAAAAAGAATGGATGACTTTCAGCTGAAGGGCATAGTAGAAGAGAAGTTTGTGAAGTGGGAGTATAATTCAAGTAGTGCAACTGAGAAAAACTCAATTGCTGAGGAAAACAAAGCTAAGGCAGACCAACCAAAAGATGATACCAAGAAGACAGAAACAGACAACCAAAGTAATGCCATGAAGGAAAAACATGGCAAAGTAAGCCTTTTTATTTTTGTTTTTGGCTTTTCTATCTGTAGAATTTGTAATGCCTTCGATTGAAGCTATTTTAATTGTAGATTGACTGACCTTGAGCAAGCCTCTTGGCCTCATTTTCCTCATCTATAAAGTGAGGGGTTGATCTGGTTTAGTTTTTTAATACCAAGATTCTCTAATGAATTTATACCTTGTTTTGGAAAACTTGTATTGTTTGAGTCATGTCAAGATAAATCTGTCATTTTTCATCTAGACAAGGAAAATTTCCTTTAGGAGTTGGGCTCTGACCAGACTTCAGCGTATGGAAATGTTGTTGCCAGATTGGGTGGAGAAATAAAGGCCCTGCTGTGCTCTATGAGAGGGTAGCTTTCCTTGTTTGATTATTCAGCATTCATTTATTAAGGACCTGCTATGTGGCAGGCATTATCTTGAGTGCCAGAGAACGAGAGATGAATATACATGGATTATGTGCTCCAGAAACTTGTAGTCTTCTAAGTGGACAGATGCATTATTACAGAAATCTGAATATTTCTGAAATCATTGTTCTACTATACTGAGTTATTTGTAGTTTCCTGATATGCTTGCCTATTATATTCAACTCGTCCACTTTCCTGGACTACCGTATGCTGTCCCCTCAGACCACTAATACTGCCAGCCAATGATCTTGCTTATTACTTCACTAAGAACTTCCCATATTCTTATCTAAAGTCATTTTCTTCACTTGTATGTTCAGTCTCATCTCGTCTTGTCTTTTCCAGAACATCACCCTAGCAATTATTCCCTCGTAAATTACCAGTTTTTTGTTCCCTACAAAACCAAACATGCTGTTATTCTCCCACTATAAAAACAATCTGACATCACTTCCCCTCCAACCTATTCCTTTGCTCCCTTTTGCAGTAAAACTTCTTAAAGAATTGTTGGTATTTACTATTTTTGATTTCTCTGTTAGCCCCTTAACTCACAGTAGTCAGGCTTTGATGTCACCCCATCAGTTTGTCAAAACTTGTATCATCAGTGTCAGTAACCTCCACATTACTAAATTCAATGGTCATTTCTCAGTTTCTGTCGTTTTTGATTTATTAGCAACATTTGCCAGTTAATTACTTCCCTCTGAAAATTTTACTCACTTGACTTTGAGGACACTGAACCTGTGGCTGGTTATTCCTTCTCGGTCTCCTTTGCTGGTTTCTTTTTTCCTCTCTAATTTCTTAAAGTTGAAGTGTTATAGTTTATGATCCTCTTTTTCTTGTGTATGTACATTCCTTTGGTAATCTCATCTAATTCTGTGGATTTTAAGTACTATCTATATGATGATCACTCTCAAATTTAAATCTCCAACCAGACCTCTCTCCTGACCTCCATAGTTGTAGAACCAACTGCCCATTTACTGTTTCTGCTTAGATATCTAATAGATGTCTTAAACTTAATGTGTCTAAACTGAATTCCTGATTCTACCCTCAAACTTGCCCCACACTTAGTTTTTCTAACTTACTTGGTTGCACTGCATCCTTTCAGTGTCTCAATTAACTGAAAGTATGCTCCTTTCAGTTAACCTTGGAGTCATCCTTTACTCCTTTTTTATACTCCATAAGTTCTGTCATCTCTATTAAATATGTATCCAAATTTGATTACCTTTCATCCCCCCACTGTTACCATCCTGGTCCTCGCCACCATCGTCTCTGGCCTGGAATGCTGTTATAGCCTCCCAACAGGTTTCCCTGTGTCTACCTTTTCCTCTTATAGTCTGTTCTTAACAATCAGAATAATTCTTCTGAAACTTAAGTCAGATCATGCTCTTTCCTCTCCTCACCATCAAATGCTTCAGTTGTTCCTCATTTCATTTAGATAACAAGCCAAACAGTCTTTCCTGGCTATCTCCTTGCTTTCCTCTTCTACTCTTTGTCTCACTCTGTCTTGGTCTCATTCTTTTTTAAAGCTGGTCTCATTCTTTGTGTGTTTGCTCTGTTTCCCATTCCTATAGCACTTTTCCCTTTTCTTAAACAATATCTTCTCAATAAGTCTTATCCTGACCACTCTGTTAAACACTGTAACCTTCTCCTGCTTCCACACTCCCACCCCTTTTAGTGTACTCAACTCTTTTTTTCTATAGTACATATCTTCTTTAAAGTTACATTGTAATTTACTTATTAAATATGTTTGTTGTCTTTCCATAGAAAGTAGGCTCCATGAAGGCAAGGATCTTTGGGTTTTTTTCCCCCACAAAGACATATCCCAAGTGCCTAGAACACTGTCTTGCACATAGTAGGCACTCAGTGAATTGTTGTAGAACTGAATGTGAGAATGACTGTTTCATGTGTTTATGCAGCCTGGTGGTTACCTTCAGCCAGGTTTCATCTAGCTAATCTTTGGAATTCAGGTGTTACCTCTTCTGTTATGATCCCCATGTTTTAGAGGCCCATCTTAGCATGTATCCTTTACTATAATTGTTAAAGTGTCTCTCCCCCTCCGAATAGTCTATGAAGTAGGACCCTCCCTTATTTACATGGCAGTATAGTATAGTGATTCACAGCATGGACCCAGCAGGCAGGTTGTTTTGAGTCAAATCCTCACCCTATAGTGTCTACTTCATGGAATAGTTAGAATTAATTATTCATATATGTGCAGCTTTTAGAAGAGTGAATGGTGCATGGTAAGCATTATGTATAAGTGTGAACTTTCATTATTTTATTATATTCCCAATAATGTCAGAGACATAGTAGGTTCTAAAGAAATGTTTGCTGAATGAAGAAGGAATTAGTTTTTTTGAAAGCCAGGGCGTTTACTTATATTTTAAAAGTAATTATTGGAAAAAGGAGTTGTAGTAGTTGTTATACAGTGGTTTGCAGCCTTGGCTGCATATGAAAATTACTTTAGGGAGCTTTAAAAATGTCTGCCTAGGCTGGATAGCCTATTCAGTTAAATCATAATCTTGGGAGCGGTATGGAAGGTGGGGGTGGTGTGGAATTCAGATATTAGTATGTTTTACTACTACCCACATGATTCTAATGTGCAGCCAAGGTTGAGAATCACTGGTTAAGAGGAAAGAATGCAGAATTCCTAGTAGTCAGCAAACTGGGACTTTGTTCCCAGCTTTGCTTCCAACTGACTGTTTTTGGCAAATTACTCCTTCATGCCTCAGTTTTTGAAAACATGATCTCCAGGGTCTTCTCTAACTGAAAATTTGTTGATTTTGTAGTTTTGTTAAGCTTAAATGAAAAGTATTTTTTCTTTTCCAGTCTCCTTTAACATTGGAAACACCAAATCAGGTATCCTTGGGACAGTTATGGTTAGAGCTGCTAAAATTTTACACACTGGAATTTGCTTTGGAGGAATATGTCATATGTGTACGGATACGAGATATTTTAACAAGAGAAAATAAAAACTGGCCTAAAAGGCGAATAGCCATTGAAGGTGAGATGAAATGATGTATTTCATTTGGAGATTATTTTTTGTGTGCCACTCATTATCTAATTCAGTGTTATAAATAATCCTTTGGCTTTATAGTACTATATATATGTCACCAGATTGTCATTTTTTCATTTTTAATTTTTTTGGAGACAGGGTCTCGCTCTGTTGCCCAGGCAGGAGTACAGTCATAGGATCATGGCTCACTGCAACCTCAAACTCCTGGGCTCAAGGGATTTTCCTATCTCAGTCTTTTGAGTAGCTAGGACTATAGACTTCTGTGTTGTTATGCCCGGCTAATTTTTTTTATTTTTTGTGGGGATGGGGTTTCACTGTGTTGCCCAGGCTGGTCTGGAACTCTTGGCCTCAAGTGATCCTCCCGCATTGGCCTCCCAAAGTGCTGGGATTTTAGGCATGAGCCACCACGCACAGCCCCCATTATTTATTTAGATTCTTTGTCAAGTCTATTATAGTTTTATAGAATTAGTATTTATTTGAAAGTTTTTGCTTATATATGGTTAAGGTCAGTAATTAGCATTTTAAAATTTTGAACATTTTATTTTTTACATATGCAAACTTGTAAAAATACAGAAAAATGTAAGTTATGAATACTGTAAGATCTTTTTGAATAAATTTGTGCCATAAGATGATGAGAAAGTTTTTATTGTCTTCTAAAGTACCTCACCTAATAAATGTGGCTTAGAGCTAAAGGGGAAAAATAAAAATTGATGTTGACAAAGCTTCATATCAGATCCCAAGACCATTAAGATCTTTGGAGATACAGAAAATAATAGAGTGGCTCCTAAATTCTTAATCAAAAATTTGAATTTCACAGCATTTCACTTGCCTTTTATAGGTAAGAAACTGAATTTATGTCCATTTTAGTCTGCTGAGCCTACACATTGTTCACTTCCCTCACTCCTGCTGGCCTTCTCCACTGGGAGCTCAACTCAGAAATATTCTGAAATATTCATGCAAACATTTACACACATCTTGTACTCTCTTATATATAATAAATAAAGGAGCTCTGAAGTCTTCCAGCCGTAAATTATCTATTTTTTTTTGTTTCTTCCCCCGCCCTTTTTCATTTTCTTTGGGAAGTGAGGAAGAAACCAGAAAAAGCTTATTAAAGCCTATGGATTTAAATAGCAGCAAAAAGTAACAGACACCCCAACTTTAACAGTTTGAAGCCTAGCCTCTTAATACCAAAAGATTTTCAGTAGTAGGGAGCATATGTATTGTCTTTTTGGTGGCACTGTTCTTTTTTCCTGGGGCTTACCTATATTTAAGGCTTATAGATATTTTCAGAAACTCGTTTTGTTATTAATAATGAGGATGCTGTTGTTGCAAGACTTTGCAGGGTAGTCATTTTTGACTGGATCAAAGTTTAAATTTTTGTTTAATTTTTTTTTTTGGTCTCTTTTTTTTACTTTTTTGTTCTTTTCTCTCTTCCTACTACTTTGATTTACTTTTTTTATCTCACTAAAGTTAAATCTAAAAATTAGTTTGTTTTCAAGTTGAAGCCTCGAAAGTTTTAGGTTTGTTTACTTGTTTAAATTGCAAAGAACGTAAACTATATTAAAGAGCACTATGAGCTGAGCACAGTGGCTCACACCGGTTATCCCAGCACTTTGGGAGGCTGAAGCAGGCGGGTCACCTGAGATCAGGAGTTCAAGACCAGTCTAGCCAACATGGTGAAACCCTGCCTCTACTAAAAATATAAAAATTAGCTGGGTGTGGTAGCGTATGCCTGTAGTCCCAGCTACTTGGGAGGTTCAGACATTAAAATCACTTGAATCCGACAGACGGAGGTTGCAGTGAGCCAAGTTCGTGCCACTGCACTTCAACTTCAGGGACAGAGCGAGACTATCTCAAAAGAAAAAAAAATACTATAACAAGAGGTGAAAATTGTTAATGGGTCCTGGAGCTTGAAAATTTTTATTCAGTGATAGGGTGGAGTGAGGTATGTCAGCATAAATTCTTTTTCCATAATTTCATCATTGAAACTTTATAATTAATGAATTGGCCTTCTCAGCCATCCCCTTATTAGTTACCTTATTATTAGTCTAGTTTCTTTTTCCTTTTGTTTTTTTATTGTATGAGAGAAAGAAAGGGAAAAAATGTTGCAGTTGTATTTCCCCCATTTTCAGGAGCTTTCTTTGGGACCCTAGCTTAGAAAAAAACCCTTGGGAAAATATATTCTGCCTATATTGCATCAGTTAAGATATACTTGTATGAGCTTGGAAATGTAGTTTGTTAGTAGATACTTGGCTATTTACCATTTTCTCTTTTGCTAGATCCATTTTCAGTCAAGAGGAATGTTGCACGGAGCTTAAACAGCCAGCTGGTTTACGAATATGTTGTGGAGAGATTTAGGGCAGCTTATCGGTATTTTGCCTGTCCTCAGAGGAAGGGTGGAAATAAGTCTACAGTGGACTTCAAGAAAAGAGAGAAGGGGAAAATAAGCAATAAGAAACCAGTTAAGTCTAACAACGTGGCAACCAACAGTTGCATTCTGCTTGGGGAAAGCACAGAAAAAAAAAATGCAGAAAGAGAGCAACCTGTTAAATACGATGAAATGGAATGTACATCACAGAGATGTATTATTGACAACAACAATTTGTTGGTAAATGAACTAGATTTTGCTGACTGTGAACAGGAATCTTCATCTCTTTCTGCCAGCAAAAGCAGTGAATTAGAGCCAAAATCAGTTAAGAAACAAGATCATTTAGCGCCTTCAGAAACTTGTTTAAAAACAGAGCTCAACCAATGTAATTGCATTCATTTGTCTAAGTCCTCTGACCCAGATAAATCTACTGGAACAGACTGCAGGTCAAATTTAGAAACAGAGAGTTCACATCAGAGTGTGTGCACCGACATACCTGCTACCTCTTGCAACTGCAAAGCTACAGAAGATGCTTCTGACCTTAATGATGACGATAACTTCTCCACCCAGGAATTATATTATGTGTTTGATAAATTTATTTTAACCTCTGGCAAGGTAGGATACAGTTTGTTAACAATCTATAAGGTTTTGTGGTTGTTTTATGAATATGTATTTTTTTTTTTTTTTTTAGATTTAGAAATGTAAAAATAGCTTATATAGTGGTGACTGTTGTTTTGGAATGATATTTTGATATGTATTTTACCTTTTGTGTTTTTAGTATAGTTGCCTTTAAATAATGTATAGAAAGCATTGAGATTTCAGCATTCTATTACCAGTTGGTTTCCTTTACATCTGCACATATGAAAGAATTCATCTGATATTTCATGAGGATCTTAGCAAAGGCAGCATACATTTTAAATGTTGCTTATTTTGTATTTATTTTTCCTTCAGCAAAAGCCACATTCAAGGTTTTTTATTTTTATTTTTTTGGAGACAGAGTTTCCCTCTGTTTCTACCTCCCGGGTTCAAGTGATTGTCCTGCCTCAGCCTGAGTAGCTGGGACTACAGGCGTATGCCATCATGCCTGACTAACTTTTTGTATTTTTAGTAGAGACGGGGTTTCACCATGTTAGCCAGGTTGGTCTTGATCTCCTGACCTTGATCGGCTTGCCTCGGCCTCCCAAAGTCCTGTGATTACAGGCGTGAGTCACTGTGCCCGGCCTCAAGCTTATTTTTATACATAAAATTTCTTTATTCTAAAATATTTGACAAGGTTTGTAAATTCTAATAATATTTTACTTTAAGGATTTTTTAGAGGGGGGAAATAAAAGTATACTAAAGGTAGTTGAGGGAAACTAAGATTAGGAGCCAAAAAAATAAAGATTCTGTTTCTGCTACTGAGCCTCTGGATTTTGGCTTATCCTGTATGACTTACAGGAGTCCTGACCTTTCCTTTCTTTTCTTTTTTTCTTTCTTTTTTTTTTGAGATGGAGTTTTGCTCTTGCTGCCCAGGCTAGAGTGCAATAGCATAATCTTGGCTCACAGCAACCTCTGCCTCCCAGGTTCAAGTGATTCTCCTGCCTCAGCCTCCCGAGTAGCTGGGATTACAGGCACATGCCACCATGCCCAACTAATTTTTGTATTTTTAGTAGAGATGGGGTTTCACCATGTTGCCCAGGCTGGTCTCGAACTCCTGACCTCCGGTGATTCGGCCGCCCAAAGTGCTGGGATTATAGGCATGAGCCACCGCCCCTGGCCAGTCCTAACTTTCCTACTTTTGAAGCAAGATAGTACACACTTACATTTTTTTTTTTTTTAAACAAGTTCTGGCTTTGTTGCTGAGGCTGAAGTGCAGTGGTGCAATCTCAGCCCACTGCAACATCCGCCTCCCGGACTCAAGTCATCCTCCCACCTCAGCTTCCTGAGTAGCTGGGACTACAGGTGCATACCACCACATCTGGCTAATTTTTGTATTTTTTGTAGAGATGGGGTTTTGCCATGTTGTCCAAGCTGGCCTCAAACTCATAAGCTCAAGTGATGGGCCTGCCATGGCCTCCCAAATTGCTGGAATTAGAGGTGTGAGCTACTGCACCCAGCCAGATAGTCTAAACTTTAACTCATAAAGGAAGTCATTTAAAATGGAAACAACCCATTGAACAGAAAGTAAGCGGTAACTGCTTTGTGAATAAAATAAAGTTTTAGCTGAATCACATTACTTCAAGTGCATTGCACATAACTGAAATATCGTTATCATTATCCACATGAAAAATGATTATACAGATTATGCATAAGCCAAGTAGAACATTAAAAAAATAAACGGAAAGTCATCTAGCCTTATCCAGGCTTATTGTTTTATCAGTAATTACTGACAAGCTTTAAGATATTTAACCTAATTACTAAATAGTATTGCCTATTTTTTTTAAAATCTGCTTTATTAAGGTATGATCAGCATTTAAAAAGCTATAAATATTCAGTGGCTACAACTAGATGTGTTTGAATATAAGTATGTGTATTCTTATCACTATCAGTGCCACAAACCTATCAACTCCAAAAGTACCCTTCTTTTTTTTTTTCCTTTTGTGGTTTGAGAACTTAAGATATATTCTATTAGCAAATTGAAGAATGTAATACAGTATTATTAATCTTAGGCCCTACTTTGTAGAGATCTCCAGAGCTTATTTATTTTGCATAAATGAAACTGTGTACCCTTTGACCAATACCTCCCCATTTCCTCCTCACAGTAAGCAGTATTTCTTCATTCTATGTAAGTGTACATCTGTTGCATTTTATCTAGGTTGCATTATTTAGGGTACATGGACTACTGAAAGCATCAAATCAATGGCAGGTTCTTTAGAAAAACTTAATTATGTAACTTTAATGTTCATGTCTTACGCTTTATACTTTTTTTCCTGGAAACTTAAGGTAAGTACTGTTTCTCCAGTTTTCATTTTTACTATTTAAAGAGTTTCCTGGCCAGGCGTGGTGGCTCACGCCTGTAATCCAAGTACTTTGGAGGCCAAGGTGGGCGGATCATCTGAGATCAGGAGTTCAAGACCAGCCTGACCAACATAGTGAAACCCCGTATTAAAAAAATAAATAAAATTTTTTTAAATTAAAAAAAATAATAATTTCCTGCCTAAATATGTCATTTTTTAGAAAAAGCTTTGAAAAGCTGATAGAGATTCTTGTAGTACTATTAATTAACCTACAGTGTATCATTCTTACAAAGAGAGATTTCCTGATACAATTGTTTTACAGTTTTCGACTGTGTAGATGTCCAGGCTAACACTGGAGAAAGACACTAACTCTAGGATCTAGGCATATTAAAATAAAGAAAAGAGTGTTGGTGTTTCTTAACCATATCTGTTTCATCGAGTTGGCATAAATTTTTGTGTTTTAACCACTATTTGGTGTCCATTGAAATACATTTAAAATGGCTATATAGGATTTGGATTTTATTTTGTGGCCATTAAATAAGTTACTCTTTTGTATGAAGCTAATTTATTTTTAGTGTTCAGTCTGCAGTTTGGTCTCCTGAAGCACTAATGTAATAAATTGAACCAACTAAGTGAGAGTTCTGTGATCAATTGATTCAAAAGATAGAAAATGTTTGGAGTGAAATGAAAGGTGCAACTTAAAGTTTTCTTTATAACCTACTTTGTTTGATCTCAGTAAGTTAAAAACATAATGCATATATTTTCCTTTGGGAGCTGTTTGAGTTAACCCATACCTTCTGTACCTCCGGGCGTTTTCTGCATCTTCCATTTTCAGGTAAATTTAATCCTTGATGTAATTTTAATGGGGAAGAAAAAGTATTTGACTCAAAAAGGTTTTTGATATCTAATACTACGTTTTAACAACATATTTTTTTAAAAAATTACTTCCTGAAAGCACAGGTTACCAAAACTGAGTCACGTGAAAGATTCTTTTTGGATCTACTTTCCAAATGATGAAGTCCCTCAAAAGTTTATTAGATTATTAGATTTTTTTTTATCTTTGTATAGCCACCAACAATAGTATGCAGCATCTGCAAAAAGGATGGCCATTCAAAGAATGATTGCCCAGAGGATTTCAGGAAAATTGATCTAAAACCTCTACCACCAATGACAAACCGATTTCGGGAAATACTTGATTTAGTATGTAAAAGATGTTTTGGTAAGTCTTTTTATTACTACAACTACTGGGACAACATTCTTTCTTAGATATTAAATATTTATTTCCTGATTTAAAAAACAATTTGCTTATATTTTGTTTTGCTGAAGGTTTTTCAATGGAGACCCAAGTACAGATATTTACTAAATGACTAGTATGTGCAGAGCAGCATAGTAAATGCCAAGGGGAATAGAGAGTCCATATATATTGCTTTTAAGGAGCTTAGAATATGGATATGAGCTGTCTAACATGGTAGCTTCTAGCCTATGTGGCTTTTAAATTTAAATCAATTAAAATTAAATTAAAAACCAAGTTCTTCAGTTTTATACTAGACATATCTCAAGTACTCAGTAGCTACATGTAGCTAGTGGCTGTTATATTGGACAGCATTGATAGAGAACATTTTCATCCTTGCAACATTCTTGGATAACACTGCTCTAGATGGATTAATACAGCATGTATGTAAATTGCCATGATTGGAAGTAGAATGTGTTATATGCTATAGTAGTGGTAAATGAAACGCAGTGTAAACACAATTAATTTATCTGGGGTGGATCAGTGGAACGAGGATTAATGATGTGGTATTTGAGACAGACCTTGAGCTGCATCTTTAAACATTGAAGATTATGCATGAAAGCATAGAGTGGCTGGGTGTGATGGCTCATGTCTGTAATCCCAGCACTTTGGGAAGCCGAGGCGGGCAGGTCACAAAGTCAGGTGTTTGAGACCAGCCTGGCCAACACAGTGAAACCCTGTCTCTACTAAAAATACAAAAATTAGCCGGGCATAGTGGCACGTGCCTGTAGTCCCAGCTGCCTGGGAGGCTGAGGCAGGAGAATCACTTGAACCCAGGAGGTGGAGGTTGTAGTTAGGCGAGATGGTGCCGTTGCACTCTAGCCTGGACAACATTGCAAGAGTCCATCTTAAAAAAAAAGAAAAAAAAAAAAAGCATAGAGTGCATGTTTTATTGGGGGAATAATTGCCTTTGATTTGGTAGGGTATAAGAAAGGCAGTAGAGAGAAATAAAGCTGTAAAGATATTATGGGGAAAGCCTTGCATGCGTTTATTCAGCAAATGTTTACAGAGTACCTGGGAGTCACCTTTACTCAGCAAAAATTCAAAAAGTAATTTATGAATTACTTTCTGTGTCCAGGTAAGATAAAATTTCTGGTGTCAACATTTAGTGCTTCATCGTAATCTCTTCCTTCTTCCCCATTTCCATCTCCCACCAGGCAACTACTTTTCTGTGTTTGTCACTATTGATAGTTTATATTTTCTAGAGTTCTGTGTAAGTGTAGTTATACAGAATGTGTTCTTTTTTTGGTCTCACTTTTTTTTGTCTGACTTTTTTCACTCAGTATATTACTTTGGGATTCATCCATGTTGTTGTCTATCAGTGGTTAATTTATTCTTGTATCTGAGTAGTGTTCCATTGTATGGCTATACCACAATTTGTTTATTCATTCACCTGTTGATAAATATTTGTCTCACTTCAAAATTTTGGCTGTATGGGTCTGAGTATGGACATACACTTTCATTATCTTGGCTAAATACTTAGTAGTAGAATGGCTGGATCACGGCACATGTTTTTTAGCAGCTTTATTAAGATACAATTTACTGCATTTGTTTTTATTTAGTCATTTATTTATATCAATGTGGGCTCATAGATATTTGATACTTTGGGTTATAATTGAATATAATTTTTCTTTTGTTCAAGTTATTTCAGCTTTGGCCATTGGGAGCTATTTCACTTGGCTTCTGGTTCCCTTTTATCTACATCCATCAGTGTGTGGTTTTTATTGTTTGTTTGGGTTTTAACACTTCCTTATTTTCTGGCACTACAAGATGCTCCTGGCACTTCATGTTTGTTTTGTGCCCTAGTCCTAGAATTAGGCATTTCTCCAAGGATCTGTAATTCCTTTTATTGGAAAATGATATTAGAAACCAAGATCTGAATACTAGGTATGCTTGCTATTACTGGGCTGTCATTGCTTTGAGACCATCTCAGAGCAAGAAAATATGTCTGTATATACTAAGCTATGTATATAAGCTTACTATAAATACTTCTATATGTAGCCGTCTTATCTGTGTTAAACCAAACATGATTTCATGATGGTATCTCTGACTCTAACCCATTACCACATGGCTCATTTTAGCCATGCGTATATGTAAACTCCCCTCCAACAGTGAGAAACCTGGTTCCCACCTCTATTACTCATATTTTAAATTGTTCCATTTTAGTACATATATATAGCAGTATCAGAACTGTTAACCCATACCCCTGTGGGAAACAACTTTATTAACTAGAGTACAGTGCTTATGTGTGGTTCCTTTTGCCCTTAGTCTTACAGATTCCACTCATTTTCAAATTTACTTTGCTCAGCACCTTTCCCCCTGTCCCTCATGTGAAGTTGTTTCATACATTTATAATACAGTTAGATTATTTTGTCACAGTCTTTATTACACCCTAAGATCCCCTGACTTCCTAGCTGAGTTTTTTTAAATTGCATACATTAAGGCTCACTCTTTGTGCTACAAAGTTCTGTGGGTTTTGACAAGTGCATTGTGTCATGTATCTACCATTAGAGTATCATACGGAATAGTTTCACTGCCTTAAAAACAAATTAACAAATTACATGAATTTTATTTATTTAACTCCCCTTCTTCTGTAAGCACTGATAACTGCATTTGTTTTTTAAAAGTTGAATATTAGTTTAATTCATTATAGCCAATTCTTTTTTTTTTTTTGAGACAGAGTCTCACTCCGTCATGAGGCGCCAGGCTGGAGTGCAGTGGCGCAATTTCGGCTCACTGCAACCTCCGCCTCCCAGGTTCAAGCAATTCTCCTGCCTCCGCCTGCCAAGTAGCTGGGACCACAGGCGTGTGCCACCATGCCCAGCTAATTTTTGTGTTTTTAGTAGAGACGGGATTTCACCATGTTGGCCAGGATGGTCTCGATCTCTTGACCTCGTGATCCGCTCCTCTCAGCCTCCCAAAGTGTTGGGATTACAGGCGTGAGCCACTGTGCCCAGCTATAACAAATCTTTATAAATTACTGCTTTGTTCCTGTTACTATATTAACTTTCTGAGACGAGTGTGAAGAGGTAGGGAAAAAAACTTTGTTCTTAAGAAATTTATGGACTTATTTGGAAAAATAAGATGAATATAAATGAAATAACTAGGAAATCAAAAGGATAAAATAAATCAGGTACTAGACTGTGGCACACAGTTCGAAAAACTGAAGAAGTGGAACTAAAAAGAGATCATTAAATGCTGTGATTTGGCAAAACAGTTTATAGGGAAGATAGGAATTTTGACCAGGCATTTGAGGGAACTGTTAATAAATCTGAATGAGCCAGATGCCTAGTGTAGCAACACGAATACAGTCTTAACAGATGGGAAAATAAGCATGGATATAGGAGAGAGTGAAGAAGTAAATAGGTTTGTAGATATATGGGAAATGATCATGTGAAATGTACATATATCTTAAAATAAGTTTTCTGTTCCATTTCTTCCTCTGGGTTGCTAAAACAGAAAAACAGTTTTTTTTCCTGCTATCTCCCTGACCTTTCCCCAGTAACATTTATGGTTTTAAAGTCAGAGAAGTCAACAAATAATGAACAAACTGTAAGTAAAATTTTTAGGGTAAAAACTTGAAGATGTTTTCAGATTATATTTTCCTTACTTTTCTTTTTCCTTTTTTCTTTTTGTAAACCCAGATGAGTTATCACCACCTTGTTCTGAACAACACAACAGGGAGCAAATTTTAATTGGCTTGGAAAAGTTTATTCAAAAAGAATATGATGGTATGTCATAGGTTAAAAAATTTATTGTGTTTTTGCTGTAGTCACGTAGTCTTGACTTTCATTTATTTAAAAATGTTTATTGAATGTTATGTGTTAAGTACTATTCTAGTTGCTGGGAATACAGTGCTAGTAAAAGAGATGAAAACTCTCATGAAGCTTATGTTTCAGATAGGGAAACAAATAGTTGACTAATATATAATATTATATCAGCAAATAATACATGCTGTTAAAGAGTAGGAAATAAAAGAATTGAAGTGATGGGGTGTTATGATAGGTCTTTCTGATAAGGTAGCATTTGCACAGGATCCTGAATAAGATGAAGGAGCAAGTTATATAAATATCCAAGGAGAAAACATTGTCAGTGAAAAAGACTAGATTATGTCTGGCATATTTGCAGAATAGCCAGGAAGTCAGTGTAACTCGAGTGGAGTATTAGGTAGATTGTAATGGATAGATGAGGTCAGAGAGGTAGTCTAGGGATTAAGTCATTAGGGTCTTACGGATGTGGGTGGAAGGACTTTGAATTTTAATTTGAGTATCTAATGAGAATCTTTTAGAGTATTTTTAGTAATTAAATGACATGATCTGAGAGAATAGGTTGCTGGGCTATAAGACTAGAAGCAAGCAAAACATTTAGGAGGCTGTTGTGTAAGTCCAGATAAGACATAATAGTGATTTGGAGGAGTAGATGAGAAGTGGTCAGATTTGGGATATATTTTGAAGGTAGAGCCAACAGGGTTTGCTGATGGAAAACGTGAGACGTGAGAGAAAGAAATCAAAGATGGTTTCAAGGTTTTTGCTTTAGCAGTAACAGTTGGGTGGTCCTGTTTAACTGAGATGGCAAAGAGCAGGAAGAGTAAGTTTTGGGAATGGGAATGAAGAATCAAGAGTTTTGTGGCCAGATATTTTAGAAAATGACAAATAGTTGATTTATAATCAGAATGATTTTTTACTTTTACAAGATGATCCATTATGTGTTATAAAATTACATTTAAAAGTATTTGAAAACAAATTTTTTAATTAAAAAATTCTATTTTTTTTTTTAAGAGATAGAATCTCAGTCTGTTGCTCAGACTAGATAGAGTGCAGTAGCATAATTATAGCTCACTGCAGCCTCAAAGCAGTCTTCCTGCCTTAGCCTCCCAAGTAGTTAGGACTAGAGGTGTGTGCCACCATGCTTGTCTAACTTTTTATTAAAAAAGAACTTTTTTCGGCCGGGCGCGGTGGCTCAAGCCTGTAATCCCAGCACTTTGGGAAGCCGAGGCGGGTGGATCACGAGGTCAAGAGATCGAGACCATCCTGGTCAACATGGTGAAACCCCGTCTCTACTAAAA
>NW_016107529.1:3245281-3260281 GCF_001604975.1 Cebus imitator | reverse complement strand
TTTTTTTGAAATAGGATCTTGCTCTGTCACCCAGGCTTAACTGCAGTGGTGCGATCATGTAATCAGGGTTCATTTCAGCCTTGACCTCCCAGGTTCAAGTGATCCTCCTACCTTAGCCTCCTGAGTATCTGGGATCACAGGATAGTACCACCAACACCCAGCTGATTATTTTCTGCAGAGATAGAGTTTCACCATGTTTTCCAAGCAGGTCTCAAACTCCTGATCTCAAGTGATTCACCTCCCTCAGCTTCCTAGAGTTCTAGGGTTACAGGCATGAGCAACCACACTCTGCCTTCTTTTTTATTTTAACATTTTTTTTGCAAAGATGAAGTCTCACCATATTGCCCAAGCTGGTCTCAATCTCCTGACCTCAAATGATCCTCCCACCTTGGCTTTCTGAAGCTCCGGGATTATAGGAGTATAAAGTATTGACCAAATCTAAGTCTCTATTATATAAAACTCATGCTCATTTTTATTTGCTGTTGAGTATAGTTTCTTTTATGCATCTCAGCTATCATTGAAATTTCAAGTAGAGCATCAGGGCTGGATGGGGGAATGAAATTTTCAAAGTATAAAATGTCCTATCTAAATGTGTAGTCTACTTAAGAATTAATAGGAAGAGCCAGGCCCAGTGGCACATACCTGTCATCCCAGCTACTTGGGAGGTTGAGGTGGGAGTATTGCTTGAGGTAGGGAGTCCAAGGCTGTAGTGCATAATGATTGTACCTGTGTATAGTCAGTGTACTCTAGCCTGGGCAACATTGCAAGACCCTGTCTCTAAAAAATAAAAAAAGTAATAGGAAGAAAAATGCAGCTCTATTAAACCATAGCGTATTTGAAGTGGTAGCTGTTATTGGATGAGTCTGAAGGGTTAATGCTATCATAATTTATACCAAGTGGATTAAACATTTATTTTTGGAAGAGAATCATGTACTAAGGTGATATTTGTAAACCTACCTGAATTGTGGTTTGAAAGAATTAATTTATTTTTAATAGGTCAGTTCTCAGATATTAATCTTAACTATTGGTAGTGATGTTGAGAATGAATAAAAGCAGTTGGATTTATTACATAAGTCTGAAAAAGCTAAAAGTCTTACTAATTGTTTGCATGTGGACACTGAGAGAGAGAGAGATATTAAGGATTGCACCTGTATTTCTGATGTGAGCAACTGAATACATGTTGGTACTATTTGCTGAGAATAGGAATAATAAAAATAACAATAGGTTTGGGATGAAGTTGATAATTTAGACATGTTGAATTTATGATGTCTGTGGAAAATTGGGAAGAGCAGCTGGGTACATGGGTACGGAAACTTGAGCTCAAGATGTTTTGGAATTTCTCGTATTTCTTCCCATGGTAGGTAATTTAAATCATAGAAATGGACAAAAGCATGTTGTATTAGGTTATTAGTAGATAATGGAAGACTCTTCCTCTCTGCAAATAATAAGACTTTGGACTTTGTTTTCCTTTGCTTAGAAAAGGCAAGATTGTGCTTATTTGGCTCTTCCAAGAATGGATTTGGATTTCGTGATAGCGATCTGGATATTTGTATGACCCTGGAAGGCCATGAAAATGCAGAGGTAAGAGTGTTTGGGAAATGTTATGGAAGTTTGTTTCTCCCATTGATGATTCTATTATTATTTTTGTATGTGATATTGATAAAAATGTGGTATCACTCTTTGTATAAATACATTAGCAAAATAACAGTGTTTGAAATAGGAAAACAATCGCATTTTCAATTTATAAGACACTGAAATCTTAAAATAAGTAAAATTAGTGTTTCAGTAATTTTATGATACAAAAACCATGTCACTGAGAGTTACAAGTGATTTGTAATGAATTTTGGTAAAAAATAATATAAGGTTGGAATTTTTTTCACTAGACCCAATCAGAAGCTGATGCTTCAGTTTTGTAGTCAACATTGACCTTTTATACTTTATCTTCTCATATCTCTTCCATTAGATAATGTCTTTGTATCACTATAGGTAGTAAATACAGGTGGTCACCTAATTTATAATTGGCTTTGTTCTAAAAGTTAGTTTTAATTTTTGGTCACTCACATAAAATTTTTTCCGTAGAAGCAATATTATAAATGATGTGCTAAGGGCTGAGCATGGTGACTCATGCTTGTAATCCCAGCACTTTGGGAGGCAGAGGCAGGTGGATCATGAGGTCAAGAGATCAAGACCATACTGGCCAACATGGTGAAACCCCACCTCTACTAAAAATACAGAAATTAGCTGGGTGTGCTGGGGTGTGCCTGTAGTCCCAGCTGCTTGGGTGGGGGACTGAGGCAGGAGAATCGCTTGAACCGGGAGTGGAGGTTGCAGTGAGCTGAGATCATGCCACAGCACTCCTGCCTGGAGACAGAGCAAGACTCTGTCATTCATAAATAAACAAACAAACAAACAAATAAATAAATAAATGCTAAGATAGCTTTTAGAAACTCATTTTGGGCAGGGAGGAGAACTAACATTTATTGAGTTCCCAGTATACACTTTTACATACATTATCTCATTTCATTCTTACAACCATCTTCGAGGTAGGTATTATTTCCCCCATTTTACAGATGAGGAAACTGAGGCTTTGAGAGATAAACTGACTTGTCCAAGTTCACACAGCTAGTAATTGTTGGAGCCGGGATTCGTAACCCAGGTCTGTCTGACTCCAGAGTTCATGCTCTTTCCATTGTATCTCACTGCCTCTCTGTAATTTTTTTTTAACCCATAATGTAGCTGAAATATAGTACTAATAGTACTGTAGAACCTAACCACTACTTTCTGAAACTGAAAGCTTTCTGAGTTCCACCGTGAGATGCCAGGAGCAGACCTTCCCCAAGTGCAATTTCAGCAGTGAGAGTGGGTACTTAAGCTTTCCTTTTTTTGTCTACTAGGCCTTAATAATGGGAAGGAGATTGTCCAAGCTCCAGGGAAGAAAGGGACTGATTGGACAGGGAAGAAATGTCCCAGGCCTTCTCAATGGCAGCTAGCAAAGGAGGGGATCCTTGTAGATGGTCCTTTACCAGCCTAGCTATTGGTATTTGTGTTTCAAAATTAGGGACTGCAAGATTGGGGTGAGGCCCAGCTTCTGGCATCCGTAGTGGTGTCAGTATAGCCTCTGTTACGTTACAAAAGAATTGAGGAGAATAGTGTGCTTTTCTGAAATTCTTTTGAAAAGTGGTTTTGAAATTGTTAGACCCAGAGTGCAGATGGCAGTGATGCCTTATTTCTGGCTGTAGGAAGTTGCTTCTGGTGTATTAACATGTTGTTTTATTAAGAAACCGAAAAGTTGCAAATATTTTATTTGTTCTTCTTTGCTAAATTCTGCATAGAGCCACCTACTTAGAAAGTGGCTGCCCTTCTCCGTTCTGAGGAGTCAGAATTGAGGGAATAGGAAATTATTTTTTTTTTTTTTACCCAGGAAGGAGGTTAGAGCTTTAGATATCTCCTCTGTAAAATTTATTAATTAAACTTCTAATCACTAAGGGTTTGTCTGTCATATATAATCTGTGCCATTCACATTGGGAAGTTGAAACAAAATAATAAATCATTTTCTTTCAGATGAGTCATAATGAAACTTTAAAAATTTAGCATCATTGTATCCTTGAATAATAAAGAGAAAAATTACCTCCTTTGCTAATTTTATCATATGTGAATTAGTAACTAACAGTTTCTTTGAAATCCTTTGGTTTAGCTGCAATGGCTCCTGCTCTCATGTAGCTAAAAAGAGCATGTTGGAAAAATGCAAGTGACTTTATAATAACTCTTGGGATTGATGTTTATACCCTTCAGGTATTTTCAGTTAATTTATAATGCCATAATCATTATGTATTATGATTATCATTACCATACCAACTCTGCTCTCTCTGGTTTTTACAACAGTAGCACACTTAAATTTTCAGAAGTAAGAATTTCCTTGGAGAAATAGGTGCTGGTGATAACAGTATCTTTCTTTTCCACATCAGCATAATAATAATAAATAACTCACAGATTTAAAGGCTTATTTTGTGCCAGGCATTCATTGCTGAGTACTTTACATAAATGTCTCATGAAATCCTCCCAACAGCTCTTCAGGACAAAAGTTTATGATTATCTTAATTTTATAAAATAGTAATGTGTGATGCTCAGAGACGTTAAACGTCTGGTCAGTCACACAGCTAATCAATACTTATTTGAGCCCAGGTTTGTCTCGATTTAGAGCCTGTGTGCTTAATCACTCTGTTGTTTTGCCCTCACCAAACTCACCTCTAGCTGTTTATTCACTTATTGAAAACCATTTTCTTCTCCTGTCTTTGTGCTTCTCAAACTTTAATCTGCATGTGAATTACCTTGGGATCCTGTTAAAATGCAGATTATGATTTAGTAGACTGGTGAGGGTCCTCAGATTCTGCATTTCTATCAAGTTTGCAGATTATGCTGATACTCTAGGTCTGTGAATCACTTACTTGGAGTAGCAAGGTTATTATAGAGCTTTATGGCTGGAAATTTTAAATGCTACTAAATGCCTAAAGTAGAATTTGCACAAGGTGACATTGAGTCAAACTTTATTTCGTTTGTTTTTTAGAAATTAAATTGTAAGGAAATAATTGAAAATTTGGCAAAAATTCTTAAGAGACATCCAGGTATGAATTTTCAATCTTATCTTTAAAACAAAAGAAAATTTTTTTTAGCATTACGAACATTACTTAACCTACTGAAGTCTTTTTTTTTTTTTTAATTAGGTTTAAGAAACATTTTGCCTATAACTACTGCCAAAGTGCCTATAGTAAAATTTGAACACAGACGAAGTGGGTTAGAAGGCGATATCAGTTTATATAATACATTGGTAAGTTTATCTTTACGGGCCATGAATAAACTTTTCATTTTACAAGTTTACAGATTACAGACTCTATCTTTGTGTTTAAAACTTTCAAATGTAAACAATATAAGAAAAAAGTATTTTATTAGTCATCTTGATATTTCCTTCAGATTGAAGATCAGTTTTTGTTTGACTCGTTAATAGATATTGTACATTTGTATATTTTGTATTTGGAGTGTATTATATTTTTAAATCTGATTTGTAGTTTAATTTTTAAAAATTTGAA
The DNA here is from genome assembly GCF_001604975.1 of Cebus imitator. Classification (NCBI taxonomy): domain Eukaryota; kingdom Metazoa; phylum Chordata; class Mammalia; order Primates; family Cebidae; genus Cebus; species Cebus imitator. Next base: position 3,255,197 of record NW_016107529.1, on the reverse strand, counting down.
ATGCTTTCAAATATGTAATTATTTTTCAGGCTCAACATAACACAAGAATGCTAGCTACTTATGCAGCTATTGATCCTAGAGTGCAGTATTTGGGATATACTATGAAAGTGTTTGCTAAGGTATTTATGAAAAAATTAATGATCTGCTTTGTAGTAATGCTCATGATAATGAAAGTGAAACATACTAATGTCAGATTCGTGAAAAATATTGTCTCAATTTTGTTTATCTGAGCTTTTAAAAAAGAAAGTTTCAGTATTGTATAGGTTGAATTGATACCTATCAGAGTAGGGTGGCTCTTAGTCTTTTTCCTGTATGTGCTCTATTCCCATGTGCAACTCACTAGTCAGTTCCTCAGCAGTAAAATTTCTCAATGCAGTTGATTTTCAACCACTGGCATGGGAGTTGGTATACCATCCTAGTTAAGAATTTCTGGGTTAAGTAATGTATTTGAGTTTAGTGATAAATTTTTCTGACCCAGAAAACAAAACAATACCAATAATACCTTATACTTCTCCTATTATAACATTTATTAAGACATTGAATTTAGTTTTCTTGTTCTTTTGCTAAATGTGTAAACTAGATGAGGAGAGGGACCTCTGTTTCCCTAGTTCAATGTAGTGCCTGCTTTATGGCGGCTCCTCAGTAAAATGATTAACTTTATGAGTATGTTAGTGGAAGAGTTTTAGTAGGGGAGAAACTTGGTCAGATTTTCATTTCATAAAGCTTCCTCTTTCCTATTAGAAAAGGAATTTTGTTGTTGTTGTTGAGATGGAGTCTTACTCTGTCGCTCAGGCTGGAGTGCAGTGGTGCGATCTCTGCTCACTGCAACCTCCACCTCCCAGGTTCAAATGATTTTCCTGCCTCAGCCTCCCAAGTAGCTGGGATTACAGGCACTCACCACCATGCCTGGCTAAATTTTGTATTTTTAGTAGAGACAGGGTTTCACCATGTTGGCCAGGCTAGTCTTGAGCTTGTGACCTCAAGTGATACTCCAGCTTTGGCCTCCCAAAGTGTTGGGATTAGAGGCATGAGCCACTGTGTTCAGCTGGAAAGCATATTTTTAAAGATATTCCTGTACATGTCTTTGTAGACAAGAGTGTTTCTCAGAAGAGCATTCAGGCACATACTACATATAAGACTTGATATGCCGCCTTTTCTAGATTGACCTAACAAGGTAACTCTAACATGACAGTTTTGTTATAACTACATAGAATTTTGTTAATAAAATAACTCCACCGGGCATGGTGGCTCATGCCTGTAATTCTACCACTTTGGGTGGCTGAGGCAGGGGGGATCACAAGTCAGGAGATCAAGACCATCCTGGCTAACACAGTGAAACCTAGTCTCTACTAAAAATAGAAAACTATTAGCCTGGCCTGGTAGCACGCTCCTGTAGTCCCAGCAACTCAGAGGTTGAGGCAGAAGAATTGCTTGAACCCAGGAGGTCGAGATTGCAGTGAGCTGAAATTGCGTCACTGCACTCCAGCCTGGGCGACAGAGTGAGACTCTGTCTCAAAAAAAAAAAAAAAAAAAAAATCATTTTTTTTTTTTTTTTTTTTTTTTTTTTTTGAGACAGTGTCTCGCTCTGTTGCCCAGGCTGGAGTTCAGTGGTATGATCATGGCTCACTGCAACCTCAAACTCCCAGGCTTAGGCGATCCTCCTGCCTCAGCCTCCCAAGTAGCTGGGACTACAGGTAGATGCTGCCACCTCCGACTAATTTTTGTCTTTTTTGTAGAGACAGAGTCTCATCGTATTGCCCAGGCTAGTCTCACCCCTGGGCTGAAGCAATCAGTCTGTCTTGTGCATCCCACCCAAAGTGTTGGCATAAGAGGCATGAACCACTGAGCCCAGCCAGGTTTTTATTTTATTTTTATTTTTTAAAATTTAAAATTGTTTGAATGGCCAACATAATCATGTGTTCAGAATTCAAAAGGTCAGCCAGTTGTGGTGGCATACACCTGCAGTCCCAGATTCTTGGGAGGCTGAGGCACGAGAATTGCTTGAGACCAAGAGTTAGAGAGGTTGCAGTGAGCTGAGATCATGCCACTGTATTCCAGCCTGGGCAAAAGAGTGAGACTCTGTCTCAAAGATTGAAAAAAATAATTCAAAAGGTCTAAAAGAACTTATGGTAGAAAATGGAAAATCTTCCTTCCATACTTACCTCCTAGCCAATCATTGCCTCTTGCTGGAGACAACCAGTGTTAAGAGTTTCCCTGCATCCTTCCAGAAATATATTATACCAGTACTAGGAAATACATAAATTTCCCATCTCCTTTTTATTACAGATATAAACACACTGAATATATTGTTTTGCACTTTGCTTTTCTTTTTTAACCTAGCAGTAGATCTTGGAGATAATTTCTTATTAGTAGAATAACTCCCTTGTTCTCTTTTTTTAAATTTTAATTTTCTTTTTTTGTTTTTGAGATGGCATCTTGCTCTGTCACCCAGGCTGGAGTGCAGTGGCACAATCTTAGCTCACTGCAGCCTCCACCTCCTGGGTTCAAGCATTTCTCCCTGCCTCAGCCTGCCAAGTAGCTGGGATTATAGTTGCCTGCTACCACGACCGGCTACTTTTTGTAATTTAGTAGAGACAGTGTTTTGCCATGTTAGATGGGCTGGCCTCGAACTCCTGACATCAGGTGACCCGCCCACCTCAGCCTCCCAAAGTGTTGTGATTAGAGGTGTGAGCCATCTTGCCCAGCCTTTATTTTTATTTTTGAGACAGGGTCCCACTCTGTTGCCCAGGCTGGAATAAAGTGATGTGATTACTGCATGCTGCAGCCTGGACCTCCTGGGCCTAATTGATCCTCCCACCTCAGCCTTCTGAGTAGCTGGGAATACAGGCATCTGCCACCATGCCTAGCTGTTGCTGTATTTTTTGTAGAGAAGGGGTTTCGCCGTGTTGCCCAGACTGGTCTTGAACTCTTAGACTCATTTATTTTTTATTTATTAAAAAAGATATTTTTCCTAACTACTAGACCATCAAGGACCTTGTTCTTTTTTAATGTCTGCATACCTTTCCATTACGTAAATAATCCTTAGTTATTTTAAACCTGTGCTTTACTGATGAACCTAAAATTATTTCTAATTTTTGCTATTATAACAGTGTTAGAATTAAAGAAACCTTCTTAGTTATTTCACATATTTTTGGCATGTTTGCAGGGTATATTCTTAGAATAGGATTTCTAGTTCAAAGAAAATGTGCTTTTGTAATTGTGATATTGTCAAACTAATCTTCATAGTGTTTGCATTAATTTACTCTCATTTGCAGTGTATGAGAGTACCTATTTCCCCACATCATGTATAGCAGTTTTTTGTTTGTTTGTAGAGAGGGAGTCTCACTACCTTACCCAGGCAGGTCTTGACCTCCCAGGCTCAAACTATTCTTTCACCTTGGCCTCCCAGAGCGTTGGGATTATAGACGGTGCACCCAGCCTAGAGCAGTTTGTTTTTAACCCAGTTTAACCCAGTTCTGTGGGTTTAAAAAAAAATGATGTGGCAGAATACTCAGTATTTCTGCGTGGTGTAAGACTCTGAAGTTTTGTTTTCAATCATGTTGTTTTTTAGCGATGTGACATTGGGGATGCTTCCAGGGGAAGTTTATCTTCATATGCATATATCCTTATGGTGCTGTACTTTCTGCAGCAGAGAAAGCCACCTGTTATCCCAGTTCTACAAGAGGTAGGTGTTTAAGAAAACCACGAAGGAGTTTTTGTGAAAACAATAGATCTAAATACAGGAGATTTTGCTTGGTTCATGTCGTCATGAAGGATTTTTCCGTCATGGATGTCCTAAGTTTTCTCTTTCCATTAATGCTATAATTATTGAATATTTTTGAAAAATTTATTATGGGAGAATATAGACTACCAAAAGAATATTAGATGAGCAGAAATGTTGAATATCTTTTGTAACGTTTTTAAATTTTACAGTCCTACAGTGCTAAGGATGACTGTGAAGTTCTTGTAGCCAGCCATGAACTCATATATTTTATAGTCTCAAAGATGCAAGTACACAAGTTTCTTTCTAGAATATTTTCCCTCCTGTTGCCTGGCAGCGAAGATTGATTGATTCTTATGTGTACCATGATCAACCTTGTAAATTTTGGTTAAGAATGAACCCAAGGAAATTCTTCCTTATGCCTTCTAAAGTCATATTCATTGCATTAAACACAAGAATGTACATTGAAAGAAACAGATTATACTCATGCACTCAGAATTGGTGACTCATAAAGTTCCTTTTTGTAGTCAATTTATACTCTCGGAAATTGGTACAAAGGAGATATTAATCATCCATCTATCCCTCCCAATTCTTGGCACAAAGTAGATTTATAGGCATTAGGGAGGATCCAATTCTAATTTTTTAGAATGGTGACTATTTTCAGTTAAGAGACAAGCATCAGAATTGGTTGGAAAGTCACATATTCTGATTTCACATAAACTTTGATAGTTATGGCAAAGAAGAAAATCACAAAATAATAAGCCATATAGTAGATGTCAGATAGCCTTAGTAAGTTTTAAGAAGTTCTAATGAATATATATGGTTTTACCAGCATTTCTTTCCCTCTTTTAAACAGTGTAAGGGAAATAAAAATTTTAAATTTTTGTTTAAATCCTTTTCTAGCCAAAGATTTTAAGTTGCTGAATCTGTGTTGGGTGATGTATGTTTGGGTGTGTGTTTAAAGTATTTTTTAAGAGCAGTTTTAAGTTCACAGCAAAACTGAGAGGAAGGTAAAGAGTTTCCAGCATACCTCCTTTACCCACACATGCATAACCTCCCCCATCACTAACTCCACCAGAGTGGTACGTTTATTACAACTGATGACCTACATTGACATATAATCACCCAAAGTCCATGGTTTGCAATTAACATTTACTCTTGGTGTTGTATATTCTAAGGGTTTGGATGATATATAATGATGTACACATTTTATCATAATCAATGATGTATCAATATATGTCATTATAGTATTATATAGACTATTTTCACTGCCTTAAAAATTTTTTGTACTTTGCCTGGTCATTCTCCTCTTCTCTCAACCCTGGCAACCACTGATCTTTGTACTGTCTTCATAGTTTTACCTTTTCTATCATATAGTTATGTAGCCTTTTCAGATTGACTTCCATCACTCAGTAATATGTATTTAAATTTCCTTCATGTCTTTTCATAGCTTGATAGCTCATTTGTTTGTTTTTTTGTTAGTTTTTTAATTTTTAGAATTTTTTCTCAAACCTCTAAATTTTTTTTTTTTTTGTGAGACAGAGTCTCGCTCTGTTGCCCAGGCTGGAGTGCTGTGGCATGATCTCAGCTCACTGCACCCTCTACCTCCTGTGTTCAAGCGATTCAAGCCATTCTCTTGCCTGAGCTTCCCGAGTAGCTGGGATTACAGGCATGTGCTCACACCTTCTAATTTTTGTATTTTTAGTAGAGACAGGGTTTCACCATGTTGGCCAGGCTGGTCTCGAACTCCTGACCTCAGGTGATCCGCCTGCCTCGGCCTCCCAAAGTGCTGGGATTACAAGCATGAGCTACCACACCTGGTCTGTCATTTCTTTTTAGTGTTCAGTAATATTCCATTGTCTGGATGTACTACAGTTTATTCATTCACATATGGAAGAGCATCTGTGTTACTGCCAAATTTTGGCTATTATGAATAAAACTTATAAACATCTGTGTGCAGGTTTTTGTATGTATATAGTTTTCAAGTCTTTTGGGTGAATACGAAGGAGTCACATTGGTGAATCATATATACAAGTATGTTGAGTTTTGTAAGAAATGGCCAGCTGTTTTCCAAAGTGGCTTTATGAGATTGCTTTTCTACCAGCAATGCGTGAGAGTGCCTGTTGCTCCACATCCACCCAGCGTCTGAGTACTTGTCCATGTTCTGGATTGTGGCCATTCTCTCAGTTGTGTAATAGTATTTATTTCTTTTTCTGAGACTGTCTTGCCCTCATTTGCCAGGCTGGAGTATGGTGGTGCAGTCAGGGTTCCTGCAGCCTCAACCTCCTAGGCTAAGGTGATTCTCCCACCTCAGCCTCCTGAGTAGCTGGGACTATAGGCACACACCACCACACCCAGCTAATTTTTTTTGTATATTTAGTAGAGATGGGGTTTTGCCATGTTGCTCGGGCTGGTCTTGAACTCCTGGGCTGAAGCCCACCTCACCCCTTAAAGTGTGAGATTACTTTTAATGGCAAAACCCCAATTACTTTTGCACCAACTTAGTATTTTGTTTTATTTATGTGTTTATTTTTGAGACAGGGTCTTGCTCTGTTGCCCAGGCTAGATTACAGTGGCACAATCTCCGCTCACAGCAACCTCCACTTCCTGGGCTCAAGTGATCCTCCTGCGTCAGCCTCCCAAGTAGCTGGGACTACTGGCATGAGCTACCATGCGTGGCTAATTTTTGTATGCTTTTAGAGATAGGGTTTCTCCATGTTGCCCAGGTTGGTCTTGAACTCCTGGGCCCAAGTAATTTGCCTCCCTTGGCCTCCCAAAGTGCTGGGATTACAGGTGTGAGCCACTTCACCTGGCCCTTTGTTGTTTTAATTTGCATCTCCCTGATGACATTATGTTGAAATCTTTTCATATGCTTATTTGCTATTCTGTTTTCTTTGGTGAAGTGTTAAGGTCTTAGGTCCATTTTTTAAACAGGTTATTTTCTAACTGTTGAGTTTAGTTCTTTTTATATTTTGAATAATAGTTCTTTATCATATTTGTGTTTTGCAACCATGTTCTCCATGTCTGTGGCTTGTTTTTTCATTCACTTGATGTTATCTTTTGCAGATCGGAAAATTTTAATTTTACTGAAGTTCATCTTGTCAATTATTTGTTTCATAGCTCTTGGCTTTGGTGTTGTGTCACTATACTCAAGGTCATATGGATTTTCTCTTGTGTTACCTTCCAGAAGTTTTATTTTATGTTTAGGTCTATGACCCATTGAGAGGTTTGGTTTTTTGGTTTGTTTTTTGAGATGGTGTCTTGCTCTGTCACCCAGGCTAGAGTGCAATGGCACGGTCTTGGCTCACTGCAACCTCTGCCTCCTGGTTTCAAGCGATTCTCCTGCCTCAGCCTCCCTAATAGCTGGGATTACAGGTGCCTGTCACCACACCCGGCTAATTTTTGCATTTTTTGGTAGAGACAGGGTTTCATCATGTTGGCCTGGCTGGTCTGAAACTCCTGACCTCGTGATCCGCCCACCTCGGCCTTTCAGAGTTCTGGGATTACAGGCGTGAGTCAACATGCCCGGCTGAGTCAATTTTTTGTGAAGGGTGTAAAATCTATGCCTAGATTCATTGTTTTGGATGTGGATGTCCATACGACTTGTTGAAAAAACTATCATTTCTCCATTGTATTACCTTTGCTCCTTTTTCAAGGACCAGTGGATTATATGTGGGTATACTTTTGGGCCCTCTACTGTTCCATTGATTTATTTGTTTATTATTTCACGAATGCCATACTCTCTTATTTATGGTAGCATTATAATAAGTCTTGTGGTTGGGTTGTGTCAGTCCTCCAGCTTTGTTCCTCTCCTTCCATATTGTGTTATCTATTCTGAATCTTTTGCCTCTCTATGTAAACTTTAGAATTAGTTTGTCAGTATCCACAAAATGACTTGCAAGAATTTTGATTGGGATTGAATTGAATCTGTAGACTAAGTTGGGAAGAACTGACATCTTGACAGTTTTGGGTCTTCCTGTCAATAATAATGGAACATCTCTCCATTTATTTAGTTTTTTGATTTTCCTTATCAGAGTTTTGTAGTTTTCCTCAGGTAGACCTTGCATTTATTTTATTAGACTTATACCTATGTGTTTCATTTTTTGGTGGTATTATAAATGGTATTTATTGTATTTCTAATTTCAAATTCCACTTGTTCGTTGCATGTATCTAAGAAAGAATTTGGATTTTGTATATTAATCTTGTGTCTTGTAAATTTGCTGTAATTGCTTATTAGTTCTTGGAGTATTTTTTTCAGTTTGGATTTTATGCATAGATTATTATGTCTTATATGAACAATTTTACTTCTTCCCAATGTGTATACCTTTTATTTCCTTTTCTTTTTTCATTGCAATAGCTAGAACTTCCAGTATTCCATTACCTGAGACTTTCCAGATGTTCAAAAGGATTGGTGAAAGAGAGCATCCTTGTATTATTCCTGATTTTACAAGGGAAAGCTTTGAGTTTTTCACCATTTGAGTATGATGTTAGCTGTAGGGTTTTTGTATATTTCTTTAACAAGCTGAGGAAATGTTTCTCCATTCCTAGTTTACAGAGTTTTTATCATGAATGGGTGTTGTATTTTGTCAAATGCTTTTTCTATATCTATTAACCTGTGATTTTTCTTCTTTAGCCTGTTGAGGCAATGGGTTACAAAGAAGAAAACACACACTCAAACCCAAAATGTTTTTTCTTCCTTTTTTTTTTTGAGATATAATTTCGTTCTTGTCGCCCATGCTGGAGTGCAATGGCACAATCTCGGCTCACTGCAACCTCCACCTCCCGGGTTCAAGCGATTGTCCTGCCTCAGCCTCCCGTGTAGCTGGGATTACAGGCACCTGCCACCATGCCCGGCTAATTTTTTATATTTTTAGTAGAGACAGGGTTTCGCCATGCAGGCTGGTCTCAAACTCCTGACCTCAGGTGATCCACCCACCTTGGCCTCCCAAAGTGCTGGGATTACAGGTGTGAGCCACCCTGCCCAGACCCCAACAGAAGACTTCTCTTGTGACTAAATGTGTGGAGGGTTTTCCCCACACATCAAGCAAGCAGACACTTCTGCTTTGGACACCAGTTGGGTGTCTTCCAATTCAATTCCGACACCATCTGTAGCATCAGATTCCACTGGATGAGGGCTCAGTCCCACAAGACTATCCCCAGTTCAGACCCCAGTTGCAGGTCGAGGCCTCCAGAACTTCTGATTGGGTTCCTGTGACCTCCTCTTTGGATTTGATAAATTTGCTAGAGTGGCTCACAGAACTCAGAGAAGCATTTACTTGGCTTACTGGTTTATTATAAGGGATATTACAGAGGATATAGATGAAGAAATACGTAAGGCAGGGTATGGGAAAAGGGATAGGGAACCTCATGCCCTGTCAGGGCATACTATCATCTAGGAACCTCCATGTATTCAGCTATCAAGAAGCTCTTTGGACCCAGACTTTTGGGTTTTTATGGAGGCTTCATTACATAGGCAAGACTGAGTAAGCCAAGCCATTGGCCATTGGGGATCAACTTAACCTTTAGCCCCTCTCCCCTCCCCAAAGGTTCGGTATAGGGCTGAAAGTCCCAACCCTGTAATCATGCCTTGGTCTTTCTGGTGACCAGCCTCCATTTTAAAACTGCTTAAGGGTTGTCAGCCAGTAGTCAACTTGCTTGCATACGAAAAGACATCTCTCTAGAGATTCCAAGGATGTTATGAGTTGTATGTCAGGAAATGGATTTGGAGGCCAAATATATGTTTTATAATATCACAATTATATCAGTTGATTTTCAGATGTGGAACCTGCTTTGTTTAACTCTTTTACGCATTATTGGGTTTGATTTGCTAATACTTTGTTGAGGATTTTTTGTATCTTTGTTTATGAGAGATTAGTCTGTAGTTTACTTATAATGTCTTTGTGTGGTTTTCGTATTAGGGTAATGCTGGCCTCATAGAGTGAGTTAGGAAGAATCCCTTCTGTTTCTGTCTTCTGAAAGACATGAGGCAGAAGAAATACTTCCTAATTAATTCTTCGAGAATTGATTTAATTTCTTCCTTAAATATTTGGTAGAATTCATTAGTGAACCCATGTAGGCCTAGTGCTTTCTCTTTTGGATGGTTATTAATTATTGATTCAGTTTCTTTAATACAGGTCTATTTACATTTTCTGTTTCTTGTGTGAGTTTTGGCATATTGTCTTTTCTTTTTTTTTT
>NW_016107529.1:3232953-3245271 GCF_001604975.1 Cebus imitator | reverse complement strand
TTTTTTTTTTTGACAGTCTTGCTCTGTCACCCAGGCTGGAGTGCAGTGGCACGATCTCAGCTCACTGTAACCTCTGCCTCCCAGGTTCAAGCAGTTCTCTTGCCTCAGTCTCCTGGAGTAGCTGAGATTACAGGTGCCTGCTACCATGCCCAGCTAATTTTTGTATTTTTAGTAGAGACAGGGTTTCACCGTGTTGACCAGGCTGGTTTCGAACTCCTGACCTTAGATGATCTGCCCACTTCAGCCTCCCAAAGTGCTGGGATTACAGGCATGAGCCACTGCGCCCGGCCGGCATATTGTGTCTTTTAAGGAATTGGTTCGTCTCATCTAGGTTATCAAAATTGTGGTTCATAGTATTTTTTTTTTTAATTTTTTTAATGTCCATGAGATAAGTATAGATGTCCTCTTTTTCTGTTGTTAGTCATTTATATACCTTCTCTTTTTTTCTTAATTAGCCTGTCTAGGAGTGATTTGTTTTTTAACAAATTCGTTCACTGGAGGATATTTTAAATTTACCATAAATTAATTAGGCCTGCAAAGGCCAGTATTACTCTCTGTATTATTCTAATCATTGTTTAGCCTTTAAATAGGGGATCGTATTTACTGTTTTTCCATTAATATCATTTGCCACTTTGTCAGGATACTATGATTAACAAAAATGGACCACAAATTTGTTTATTTTGGCGGTTTGTCTGTATTCTCTCCTTACTCATGGGTTAGGAGTCACTGAGGTAGTAGCATGATGTAATGGAAGTAGCAGGGCATGGTGTTTGAAGGCAGAGGTAACTAGTCAGAATCCTAATACTAACATTTTGGCCTTCAACAATCTGCATGAGTCTGAGTTTCATCATCATTAAAAATGTAATAATGACAATATTTCAGTGTCGATATGAGGAACAGAAATGTTGAATGCTTTTGAATGTAGTAGGTGCTAAAGTAGGCATTCATAAATGGCGCTTGCTTTTATTATTTTTACTATTATGATTTATGATCATTAGCAGCATCAGCAATATTATTATTGGAAAAATCTAGGTAGGACTAGCATATTCAGCTATCATAATTCTTTCATTAGCTGTTTGACATCTGCTTATATTGATCAAATGAGAGACAGCTCATGAAATGTTTCCTATCATAATGAAGTTTGATTTTGAGGGACTTTGAGATGGAGATAGACTGATGATACATGGATTTTTGTTTCTGGCCTTTTTTAATGGTTGTCATATGGGACCTCATTGTCCATTGCTCTGGCATCAATTTAAGTTTTGTCCATAGGCATCAATCATCTTTTAAGTGTAAAGATATGTTTAATGAAGCTAATGATGTCTGCTTTCATCTGTAATTAAACTTAACTTTAAGTGGCTGGGCATTACTATGACTCAGCTAAGAGCAATTTTTTGATGGTCAGCAATACAAAGTTCTTTAGGTCAAAAGGAGCTTCCCTAGGCAGAAGATTTTTGCTGTACCCTATGAAATCATCATAAGTAAAAGCAAATTTTCACATAAAAATTAATTCCAACACAGATTTGGGGGTCTTCACACATGATTTTATGAAAATGTTTTTTTCAACGTTTATCAGCTTAAAAATGGCAACTTAATGGATTAACCTCGAGGACATTATGCAAAGTGAAATAATCCAGTCACAGAAAGACAAATACTGTTTGATTCCACTTATATGAGGTACCTAGAATAGTCAAATTCATAGAGACAGAAAATAGAATGGTGGTTGCCAGGGAATCAAGGAGGGAGAAATAGGAATAGTTTAATAAATACAGAGTTTCAGTTGTACCAGATGATAAGAATTCTGTGAATGGGGCCGGGCATGGTGGCTCACGCCCGTAATCCAAGCACTTTGGAGGCCAAGGCGGGCAGATCACCTGAGGTCAGGAGTTCAAGACCAGCCTGACCAACATGGTGAAATCCCATCTTTAAAAAAAAAAAAAAAAGTTAAAAAATAAAATAAAATAAAAATAAAAAAGAATTCTGTGAATGGATGGTGGTAATGGTAGCACAACAGTGTGACTATACTTATGCCAAAGAAGTGTATGTTTATGATGGTAAATTTTATATTTTGTGTATTTTACTGCAACTAAAAAATTACAATTTAGGCCGGGTGTTGTGGCTCACATCTGTAATCCCAGCACTTTGGGAGGTCGAGGTGGGTGGATTATTTGAGGTCAGGAGTTCAAGACCAGCCTGGCCAATATGGTGAAACCCTGTCTCTACTAAAAAATACAAAAATTAGCTGGGCATGGTAGCACATGCCTGTAATCCCAGCTACTCAGGAGAGACTGAGACACAAGAATGGTTTGAACTGGCGAGGTGGAGGTTGCAGTGAGCTGAGATTGTGCCACTGCACTCCACCCTGGGTGACAGAATGAGACTCTGTCTAAAAAGAAAAAAAAAAAACAATTTATATATAACAGTACATATTAGAATATCACAATAAGATAAGAAATGTGGAAATGTTTAGGCTCATTCTTTATATACATAGGATTGACTTATTTGGTGATCCTTATGATTGACTTATTTGTTTAGAGGGAGGACTGAGTGAGTGCTGAGTGGAGGATGATTTGTGTTTAATGAGAGAGAGAACAGAGAGACAGCAGGGAGAGGAAGAGAGAGAGAGTGTGTGTGTGTCTGTGTGTGTGTGTGTGTGTAAAAGAGTGGATAGCATTAGTACTTCTGAGGGCTGAAACAAAGTGGGGAGAATTAAACCTAGTAAAACATGAGAATTCAAAAGAATAGGCCAAGTGAGTGATGAGTTAACTTTCCAAGGCCCTCAGACCTACTCCACTGCATTATCAGCCAACATAGTTGGATTGGATCATAGATATTACTGAAAAGTATGAAGTCTTTTTTAAAAACAATCAAGATCTAAAGAGTTGGATTTTTGTTACTCCGAATGAAGTATGAATTATCTGAAAACAGGGTTCTAAAGAGGTAGCCTGTTTATTTCAGTATCTGGCAAATAAATATATTTTTACAAAACACGAAACACCTATAATAGCATCTGAATCTTTAAGGGTAAAATAATATACTTCAGCCTCTTAATATCTTCACTTCTTTCTTTTATTCTTTTTTTTTGAGATGGAGTTTTGTTCTTCTTGCCCAGTCTGGAGTGCAATGGCACTATCTCGGCCCACCGCAACCTCCACTTCCCAGGTTCAAGCAATTCTCCTGCCCCAGCCTCACGAGTAGCTGGGATTTTAGGCATGTGTCACCATGCTTAGCTAATTTTGTATTTTTAGTAGTGATGGGGTTTCTCCATGTTGGTCAGGCTGGTCTCGAATTCCCGACCTCAGGTGATCCACCCACTTCAGCCCCCCAAAGTGCTGGGATTACAGGTGTGAGCCACTGCGCCTGGCTTCTGCACTTCTTTCTTGAGGTCAGAGGTCCTGTGTCTTTTGTTTCAGATATTAATAGCTGTAATTAATTGCTATTCTCTCACTTTTTTTTTTTTCTTTGCTTTTGAGACAGAGTCTCATGGTGTCACCCAGCTGCAATACAGTGGTGCGATCTCAGCTCATTTTAACCTCTACCTCCTGGGTTCAAGCAATTCTCCTGCCTCAGCCTCCAAGTAGCTGGGACTACAGGCACAAGCTACCATGCCTGGCCAATTTTTTGTGTTTTTGGTAGAGATGAGGTTTCACCATGTTGGCTAGGCGTGTCTTGAATTCCTGACCTCAGGTGATCTGCCAGCCTTGGCCTCCCAAATTGCTGGGATTATAGGCGTGAGCCACCACCCCTGGCCTCAGTCTTTCACTTTTTTGATTTATGAAATATCAGAATATATGCCAGGTGACTTTTGGTAAACTGTATGTATTTAAGTAATATTTAAATATAAAAAAGCAACTTATTAGCCCTAGTCCCTGGAAACTTGATCTCTGTGTAACATACTTATGTAGTAAATATGTTCATTCAATAAACATATATTAAGTGTTCTCTGCGTGGCTTTGGTCTAGTAGGGTTCTGGGTTTCAGAAATAAGCCATAGTCCTTACCCACAAATAACTTAAATCCGAGAATAAAATTGGAGGGGCCAGTATCAATTACTGTCACCTCAAAAATGGAAAAGGCCATTGGAACAGGCCCACCTTATCTAGTGGTTTTAAATGGTATTCTGGTTTAACTATATACAGTCTGCGACCCATTAGTTGGGGTAGAGGGTAAAGAAAAGGTACTGTGGTATGTTTTCTCCATTTATAAACTACTGACTAATTTATATAGCCTTTTCTCATTTTTACTGGAAAAACCGAGCATTTAGGGAGATGATGGTCTTGTCCAGTATTACTGTTCCTCAGGATGGAGGCTAGAAATGAGGTCTGCTGACTGAATCTATTGTACCTTCCTACTTTATCGCATCTCTTTCTTAAGCCTCCTTTAGATAAAAGTCTCAATTACTTGTGGAAGTCAGTTACACAGTCATCTTATGGGATACTTTTCTTCTTGTAAAATAGCATTTTTTCTTCTCCTTCCTTAGGACAGTGAATTATCATTTATAATTAATAAGGTTTATAATCTTTATCAAAATGTAAGGGAAAGCTTTCTAATTTCTTTCTTTTTTTTTTTTTTTTTTAGGGACACCAGTAAGTCATAGATTTGGTCTCTTTACAAAATTTCATATTTTTCAAAGGCTTTGTTTAATCATCTTAATTCCTTTTTGGTGAGGCTGGAGTGCAGTGGCGTGATCTTGGCTCACTGCAACCTCCGCCTCCTGGGTTCAAGTGATTCTCCTGCCTCAGCCTTGGGAGTTGCTGGGATTACAGGCGCGTGCCACCATGCCTGGCTAATTTTTTTTGTATCTTTAGCAGAGATGGAGTTTCACCATGTTGGCCAAGCTGGTCTGAATTTGTGATCCACTTGCCTTTGTGATCCACTCCCAAAGTGTTGGGATTACAGGCGTAAGCCACTGTGCCCAGCCCTAATTTTCCATTTTTAAAAAATGGTTGTCCAATTGATTTTTAGCCTTACCTGATACAGATAAATGATTAAAGATACTAGGTCCCAAAACAGTTCTGTTGATTTCCTTTGGGTGCACAGTCAGTAGGTATTATCTGTTTTGTATTTTTATATCTGTGATCCTTTGATGAAACTGCTGTTTTCGTTTTCTTTTTTTCATTTTGCTTCAGTATTCTTGGACTGGATGTGTTTTGATAGGCCAAGTAGTTAACATCAAATAACATCAAACATATCATTTGGAGTTTGATGCTCTTAAGATATCCTTTTCTAGCTTTGGTCTTACAAATACGTTTTATTCATTAGTTTCTTGGCATCAAATTATACCATCATTCTAACATGTTCTTTTTGGAAGAAGTATTTCAGTATGTCTTTTAGGTAAATTCTAAAATGATACCACAGTATTTGGGCCTTTGTGTTGGATCACTTGAAATCTAATAATAAAATTAATTTTTTTATGCAGATCTTTGATGGAAAACAGATTCCACAGAGAATGGTTGATGGATGGAATGCTTTTTTCTTTGATAAAACAGAAGAACTGGTAATTTAAAAATAGTCTTTATGTTGTAGAATGCTCACTGATATGTGTTAGGATTTGTATAATTTAATAATTTTACTTGGGTTTGCTGTCCATATTTTGGATAGTACTGTATAGACATTGTTCTGTTCTTTTCTTTTTTTTATATGTAGAAAAAGCGTTTACCTTCACTTGGAAAGAACACAGAATCATTAGGGGAGCTTTGGTTGGGACTGCTTCGTTTCTATACTGAAGAGTTTGATTTCAAGGAATATGTAATTAGCATTCGGCAGAAAAAGCTTTTGACAACTTTTGAGAAGCAGTGGACATCCAAGTGCATTGCAATTGAAGGTAGTAATTTAAGCTGATACTAATTCAGGAATAACCAAAATTTAGCCAAGGAAATTGAGGGAAAAACTGAAATACATTAGGATTTGGAAGATTCTTCCTTTTGATTTGTATCAGTTTTCATCCCTTAATGTGTAATTTTAGAGGAATAATTTGCTGATTTGTATAGTCTGAGTACATATAAGTATTAGACTTTAGTAATGTCTACTAAGTACATTTTTATGGTACAGTGAATGTAATTCTTAATAATTGATATATTTGTTTTATAGACCCTTTTGACTTGAATCATAACCTTGGTGCTGGAGTTTCTAGAAAGAGTAAGTTTTAAATATAGAGATTCTCTGATTTTAAAACTTTGACACATTAATGTTTGCATTTTTATGGTTTTTTTCTTTCTTTAACAGTGACCAATTTCATCATGAAAGCATTTATCAATGGAAGGAAACTTTTTGGTACCCCTTTTTATCCACTCATTGGCAGAGAAGCTGTAAGTTTACATTATATGAATTGTGAACCTTTTCTTTTTTAAAATAGAACAAGAAACTTAATCCTGTTTCCAAATTGATGATACAGGGAAAGAGATGGTCATAGCTTTGTATATTTTTTCTTATTGCATTTATCATAGCCCATAATGAGATATACATATTTTTAATTTTATTTGTTAAATTCTGTCTTCTCCACTAGACTGTAAACTCCATGAAGACAGGATTCACATCTGTAAGGTTCACCTTTCTATTTCCAGTACATACATAGTGTTTGGCACATTGGATGTACCAAGTAAGCATTTGTTGAGTGAATGAGAGTTAGATAATCAAGACTCTGGATTGTTGAATTTTAGTGCTGCTCATTGTTCCTCATTTATCTCTAGAAATCTTGGTGAAAATATACACAGAGAAGACAAAAGCAGGGAAAGACTTTATTATTTGTGGGGAGTTCTCTAATTTTTGTATAGCTTTGGTAAGCTGAATTAGATGGCATGGAACGGAGAAGTTTCCTTTTGCCTGAATTGGGTGGCAGAGTGTCACACATTCCTCTTTGTCTCACTCTGGTTTTTGCCTACTTTCTTATGGTTAGGGAGACTACAGGAGGTTTCAACTTCAGAGCAAGAGACTTAGAAGAAATCTCAAGAAAGAGAACAAATGTTATTAGGGTTCTCTTAGACAGACAGCGCTAATAGGAGATATATATGAGTTTATTAAGCATTAACTTACAAGATCTCAAGGTTCCACAATAGATTGTCTGCAAGCTGAGGACCAAGGAGAGCCAGTTCGACTCCCAAAACTGAAGAACTTGGAGTCCGATGTTTGAGGGCAGGAAGCATCCAGCATGGGAGAAAGATGTAGGCTGGTAGGCTAGGCTCATCTTGCCTTTTCAAGTTTTTCTGCCTGCTTTATATTCACTGGAAGATTATTACATTGTGCCCACCAGATTAAGGGCGGATGTGCCTTCTTCAGCCCACTGACTCAAATGTTAATCTCTTTTGGCAACACCCATGCAGACACACCCAGGATTAATAGTTTGTATCTTTCAATCCAGTCAAATTGACACTCAGATTAACCGTCACAACAAACATGCATTTACATTACATAGTGAATGTCCTTGAACTTGTTCAGTCCAGTTTCAGGTGTCCACTTTCTTGAGGGTAGAATAAGAAAAGCAGAGAGAAGTCTTTTTTCCCTTGGAGCAATGGTTCTCAGATACTTTCTGTTTTCTATCCTCTTATGGGGGTGATAATAATTACAATGGAGAGAAATAAAATAATAAAATTTGAAACAATGCTCAAAAAATGTAAGAACAAAATGACTAAAAAAAGGAAAACTAAACAATAATTTTACCTTTTTTCTTTTTTTGAGACAGAGTCCTGCTCTGTTGCCCATGCTGGAGTCCAGTGGTGAGATCTTGGCTCACTGCAACCTCCGCCTTCTGGATTCAAGCGATTCTCTTACTCCCAGCCTCAGCCTCCCGAGTAGCTGGGATTTCAGGTGCCTGCCATCATGCCTGGCTGATTTTTGTATTTTTAGTAGAGACAAGGATTTCACCATGTTGGCCAGGTTGATCTTGAACTCCTGACCTCAGGTGATCTTCCCGCCTCAGCCTCCCAAAGTCCTGGGATTACAGGCATGAGCCACTGCGCCTGCCCTGATTTTCCTAATATTTTAATTGAAATAGAAACAATGAAAAACAGATCAAAACATGTATGATGATACACTGTCAAAGCATTTTATCTGAGAATTGTGAGAATTCCAACTATCTGTGTTTATATATGCGAGTGTTGTATGCAGTCAGACCTTTTTGTTTGTTTTTGTTTTTTTGATACAGGGTATTGCTCTTGTGCTCAGGCTGGAGTGCAGTGGTGTGATCATAGCTCACTGCAGCCTTAACGCCTGGGCTTAAGTGATCCTCCTGCCTTTGCCTCCTATGTGCTAAAATTTCAGGCATGAGTCATCATGCTCAACACCATGTAGTGGCACTTTTTTTTTTTTTTTTTTTTTTTGATGGAATCTCGCTCTGTTGCCCAGGCAATAATGCAGTGGTGCCTCCCAGGCTGAAGCGATTCTTCTGCCTCAGCCACCTGAGTAGCTGGTATGGCACAGGCATGTGCCACTACGCCCAGCTAATTTTGTATTTTTAGTAGAGACGGGGTTTCACCATGTTGGTCAGTGTGGTCTTGAACTCCTGACCTCAGGTGATCCACTCTCTTCAGCCTCCCAAACTGCTAGGATTACAGGCGTGAGCCACTGTGCCTGGCTGAGACTTTTTAGTAGAATACTAAATTAGAGTCCTCAGTAAACTGGAAATGTGCCAATTTTAGTTTATGCATACAAATTTTTAGCAATTCTTAATAATGCAATATATTATAATTAGCCCTGAGTTACACATAAATATCAAAGTCTTTGGTCTTGAATGTCATTTGGGGCCTAGCAGAAGGGGCCCATGAGACTGCTAATCATTTTTTGATTTACTTTATTCTCTTTCCAAAGTCAGTATGTAGTATTCCATAACTTGGATATACTAGTTTATCTAACTTTTCTTTTGATGATCTTTTAGGTTATCTTCATTATATCAGTGTTATAACTTACACAGGTTGAGCTTCCCAAATCTGAAATCTGAAACTTACTGAGTACTGACAAGACTCTGAAAGGAAATGCTCATAGGAGCATTTCAGACTTCAGATTTTCTGATTTGGGATGCTCAACTGGCATAAATATAATGCAAGTATTCCAGAATCCAAACACTTCTGACCCCAAGCATCCTGTATATTAAGGGATACTCAACCTGTATTGTCGAAAATATTCTTGTACATAGTCTTTCATGCTTATACCTATTTCACTTATAGTTACTGAGATTATCATAGCATAGAAGATATATTTGCCTTATTTCCTTAAATTAATGAAAGATAAAGAGAAGTATATTTCTTGTTCTTTCAATTATTTTTCTGCATAATTATATCTTCTTATATATTGATCCATTTTGTCCCTGTTCATCAGCTGTCTTCTGTCATTTTTCTTCCCCATTTAACTTAGATTTTGTCTGCTCTCTATCATATACCCTTTTTTTCTTTTTTTTTTTTGAAATGGAGTCTCAGTCTGTCACCCAGGCTGGAGTGCAGTGGCATGATCTTGGCTCACTGCAACCTCCGCCTCCTGGGTTCAAGCAATTCTCCTGCCTCAGCCTCCTGAGTAGCTGGGATTATAGGCGCGTGCCACCACGCCTGGCTAATTTTTGTATTTTTAGTAGAGACAGGGTTTCACCACACTGGCCAGGCTGATCTCAAACTCCTGACCTCAAGTGATCTGTCCAGCTTGGCCTCCCAGAGTACTGGGATTACAGGTGTGAGCCACTGTGGCTGGCCGTCTAGCATATACCTTAAATTCCTTTGTGCCGCTGTCCTTCCTGTGTACTCTTCTGTATTCTGCCTTATATGAATTCTGCTGTCCACCATGTGGCTCTGCTTGGGTAGCTGTACACTAATGGATAAAAGTCAAAAAGCTAGACAGTTTTAAGTATGTAGTACAATCATAAATGTTTAACCAGCCTCAACTGGACTTTCAGTGCTGTCTGACAGTCATGTTTCTTTAGTTACCTTTAGCTCCTATTCTATTAGAACTATTTCAAATTTACTTATTTTACTTAAAATGCAGTATGCTGGCCAGGTGCGGTGGCTCATGCCTATAATCCCAGCATTTTGGGAGGCTGAGGCAGGTGGATCATGAGGTCAGGAGTTTTGAGACGAGCCTGGCCAACAGGGTGAAACCTCGTCTCTACTAAAAATAAAATAAAATAAAATAAAAAAATAAATAAAGCCTGGTGTGGTGGTGTGCACCTGTAGTTCCAGCTACTCGGGAGACTGAGGCAGGAGAATCGCTTGAACCCGGGAGCAGAGGTTGCAGTGAGCTGAGATTGTGCCAGTGCTCTCCAACCTGGGCAACAGAATGAGACTCTGTCTCAAAAAACAAAACAAAAAAAATGCAGTATGCCCTGCACTTTGTCCCACCCTTTACCTCTCCCCTTCTCACTCCAGTAGATGCTTTTCCTCTGAGACAGTACATAGTATCAAATAAATAGTCCTTTAGCTTTCTGCTTCTAGATCTGTAAATCTGCCTGCATCTGCAGGTATCCTTCCTTTATGAAAGATTAGTTTTTACATATGTACTCTAGATTATTCTGTCTGCTCTGTATCTTCAACCTCTTCATCTGTGAAAAACATTTTCAGTTAAAATACATAAAATGTAATGGCAGATCAACATTGACAGATGAACAGTTGCTATCAATTTGAATGATAGGGAATACTAACTTTGAACTCCAATTAAGTGAACTATTTTCTGCCTCTAAAATAATTATATTTTTATTAGTCAACTTATAAAAAATTATTACTATTAGCATATTTAACATTTCTTCAGTAATATTTTTTGTGGAAATCTGTTATATAAGTACCTATATTACATCTTCAATTTTTTCACAACACCTAAAATATTTACTGCTTGACTCTTTACAGAATAAGTTTGCTCGCCTCAGGTGTAGACCACCCTAACTAGGGTGTAAGGTTAGAGAAAAGTGAATTCAAGCGATAATCAATAATAGAATGGATACAACTTGGTCATTAATTAGAAGTAATAGGTGAAAGAGAAGAAGTTAGGATGCTTCCTAGGTTTCTGTCTTAAGCAACTGGGTAAATTTTTGTCCCGGCAAAAAAATAGGATGGTGATTTTAATTAGTTATATTGATTTATCATTAGTAATGAAGAATTATATCTCTCATCTTTAAAAAAAACACACACACACAGGATGGGCATGGTGGCTCATTCCTCTACTCTCATTGCTTTGGAAGCCCAGGGCAGGAAGATCTCTTGAGGCCAGGAGTTCAAGACCAGCCTGGCTAACATAGTGAGATGCTGTCTCTGAAAAACCAAACCAAACAGCTTCATTGGAATAGAGTCCACATTATGTACAACTCATTGTGCAATTCAGTGGTTTTTTATTAGTATATATACAGGATTGTGCAAACATCACCACAATTTAATTTTAGAACATTTTTGTCTTCTCTAAAAGAAACGCTTGTCCCTATTAGCAGTCAGTTCTCCTTCCCTCTCTTCCCTTCTTCTCAAACTACTAATCCACTTTTTGTCTCTGTAGATTTGCCTATTTTGGACATTTCATATAAGTGAAATCATATGATATGCAACATTTTGAAACTGACTTCTTTCATTTAGCATGATGTTTTCAACATTCACTCATCCATATATCAGTACTTCATTCTCTTTTATAGCTGAAAAATATTCTATTGTATGGATAGACCATATTTTATTATTCATTCATCAGTTTTTGTACATTTGAGTTGTTTCTACTTTTTGGCTTTTTATGAATAATGCTGTTGTGAATATTTGTATGCAAATTTTTGTGGGAATGTATGTTTTCATTTCTCTTGGTATATACTTAATAGTGTAATTGCGGTGTTATTTTGATAAATTAACTTTTCAAGGAACTGTTTTCTAAAGTGGCTGTGCTACTGTACATTCCCACCAGTAAAATATGGGTTCTAGTTGTTCTGTATCCTCACCAATACTTGTTACTGTCTTTTTAAAGCTATAGCTGTCCTATTGGGCATGTCCCTTATACTTTTACCCTTGAGTTTAGGTAGATTTGAAGACAGCTAAGTGGACATGTTCTCTTGCCTTCTAGAAGGATGGACATCATTTAGGATCAACTAGTCTTTGTGACAGTGCAAAACTAAGCTAAAGTTTAGAAGGATAAGTAAGGTGCAAAGATAATGCAAAAATAAGTTTGGTTGTAAGACCTGGGAAAATTATTTACTTCTTTTTGGCTCCCTACCTTTTCTTTAGGTCTGCTCTTATTTACGTAATACATGTTACATGTTCTTAAAAAGCTGTATTAAATCCAATCATATATTGCTTCTTGACAGTTTGGCTAAGATCAAGTCTAAATTCAGTCATATTTCTTTTTTTTTCTTTCTTTCTTTTTTTTTTTTTTTTTTTTTTTT
>NW_016107529.1:3224763-3232943 GCF_001604975.1 Cebus imitator | reverse complement strand
TGAGATGGAATTTTGCTCCTGTTGCCCAGGCTGGAGTACAATGTCACAATCTCAGCTCACCACAACCTCCACCTCCCGGGTTCAAGCAATTCTCCTGCATCAGCCTCCTGAGTACCTGAGATTACAGGCATGTGGCACCACGCCTGGCTAATTTTGCATGTTTCATAGAGACGGGGTTTCTCCATGTTGGTCAGGCTGGTCTGGAACTCCCGACCTCAGGTGATTCCTCCGTCTTGGCCTCCCAAAGTGCTGGGATTACAGGCGTGAGCCACTTCACCCAGCAGTTCAGTCATATTTCACATAAACCAGAGAATTGCTTGTTGTTGTTGTTATTTACTTATTTATTTTTATATTTTAGTGACAGGGTTTTGATACTTTGTCGAGGCTGGAGTGCAGTGGCTGTTATAGGCATAGTCATTATGCACTACAGCCTCAAATTCCTGACCTCGAGTGATCCTCCCATATCAGCCTCCTGAGTAGCTGGGTCTATAGGCTTTTGTTTTGTTTTGTTTTTTGAGATGGAGTCTCTCTCCGTTGCCAAGGCTGGGGTGCAGTGACATGATCTGGCTCACTGCAACCTCCACCTCCTGGATTCAAGCAACTCTCCTGTCTCTTTCTTCTGGAGCTAGGATTAAAGGCACACACCACCATGCTCAGCTAATTTTTGTGGTTGTTTTCTTTTTCTTTTTTTTTTTTTTTTTTGAGACAGAATCTCACTCTGTCACCCAGGCTAGAGTGCAGCGGTATGATTTTGGCTCGCTGCAGCCTCTGCAACCTGGGTTCAAGCAATTCTCCTGCCTCTGCCTCCTGAGTAGCTGGGATTACAGGCACCTGCCACTGCACCTGGCTGATTTTTGTAGTTTTAGTAGAGACAGGGTTTCACCATTTTGCCCAGGCTGGTCCTGAACTTCTGAGCTCAGCCTTGCAAAGCTCTGGGATTACAGGCGTGAGCCACTGCCTCCGGCCTAATTTTTATGTTTTTAGCAGAGATAGGGTTTCACCATGTTGGCCAGGCTGGTCTCAAACTCCTATTCTCAGGTGATCCCTCTGCCTTGGCCTCCCAAAGTGCTGGGATTACAGGCATGAGTCACTGGGCTGAGCCTACAGGCAGTTTTGTACAGAGAATTCCTTTCCAAAAGTAACCCAATGTAGCAGAAAGCATGAGTTTTGTAGTGAGATAGACTTAGCTCTAAATCTTTTATCTGAGACTTAACTTTTTTTTTTTTAAACTATGGGTAAATTACTTGAACTTCTTAATCTTAGGTTTCCCATCTGTAAAGTGAGGGTGAAAATAGTATCTACTTTATTGAGATTTTTCTTATTCATCTGTAGCTTCTTTGTATAATGCCATACGAATGTAATTTGGTTAGTACTGTTAGCAACTGTGATGATGATTGTGAATCTTATTTTCATATCATGGTTTTAGTTACAAACTATTTGTTGCTGTTTATTTTCTTTGTAAAAATAAACCATGTTTTCATCTTGGTCTTCTTTCCAATTGAATTTAAAAGATTTTATAGTGATTCTTCCTAGTGAAACTGCATTTTCTCCCTAGGAGTACTTCTTTGATTCCAGAGTATTAACAGATGGAGAACTCGCTCCCAATGATAGATGTTGCCGTGTGTGTGGAAAAATAGGCCACTACATGAAAGACTGCCCTAAAAGGAAAAGGTTGGCAAGTGAATATATATAAACATTTTGAGGAAAATAAATCAGAG
The DNA here is from genome assembly GCF_001604975.1 of Cebus imitator. Lineage (NCBI taxonomy): Eukaryota > Metazoa > Chordata > Mammalia > Primates > Cebidae > Cebus > Cebus imitator. The sequence goes on along the minus strand of NW_016107529.1, from coordinate 3,231,225 downwards.
GCCAATTTGTAGCTATAATTATGCTCAGAAATGTTTAAGTGAGAAAGTTCAGGATATTAAATTTTACCTAAGGTTAAATGTTCATTTGAGTGGAATTTTGTAATATGGTAAGATTTATGTATGGTATAATAATATCTTCTAACATTCATTTGTTCATTTATTTATTAATCTCAGGTGTGTGTTTTGTTTTTTTTGAGACATGGTCTCAATGCTGTCACCCAGGCTGGAATACAGTGGTGCAGTCTCGGCTCACTGTACCCTCTGCCTCCTGGGTTCAAGCGATTCCCCTGCCTCAGCCTCCCACGTAGCTGGAATTACAGGCACACACCACCACGCCTGGCTAGTTTTTTGTATCTTTAGTAGAGACGGGGTTTCACTGATGTTGACCAGGCTGGTCTCGAACTCCTGACCTCATGATCCACCCATCTTGGCCTTCCAAAGTGTTGGGATTACAGGCCTGAGCCACCATGCCCAGCCAGTTTTTTTTTTTTTTTAAATTGAAGAAGCATTTCTTGACACTTACTATTTGTTGGAAACTGCTAGAAGCCAAGAAATAAAAGTGACCAAGATACTGGGTTCTTGCTGAGAATCTCAGTCATGCAGACCAATAATTAAAATACAATTAATGGAATTCTTGAGGTATATGCTGTGTTATGCTTAAAGATCTTAGGGAATGTACATCTATGTACCTCCTCAAAAATATATCTATGAATTATAGTATAGGTTCTGTATACTACGGTAGGTCAGGAAGGTCTGTTTCTTTTGTCATCAAGTCTGGCCTAATATGAAAACTTGGAAGTTTTGAAACAGAACAAACTTCCAGTTTCCATCATTGCAATTTACTGACTATTAAATTTAGTCAAGACACTTACCTTTTCTTAGCCTCAGTTTCTCTTTAAAACTTGAGGTAATAAATATCAACCTCTAAGGATTGTTAAAGGTTTAAAATTTGATATTTAAAAAAACTTTAACATAATGTTGTTTTACAAAACTACTGGAAAACCCAGTTTCTGCCAAATGAGCAGGTATGCCATAAATGTTTGTTCCCTTGCCTCTAAAAAGATGCATGAAATGATGGGCATGTTAATCTTTTTGATATTGTGAGAGTCCTGCATTGTCTGTGACTTACTTAATTTACAAGTCCCTAGCCCCACATTATTGGTATCAGCAGTTTACTGTTTAGACTAAAGAAGAAAGACAGTGAAGAAGAGAAGGAAGGGAATGAAGAAGAGAAAGACTCCCGAGACACTGACCCCCGAGACCTCCACGACACTCGAGACTTTAGAGACCCCAGAGACCTCAGATGTTTTATATGTGGAGATGCTGGACATGTACGAAGGGAGTGCCCAGAAGTCAAGCTGGCCCGTCAGAGGAATAGCAGTGTGGCAGGTAAATAGAAAAGGCCAAACAGTTTCTGATAAAAATGAAGTCATATATTTTGATGTCATGCTAAAGGATCCTAATTCCTCTCTATTGCAAACCTAGTTGTATGACTTTGGACCACCGCGCCTGGCTAATTTTTGCATACTTCTTTAGTACAGATGGGGTTTCACCATGTTGGTCAGGCTGGTCTCAAACTCCTGACTTTGTGATTTGCCTGCCTTGGCCTCCCAAAGTGGTGGGATTACAGGCGTGAGCTACCACGCCCTTATAATTTCTTTTTTTTTTTTTTGAGACGGAGTCTCGCTCTTGTTACCCAGGCTGGAGTGCAATGGCGCGATCTCGGCTCACCGCAACCTCCGCCTCCTGAGTTCAGGCAATTCTCCTGCCTCAGCCTCCTGAGTAGCTGGGATTACAGGCACGCACCACCATGCCCAGCTGATTTTTTGTATTTTTAGTAGAAACGGAGTTTCACCATGTTGACCAGGATGGTCTCGATCTCTTGACCTCGTGATCCACCCGCCTCGGCCTCCCAAAGTGCTGGGATTACAGGCTTGAGCCACTGCGCCCGGCCTATAATTTCTTAAAGAGATAAAATTTATTTGTTTTTATTTTTTTATTATTATTTTTTTGCTGCTACCATTTGCCAACTCACTGAGCATAAAGAGATAAAATTTAGACAGTGAAGCTTTTACTTTGAATAGTACTTGGATAAGTTTATTTTCAAGATCCCCACAGTCTTGTTGTATTCAGTTTTATCTCCCTGTAAGTATACTTTGGATTTATTTTTTTATTTTTTTGGAGGTAGAGTTTCCTTCTTGTTACCCATGCTGGAGTGCAGTGACGCAATCTTGGCTCATTGCAACCTCCACCTCTTGAGTTCGAGTGATTCTCCTGCCTCAGTCTCCTGAATAGCCGGGATTACAGGCGCCTGCCACCACGCTGGGCTAATTTTTGTACTTTTAGTAGAGACAGGGTTTCACCATGTTGGCCAGGCTGGTCTCCAGCTCCTAACCTCAGATGATCCACCCGTCTCAGCCTCCCAAAGTGCTGGGATTACAGTTGTGAGCCATCATGCCTGGCCTAATTTTTGGATTTGAGTCAGACTCTTCATCTGTTTTTCTTGCTATCAGTATACCATTCTTTTTGAGACAGAGTTTCACTCTTGTTACCCAGGTTGGAGTGCAATGGCGCGATCTCGGCTCACCGCAACCTCTGCCTCCTGGGTTTAGGCAATTCTCCTGCCTCAGCCTCCTGAGTAGCTGGGATTACAGGCACGAGCCACCATGCCCAGCTAATGTTTTGTATTTTTAGTAGAGACGGGGTTTCACCATGTTGACCAGGATGGTCTCGATCTCTTGACCTCGTGATCTACCCGCCTCGGCCTCCCAAAGTGCTGGGATTACAGGCTTGAGCCACCGTGCCCGGCTGGTATACCATTCTTTACAAGAGATTTTGTTTTCCTAGAGACGTATTGGAGAAATTATATTTTTTCCCACTGCTGCTATGAGAGAGGGATATCTGTTCATGTTATATTTCACAAAGAATTTTGAGAATTAAATAGTAACCCAAGGAAGAGTTTATTGAAAGAAAAAAGCGAACGTTTTAGAAGTGGTGATTTCCAGTTGCTCAGGTTTTTATTGCAGAAAGATTTTGTGTGTGTGTGTGTGTGTGTGTGTGTGTGTGTGTGTGTGTGTGTGAGAGAGAGAGAGAGAGAGGGTGGGAGGGGGGAGACAGACAGACAGGGTCTTGCTTTTGTTGCCCAGGATGGAGTGCAGTGGTATGATCATAGCTCATTGCAGCTTTGACCTCACGGACTCAAGTGAGCTCCCCACCTCAGCCTCCCAAAGTAACAGGATTACAGATACAAGCCACTGCAGCCAGCCAGAAATTATTTCTCAAATAAATCTGTTGTTCCTTTTGAAAAGCAAAATGGCATTTATTCTTGTGTTTAGGATCAGTGTATTTTTTTCTTGATTTGCTAGATTGAAAAATGGCTTTTAAAAGTAGTTCAGTTGCTACAAGTCCTTCACTAATATACTCGTAGTTTAAAAGTCTAAACTCCCTTCTGCAAAAGAAGGGAGTTTACTTATTGTCATTTCTCTGCTACTTTCCTTATCTCTTGATTTTCTTTGTGATGCCTTCTCTTAGCAGCCCAGCTGGTCCGCAACCTTGTAAATGCTCAACAGGTGGCTGGTTCAGCTCAGCAGCAGGGTGATCAGTCCATAAGGACTAGACAGTCCTCAGAATGTGTAAGTACTCTGTCTGTCAATGTGTTAGTCTTTGAGTGATAGTGTTTTCTCTCAGGCTGGCAAATAGAATCTTCCAGGTTACATCGTGCTTTGTATAAATGTCCTTGCTAGGCACATAGATGGAATGGGTATTCCTTTTGGAATAATGTAGATCTGGGTTCCTGTCTATATACAAGCTACTTAATTTACATGAGCCTACTCTTCAATTGTAAAATAACTACCTAATAAGATGGATTAAAAATAAGATAATAACTTTGAGGTTTCAGACTTTGCTTAATGGAAAGATATCAGTACGATTAATAAAAATAGACATAAAAATTGAGATGTTATAGGCATTTAGTGTTGTTAAGGCAGTATATACATGGCATTTTGCTTATGTGAAACTTGTGTCTTCTCATAGCTTGACATATTGATACCCAGTGAAATACACCCTGTAAAAAAACAATATTGAATGAGAATTAAGACTCATAAGTTTATTTTATTTATTTTTTCCTTTTGTTGAGATAGAGTCTCATTCTGTCACCTAGGCTAGAGTGCAGTGGTGCGATCTTGGCTCACTGCAACCTCCTTACCCCTGGGATCATACAATTTTATCTCCATCTCCTGAGTAGCTGGGAGTCTAGGTGATGCCACCACAGCTAGCTAATTTTTGTATTTTTAGTAGACACGGGTTTTACCATATTGATCAGGCTAGTCTTGAACTCCTGACCTCAGGGGATCCACCTGCCTTAGCCCCCCACAGTGCTGGGATTACAGATGTGAGACATTGTGGCCAGCCCACACATAAGTTTAATATTAAGTTTGCTGAGCTGCTTTTAACCTTTGTGTAAGTCTGCATTCACCTTGTACTTCTTAAATTAATTAATAATTACTCTAAATAACACTCTAAATCTGACATAATGTTCAGCGCTTTACACTTAGCAAATTTAATCTTTCGAGTGGCCATGTGAGGTAATGGTATTAGGTATTAGTGTAATCAAATTTTATATATTGGGAAACTGAGAAAAAGAGATTATACAATCAAACCGAGGTCTTTCTGGTTTCAAATCTGTTAATCGTTTAACATGCTAATTCTAATATGATTTGTGTCTTAGAAAAAACTCTTAGAGTATTTGAAGAGTATTAGGGAGAATCTTTGGAAAATATTTAGGAAATTTTCCACCCTCACCTTACACACTTGAATACCTATTATGTGCCTGATGCTTTCATAAACAACAATCACATTTAATGTAGTTAACGTTTGTTGAGTGTAAACTATGTGCTATACATACATTCATTCTTTGTGATTATATTTCAAAACTATGGAAAATAATAAATATCATTGTCAGGCTTTAACAGTTTTTAACATTGTTATTTTAGCTTAATTAAGAAGCTACCCTCCGTTGAAACCCCTGAACATTCTTCTTCAATCCCGTTCCTATCTTAAAACCTCAAAATCTCAAAAGCTGAGGCAAATTCTGATTATACTTTTATAGGTAAAGGAACCGAGTTTTAAGTTTCGAGCCTGAGGTCAATAGACACCTGGAATCAGAACATGAACCCTCAGGCTCTCTGTAACCAAAATTTATGCTCTAACCATTTTTCTGTGCTGCCCTAATTTTCATTTTCTGCCTCTAGTCCTCACATTTTTCTCGTCTTTGCTTTTGGAAAGAGTATCTAATGGACATTGCTATTCTGATGTCTAATAATTAGCACCTGAACATGTCTAAAATGTAGTTAATCTTTCCTTCCAACCCGCAGGTCTTGCCTCTTTTTCCTGTGTTTTATATCTCATTGAATGATCTATTTTCTATCTCATTTCCAAAACTTTTCCCACTCCTTCAACCTCTATATCCAGTCACTAAGTCTTATTGTTTCTGCCTTTTAAAAAGCTGAATGTGGTGCCTCACTCCTGTAATCCCAGCACTTTGGGAGGCCTAGGTGGGCAGATCACCTGAGGTGAGGAATTGAGACCAGCCTGAATAACATGGTGAAACCCCATCTCTACTAAAAATACAAAAAATTAGTTGGACGTGGTGGGACAACCTGTAATTTTAGCTACTTGGGGGACTGAGACAGGAGAATTGCCTGAACCTGGGAGTTGGAGATTGCAGTGAGCCAAGATTGCACCACTGCACTCCAGCCTGGGCAACACAGCGAGACTCTGTCTCAAAAAAAAAAAAAAAGTATCTTAACAGCCATTTGCTTCCCTCTATCCCTGTTTATATTTCCTTAGCCTAGACTACTGTCATCTCAGGACTGCTATATATAGCATCCTCCTAATCAGTCTCAGCAGCCTTTTAGTTTTATTTATTTATTTATTTATTCATACATTTATTTTTGAGACAGGGTCTTGCTCTGTTGCCCAGGCTGGAGTGTGGTAGCACAATCACAGCTCACTGCAGTCTCGACCTCCCAGGCTCAGGTGATTCTCCCATGTCAGCCGCCAGAGTAGCTGGGACTGCAGACATGTATCACCACATTTGGCTGATTTTTTATTTCTTGTAAAGATGCAATTTCGACATGTTGCCCTGGCTGGTCTCAAAATCCTGAGCTCAAGGGATCCGCCTACCTCAGCCTCCCAAAGTGCTAGGATTATAGGCTTGAGCCACTGTGCCAAGCCTGTCTTTCATCGGCCTTAAAAAAAAATTCTCTATTTTATTCTTACTAAACCACAATAATCTTTCTAAAGTGCATTTTGACTATGTTCCTGACCTGTTTAAAACCCTTCAGTGAGGCCGGGCGCGGTGGCTCAAGCCTGTAATCCCAGCACTTTGGGAGGCCGAGGCGGGTGGATCACGAGGTCAAGAGATCGAGACCATCCTGGTCAACATGGTGAAACCCCGTCTCT
>NW_016107529.1:3203154-3219863 GCF_001604975.1 Cebus imitator | reverse complement strand
AAAAAAAAAAAAAAAAAAAAAAAATTGGCTTTGGCCGGGAATGGTGGTTCATGTGTGTAATCCCAGCACTCTGGGAGGCTGATGTGGGCAGATTACTTGTGGTCAGGAGTTTGAGAACAGCCTGGCCAACATGGTGAAACCCTGTCTCTACTAAAAATACAAAAATTAGCTGGGCGTGGTGAAAGGCACCTGTAATCTCAGCTACTCAGGAGGCTGAGACAGGAGAATTACTTGGACCCAGGAGGCGGAGGTTGCAGTGAGCCAAGATTGCACCACTGCACTCCAGCCTGGGTGACAGCAAGACTCTGCCTCAAAAAATATATATAATAATAATTTTGTCTTGACTGATAAAATCTCAGACATTGGATCAAATTTGCTTTTTAACTTTGGTTTTAGCATTTAAAAAAACATCAGGTCATTACCACACCTAGTATCATCTAATATCTAGTCCTTGTTCATTTTTTCCTGTTGGTCTAAAAAGTTTTTTTTTTGTTGTTTGGTTTTTTTTTTTTTGAGAAGGAGTCTCTCTCAGTTGCCAAGCTGGAGTGCAGTGGCGCAATCTCGGCTCACTACAACCTCTGTCTCCGGGTTCAAGTGATTCTCCTGGCTCAGCCTCCCGAGTAGCTGAGACTGTAGGTGCTTGCCACCATGCCCAGCTAATTTTTGTATTTTTAATAGAGACAGGGTTTCACCCTGTTGGCCAGGTTGGTCTTAATCTCTTGACCTTGTGATCCGCCCGCCTCTGCCTCCCAAAGTGCTGGGATTACAGGTGTGAGCCCCCATGCCCAGCCTAAAAAAGTGTTATTCTTACTGATTTATTTGAATAAAGATTCAAACTGCGTATTTGATTTTTATAACTCTTAACTGTCCTTTAGAGCAGTTGCTGCTTCTATATTCTTTCCAATATTAAGTATTTTTTGAAGGGACTGTAGGATTTCCCATATTCTGGAGTTGGCTGCTTATATCTTTGTGGCATCATTTAATGTGTACCTCTGTCCCTGTATTTCCTGTAAACTGGGATTTAGATTCAGAGACTGGGTTAGATTCAGGCTCTTTCTGTTGGTAAGAATACTGCTTGGTGGGTCCCATGTATTTCCAGTTTTTTCACTTTTGAAGGAACTTGCTGTCTGGTTATAACTATTTTAGTGACTTAAGATTGATTTGTGAATTAGGTTTTATCAGCCTCTTTTATGCATTATGTTCATCAATTTTTACTTAGTAGCCTTAGCTGCCATTGATAATTGTGGCCAGTATCCATTATTTTGCTGTCTCCAACTTTTTTTGGAACAATACAAATAAGGTATTTTGCTGAGCAAAAATGCCAGAATATGGAAACTTAATTAGATTTCTAAGATGAAAAGATATATGGCACACGTGGTTCTTCTCATGTGTCCTTCTCATATATCATTTTACACGTTTATTGTGTATATGCCGTGGCAGGCACTGTGATAGTCACTGAGTTATATAACCATGAAGACAGACCCAGTGTTTCGCCCTTTGACCAAAATTCTTCCTTTTCCCTGCCGCTAATTACTCTCAGTGTTTTTGTCACAATGAACTAATTAATGTTCCACAAACATACTGTACTGTCTCTTAACCCTGGTGATGTATCTAAGTTGTTCCTTCTGCTTAGAATGTCCTCTCTGTCACCTCCGCTGCTCACTCACACGTCCTTCTATGCTGCCTCAAAGCTTGGCTAACTCACTTATCCTCCATATTTAAATTTAAATCTCTTTCTTCAGGAAGTCCTCCTTATTTCCTTAATATCCATATCATTACGTTTGTCTTACTGTGTTGAACTTGTCTGTTTACTCATCTGCATAACCCATTAGACTGAACTAATAGAGGCAAAAATTAATTTTTTTTGTCTGTCTTTTTCTCTCTAGTAACGTGTTTAGTTTTCTCTTTAGTAGCCTGCTGTGTTAGATATATTAATCCTTTTTATAATATTTCTTTTTTTATTTTTAATTTTTATTTATTTTTTTTAAGGCTAGTCAAGTGAAGCAGTGGGAGTGGAGAAGGAACAAAGAAGTCTGTACCTGGTTGTGATCAATTAGTTGTAAACACCACTGCACTTGGACCAGCCAATCCTTTTTATAATATTTCTAATAAGCTATTAATAAATATTATTTGTTGTATAGATACCCAATTCGTAATTAATATTTCATCCACAGTTACACTGTGTTAAAAGTGGAAGGACTAGGGGCCAGGCAGGGTGGCTCACACCTGTAATCCCAACATTTTGGGAGGCTGAGCCAGACAGATCATCTGAGGTTGGAAGTTCGAGACCAGCCTCATCAACATGGAGAAACCTTGTTTCTACTAAAAATACAAAATTAGCGGGGCATGGTGGCACATGCCTGTAACCCCAGCTACTTGGGTAGCTGAGGTAGGAGAATCGCTTGAACCAGGAGGCAGAGGTTTCTGTGAGCCAAGATTGCACCATTATACTCCAGCCTGGGTAACAAGAGCAAACTCTTTCAAAAAAAAAAAAAGCCGAAGGACTAAATGGAAATATATTAAAATAATAATAATCATAGTTATATTAGAGAAGGAGATTATGTGAGTTTTCCCCCCTATTTTTGAAATTAATGAGATTGTATTGCTCATTTTAAGGAAATTTTGGGTTATGAAAAACTTCCAAGGTAATTGGAATATATCCTTTAAAAATACCCTTTTATGTTAAAACATCATTTCTCATTGGTTTTGACCTAATTCTGGGTATACCCAGTTTCATTTATTTTTGTAAACCCCGAGTACTTCAGCTTCAGCCCTTAGTTGTAACTTGGCTTTATGAACTCACAGTGATCTAGCTGTTTTGCTTACCTCCTGAGACAATTCAGCTTACAAAAATGCAGTTCACATGGGCTTTAGTTTTTTGCGGCCTACTCTTTCCTATCCCGTACTTCCTAATTCGAGCTTCTGCTAGGAAGTTTAGTGAGTAAGGGCAGCGTCTTTTAGTTATTCCCTAGCACATTGTGACTTTGAATGAGAAAAGCCACCAGAAATGATCTAGAAGATAAACTGGTTACTGTACTTCAAAAAAGGTACTTAAAGATATATTTTAAAGGGAAATGGAAAGATTTTGGGGGATAGTTGGACATAAAAATTATAGGCCTTGTATTTTTTGAGTAACTACCTATATGCTAGATCTTGTACAAGCTACTTTCTTTTGGTTATCCAATTTAAACCTCATAACAATCTGAGGTTCAAAATGGAACCTTAGTAGTTTTAGGAAATGAGATTTGAGCTTAGACGTGTTTGGCCTCAAAGCCAAAGTTCTCAACCATTACACCCCAATGCCTCAAGCTTCTAATAGGATCTCCTTCTAGGCCAGGATATAATTGATTCTGGGATAGTTGGCACTGTCTTTAGGATAAAATCTAAAGTTCCTTCGCATGATATATTCTAAGGTTTTTTGAAATGTGTATCCCCACCTACCTGTCCCAATTGTGGATTATTCTGCAACTTGCTGTGCTTTCAGGGTTTTATACATGAAACTCCTCTCTAAAATGCTCCCCCCTCCTGCATTTTGCCTAAATTTTTCCTTTTTTAAAAAAACTCATTTTAGTCAATCATCTTAGGAAGACCGTCTTTAACCTTCAAAGACTGGGTTAGCCCTCTCTACAGAACATTTTGCCTGTTCCAGCAATTATTAGATATTATTGTATATATATCTTCTTGTATGTCACTTATGAATAATTTGAGCAAATAACAATGCTTTTATTCTTGCTTGAACCAAGGAGACGGAGGTTGCAGGGAGCTGAGATCATGCCACTGCACTCCAACCGGTGCGACAGAGTGAGACTTTGTCTCAAAAAAAAAAATTTGTTTGGTATTCTCTGCATTTAGCATAGTTCTTATCCAATGGTAGGTACTGAATATATCTTTGTGGAATGAAGGGATATTTCAATGAACGAACTAATGTTTTTAAATGTCTTTTTCCTTTCTTGTTGAAATGCAGAGCCAGGCTTTCGAGGACTGACTCCTCCAATTCCTTGGGAACATGCACCACGTCCCCATTTCCCCCTTGTCCCAGCTTCGTGGCCTTATGGTTTGCATCAAAACTTCATGCATCAGGGAAATGCCCGATTTCAGCCCAACAAACCTTTCTATACTCAAGGTACCATTGCTTACAAATAAGTTAACATGTTTGGGTGGGTTTTATTCTGGGATAGAGAGCCTTAGTGAAGGCCAGGATCTGGGAGTGAAAATTCATGAATTCAGTAAATATTTACTGAGAGATCATACTGTATGTCAGACCCTGCTAGGTGCTTGTTGCTCAAGCAAGAGTAAAACAAAAGCTCCATCACTTGATGCACATTTTCTTAGGAAAACCAGACATGTTAAATAGAAAAGGAGTTCAGATGAATCAGTTAACATTGCCTTAGCAAATCCAAATGGGATATGGATATGAGATTATTAATAATCACAAGATTTTGACAGTTGAGCTAGATCTTGAAAGAGATGCAGAAATGTTTTTTTGCCTAGCGATTAGAGAGGAGGAAGAGTATGCTTAGCTGAGGGATTAATATGTGTAGTCACTGAGTTTGCCTGGCATGATGAAGGACAGAAAATAATAGGGCTAGAGGATGGAGGTATATGAGAAAGTTGATGATAAGACTAGAGAGAGTAGGCTTTGACCATATTATGGAGTTTGGACTTGGTTTACTGAGCAATGGGGATCTAATGATGGAGTCTTGCTCTGTTGCCCAGGCTGGAGTGCAGTGGCACTGCCTCCCCAGGTTCAGCGATTCTCCTGCCTCAGCCTCCCAAGTAACTAGGACTACAGGCGCCCACTACCAGGCCTGTAGTCTTTGTAGTTTTAGTAGAGACGGGGCTTCACCATTTGGCCAGGCTGGTCTAGACCTCGTGATCCGCCTGCCTTGGCCTACCAAAGTCCTGGGATTACAGCTTGAGCCACCGCGCCTGGCCTGTTGAAAGGTTTTTAAGGGAACGAAGACATAATCAGATTTATTTAGTAAATGTTAGGACTTGAATGACATTTAAATTTGTTATGCTCTGCTGGTGCTATTGTAGTACTAGTAATGGCTTTGACTGGGTAATGAATATTATAAACTAAGAATTCCTAGAAACTTGGAGCATTTTATCTAACCTACTTGCTTCAGAAGTATTTGTTCTTATAGGCATTGTCTGAGTCTGGCCTTCAGCTCCTTGTTAACCTATTTCAGAATACTTGGGATCAGAGTCAGTATAGTTAAATGAGGAGTTTAAGAAGTTAAAACAGGCACTCAGGAAATGCCGAGTGAATGAAATGATAACTTAAAGGGGAGGTACCTGGTATGGTCTCAGGCTTGTTATATTTAAGCCTTCTTTTTTTTTTTTTAAAGGCGGAGTTCTTGCTCTGACCTCCAGGCTGGAGTCCAGTGGTGCGATTTCAGCTCACTGTAACCTCTGCCTCCTGGGTTCAAATGATTCTCTTGCCTCAGCCTCCTGAGTAGCTGGAATTATAGGCATACACCACCATGCCTGGCTAATTTTTGTATTTTTAGTAGAGACGGGGGTTTCACCATGTTGGTCAGGCCAGTCTTGAACTCCTGAACTCATTATCTGCCTGCCTCAGCCTCCCAAAGTGCTGGGATTACAGCCGTAAGCCACTGTGCCTGGCCTATTTAAGCTTCTTAAACCACCCATTTACTACTAAGGCATCCCTTTAGTATAGAGTGGCAGTGCCTTGTCTATAGTTGGGTTCTTCTCTTGAGCAAATAACTGGGGATAAGGGAAATTACTATTAGTCATAAGCCCTTTAAGGAGGGGAAAGTCCGTGGCTCCTCTCGAGTGAGTTTTTTCCCTTTGATTCTTCCTCTCCATCTTTCGTGTCCTCTCCTTTTTTCACATACACATATTTCCTTCCATCTTCCTTTTTCTCCCCACCCTCTCAAATGTTTTGGCATGCTTCATCTCCTCCTAGTATATAAAGAGAAAAAAAAAAGCTAGTTAAAAGTTAATTCTAAGGTGTTGTCAGATAAACAGGCACAAGCCTTTCAGTTTCCTGTCTGTGTTGTATCCAACAGACAGATGTGCCACCCGTCGGTGTAGAGAGCGTTGTCCCCACCCACCAAGAGGAAACGTGTCGGAGTAATGCGAGTCCATTTTCTTTCAGCTGGTCTACCGATGCACAGCAACCAGCCAATCCTGCTGTCTCAAGGGTATCCGTACCTCAATGTCAGTTACATTCAGCAGAAAAAGTGACATTTAATGGAAAGCAAAACAAATCAGGTCCTGATTTAAATTTTAACACATTTAGATAGCTTATTTAAATTCTAAGACTGTTTTTACAGACTGTATTATTTGTATATAAATATGAACTATAGTTTTTACTGGTATCACCAAAATGAGTGATACAAATTTCATCTATTTTATTACCCTATTTTTAAGGGAATTTTATGTTTTGTTTAACCTTGATGAATTGTATAAAGAGAGAATTTAAAAAATTACATTCTTTATTTTCTATTAGCTGTATTCATACTTTGGTTGCTTCAGACTTTATATATTGTTCTTAAGAGTTAGGAAAGAATTTCATGTGTTTTAAATTTGTCACTTCTATTCTTTACAGAACCTTGTAGTGCCAAAAACTTTTTAAAAGGTAAAAAAATAAAATAAAATTACAACATGAAGATTCAGATTTTTTTTCTTTTCCATACTTGTATATTGAACATTCAAACTTGAACGGAAAGTTGATTTTGTCTGTATTTGAAGTACTTCTATTTTAAGTTAATAAATCTTTTTGACAAGAGTCACATTTGGTTAATTCATCGTTGTATAGATGATGGAAATACAGTGTAACAAGATTTGTTTTAATTTCAGTGAATAGAGCATTCTAAATCACAGATTTTAGTTTTAGAGATTCAAGTATCATTTTATGTCCTATTTGGTTGGATTTTCACAACACCCATATGAGGTTGATAGAAGCAGAAGCCATCTCCATTTTATCTTTGAAAGTGAAAACTGAAACGCAAAGTGATAAATTCCAAAAAGCATACTTATATGCTGCAGTCTGAATTGAAACGTCTTTGGGAAGAGAGTTTTAAAACACGGAGACTAATATTGCAATTAGAGTGGAGGGAAGGTAAGTCTTTTTTTTTTTTTTTTTTGAGACAGCGTCTCTGTCACCCAGGCTGCAATGCAGTGGTGGGATCTTGGCTCACTGCAACCTCCACCTCCTGGGTTTGAGCGATTCTCCTGCCTCAGCCTTCTGAATACATGGGACTACAGGCACACACCACCACGCCCAGCTAAATTTTATATTCTTGGTAGAGACAGGGTTTCAGCATGTTAGTCAGGCTGGTCTCGAACTCCTGACCTCAGGTGATCCACCTGCCTCCCAGAGTGCTGGGATTACAGGCATGAGCCACCACTCTTGGCCCAGACTCTGTTCATTTTGAATCCTATACTTCCACCTGGTAAGCACACTTGCCAAGATGATAATTGTTTTCTAGTAATACTTGGGATTAATTATTATTGGGTATTGGGATTCAGACTCGAGTTGGTGGTGGCATAATTTTTCAGCTGTTTTAGCAGTGAGGTGAGGTAATTTTCTCTGGGCCCTTAATTAGCCCATCCAGTTACCTGGGGTCTTAAGCTAAATGATGCTATAGATCTATTTGGAAATGTGCAGAATAAGTAGGTAAAAATGTATTTTAGGGACAGTGTATTATCTTTGCTTTGCTCCCTGTGATACACATTACTTAAATAAGAGACTGCTTGGGCCCTTGCCATATTTCACAGCATGGAAAGATATTTGAAACCTATTGCAAGAGGTTGAGGGTATTCGTGCCGTATTTATAGCCCTGAGTTAAAGTCAGGTATATTTACTATTTTTTTTCTGATTAAAGCTTCAGCATCCTTCAGAATCCTGTTTAAGTGGTGGATTTAGATCATTTGTTTTAAGAAGATACCTGACCCAACTATGCATTTATGTTAAAATGACTTGGAGCATTCAAGATTTAAATTAACATTCAATACTTCACATCCTTCCACGTCTTGGAGAACAGGTAATGATGTATAACAGGGGTGTTTATTACTCTCTTTACTTTTGTACATACAGTAGGTCCTCCATATCCTTGGGGTTTGCATCTGTGGATTTAACTAACCATGGATTGCAGATACAAAAAAAAAATTGTGTCTGTATTGAACTTGCACAGTTTTTTGTTATTCCCTAAACAATGCAACAACTTTTCTTACAGAATTTACATTGTATGAGGCATTATATGTAATCTAGAAATGATTTAAAGTATAAAGAAGGATGTGCATAGGTTATATGCAGACTACACTTTTGTATCAGGGACTTCAGCGTCCTCAGATTTTGGTGTATCTGCGGGAGGTCCTGGAACTAGTCCTCCACCAGATACCAAGGAAGGATAGTATTTGAAATATTCATTAAAAAGAAAACAACTAGCAATAACAGAGAATGCCCCAACCCCTCAGCCTTTCTTAAGGAAGGCAATATAATACCACTTGGCAGAAGCTATTAACTGACAACCTAGTAACCAATAACCTAGATTTTACTGTTGTGATGGTGTTATAGATACTAGTTTTCAGCATCTCATTTGCCTCTCCTTCAGTAGGGGCAGTGTTCAACAATTGGCAAAACTGTTCTAAGTTGAAAAAGAGAATATAGTTTAAAATTGATACAGTAGAAGCTCACATTTTAAGTTTGCAAAGTCAGTTGAGTTCACATTTATTGTAAAGCAGTTAAGTAGAAAATTATCAATCTTATACAGGGAGAACACACACATTTAAGACCAAATTGTTTTTAAATGTTTTGTTTAATAATATGGAGATTATTTTCCCTTGACATTAGGATTATTAAAAATATAAATATTTATGATGTACTGTGTAATATATTTGTTTATATCCCCTACAAATGGACATTTTTGCTGTTCCCAGTTTTTCTCATATATATGTAACGTAAAATGATGGGATAAAGCTATTTGTGTGTACATGTAATTATTCTATTAGGGTGAATTCCTGTAAGTGGGATTACTGGGTAAAAGGATCAAAAGTTCTAAAGTTCCTGCTACAAATTGCCAAACTGCCCTTCATAAAAGTGGTTATCAATTTGTACTTCCAGCAAACAATATGTAAAATGTGTTGGTATGCTTATAAGAAAGCTTTTAACTATCAGCAACCCATTTTTTGCTTTGTAAAAATTAACATGTTTATTGCAAAAAGAAAATAAGCATTATGTAAAAGTACAAAGTATAAAAATCACTCAAAAGTTCATCAGCCAGAAAGAAGTACTACCTGGTGAACTTCATTCATTCCAACCATCCCTTAATCATATAGACACATATATACAAATAGTTTTACGAAAATGGGCTCATATGCTGTATTTTGTAAATGTAGCAAATTAAAAGGAAAACAAGTGTGAAACAAGAAATGCTCAACTTACTTTTTTCCCCACAAGAGAATCTAGTCTTGTAAGATTCCTCCTAAAACTAAGGACAGTTATGGAAAACAATAACAACGCTATTTTTTTCTAGTTTCATGTATCTTTTAATGAGAGTCCTGCTATGAAAGATGAAACCTGCATACTTTTATTTCTGTATAGACACAGTGTTCATAATATTTAACTTTGACCTTATAATAATTGCCTGTTATTTTTAAAATTTCTGACATGTTTACTAACATTCCTTTTACTGATTCTTTCTTAAGTTCTTAATTTGATTCATTTCTTCTTTAGTTGAATTTCATTATTGGGCAGTTTTTTTCCCAGAGGCTCATGATTTGTACTTCTAAGTTCTTACAAACTTGAGAACATCTATAGCCTTTGTATTTTAAGACAACTTTGGCAAAGTAGAAACTTTCTGGCACACTTTTTCTCAAGCCTTTGGAGCCTTTTGCTTCATTGCCTTCTTTTTATAAGATCTGAAACCATCCTGACCCCATTTAATTATTTTAAATCATTAGAATATTTCTCTACATATTTCTCTTTATTTTCCATTTTTTATTTCTTCCAGCCTATTTTCTCTGTGCTGTTTTGTGGTTTCTAATAAGGCCTTTAAACTCCACCGATCTTATTTTCCATCTCTTAATCACTTTTGAACGTGTGTGTGTGTGTGTGTGTGTGTGTGTGTGTGTGTGTGTATGTGTATGTGTGTTTAAGTCTGTTGTCTTTTTTGGGTCTGTGGAGAATTTCAAATTAACCTGTTCGAGGGAGTGGGCAATCTGTGACAATTTTCTAAATAATGCTTAAACTTCAGTCAGTCTACTTAAGAGTAACAGGAAGAGAGGTTAGAGGAATGAACTTTTAAGTTGGGTTGTTATATTGGAACCCTCTCACCAAATCCATTATTTCTTCTGCCCCTTGGAACACATTTCCCTTAATTTCTTAGTATTAAAAAGTGATTGTGCCCTATGGCAAAGCTTTTAAGGCGGTATATTTCAAATTATTGGAAGTACAATCAATTAAGTTTTGGATGCAATAAATTAATATTTGCATCCAATATTAATATTGGATGTAATTAAGTTAATATTTGCATCCAATATTAAAAACTGTTACCGAGTAGGAAATACGAGAATTCACTTTGCATAATTCTTTCCTTAAATTTGTCTTAGTACAGAATATAGATATGTGTATACAGAGGTAAGATGCAAAATAACTTTTTAAATGTATGCTGTAGTCAAAAAGTTTAAAATGCTTCGTTCATAGGCAAGCACATAGATGACAGAAATAGCCTTACAGCAAGGTTTGTCCTTAAGCTCCATCTCCTGTGTAATTTTATCAAAATGACATCTAGAGATATTCAACAAGTTTTACTCTTACTTCCTAATTAAAGAGTAGGGACATTCTCCTTCCTGCTATTGGTTGGCTGTGGTACCTCACATTTTACCGTATGTCTAAACAAGTATATTTTATTTAATATTTAGGGAGATTTATTTCTTTTACTAAAATTTGTTGCATCTTTGTGTGTTGGTTTATTTTTACTTTAAATGATATTTTAAGATAAAGTTTTATTTTTGATATGGAGTCTTGGTTTGTTGCCAGGCTGTAGTGCAGTGGTGTGATCTTGGCTCACTGCAACCTCTGCTTCCTGGGTTCAAACAATTCCCTTGCCTCAGCCTCCCAAGTAGCTGGGATTACAGGCAGGCGCCACCAAGCCCAGCTAATTTTTTGTATTTAGTAGAGACGGGGTTTCACTGTGTTGGCCAGGATGGTCTTGATCTTCTGACCTTGTGATCCGCCCGCTTCGGCCTCCCAAAGTACTGGGATTACAGGTGTGAGCCACTGCACCCAGCCTAATTTAAAGTTTTAAGAGTGTACTAGATGACAGCTTGGTTGTTCCATGGTCATTTAGCCAAAAGACATTTCTATCTAAATCACTTTGATAAAGAAATAACTGCTAGGATACTGTAAAGCATTTACGTAGAGATGGCTATATTTAATTTTAAAAGGTAGTCCTATATAGTTGTATCAGAAACCATAAGAGCTCTTTCAGACTTTTACTAACTCAGATGTTATGAATCACTGAATATGAAAGCTCAAATAATATTTAAAAAAGCTTTAATATTGCTGCAGAAGTCTTTCAGTTCAAGAGCAGGCAATAGAATGCATTGAATGTTTACCTATGACCAGATATAACTTCCCAAGAAAAACTGGATCCTGTAGGACAGCTGGTTTTCACAGTTCCTGCTGGGACTACAGTTGCAGGAAGTCAGTCACTTTTTTTTAAGGGAGTTAAGTACTGGTAAAAGGAATTCTTCTAGCAAATATCTCATCTCTTGATTATCAATGTCCGTGGCGACTTTTTAGTCCTAACTTTGCTTCTGCATTCTTGACCCTTAGCTTCCTTCACCTACTCTCTCCTAATTCTCCTGTCTTTCTGAATGGGTCATTCCAGTACTTCTTCCTGTCACCAGTGTTGCCTATGGTTCTCTTGTGTGCTTTTCTGATATAAACACTCTCTTGGCAGTCTTAATGACAGATTCCACAATTACTTAAAATATTGTCAATTCTGGCCTATACCACTATGTTAAACTCTGGTCCCTATCTCCAACTTTATGGGCTTTTTTTTTAAGCTATACCATAGCTGTCTCAAACTTGTTAAACTGAATGCATCACTTTCATTACTAGCACAATCCTCTAATTCTCTGCCCCTCTAAAAGCTTCTCTTCCTGCTGTATTTTCTGACTTTGTAAATGGCACTCTTGTCTAGCAATTTAGATCAAAACCATGACTAGTATTAGATACTTTGCTCTGCATCAAATCTTTTTCAATCCTGTTACCCTACTGCTAACGACTAGTCCTGTATAATGTCAATGCTTATATGACAGGCTGGATAGCTTAACCTGGATTTCAAGTTTGTGGGCAAGAACCAATGGAACTATGAAAAAATGGGCTGTATAAGGGGTATTAAGTACCACTCTGTTGAACTGTTCGATGAAACTGGCTTTAATGATCCAGAAGAAGCCTTACATTTGAATGCATTCTGTTCTTTCAAAACTGCTAACCAGTTTTCATGTTTACCACCACTTGCTGCTGCTGGAAAAATGTTAGGAGCTACTATGTTTTACTCATATCTTTGAATAATAGCAGCAGCACAAATCCCAGGATTCTCAAAGCAGTTCCAACCACAGCAAACCAAAAACTAAATGACAGAGAAATGGGAAACAGATGTGTCTGGTTTAATAAAAAGGGGAAGGGTCATCAGGTGGCCATATCCTTTCCTTGTCATTAATATCCTCAACCTACAGATCCTTTCTACCCTTGTAAATCTGAATAAAGTCAAGGTTACTTGGGTCAAAAACTGATGTTAATGATGATTAAAAAGAGATACAAAACTCAGCACCTCCTTCATTAAAAATAAAGGTTGAGAAACTTTATAAGAAAAAATTAAAATATTCTTGTAGCTGCCTGGGGAGTTCTTAAGCCTTCCACATAGACAGATATCCTCATATCCACAGGAGGCCATGTGGACTACAACCAAACCGAGTCCATTACTCATTCCCTCTCCGGCTCTTCTTGTGGCTCTTCTTAGACCTGAAATGGCAACACATATAAATAATTACATTAAGGATCTGGGCAAGGACTCCTGAGAAGAACCTTGGCGTGCTGACACTAATGGGGATGGAGCTAACAATCCATATTCATTAAACTACTTGGTGTTTTTTTGATTCGGAGCAACACTCTTGAATCAGGCATTACTATCCAAATTTTACCATTGAGGAAATCACCTCTCAGAGGTTAAGAGTGCACCCAAAAGTATGTGGCACATGGGGGTTTCTAATGAAATCTTTTTTTTTTTTTTTTTTGAGACGGAGTTTCGCTCTTGTTACCCAGGCTGGAGTGCAATGGCGCGATCTCGGCTCACCGCAACCTCCGTCTCCTGGGTTCAGGCAATTCTCCTGCCTCAGCCTCCCGAGTAGCTGGGACTACAGGCACGCGCCACCATGCCCAGCTAACAACTGTTAAGTTTTAAAAGTTGGGACTATTCTAGATACAGAAGGATAATGAATAAAATGATAATAAAAATAAAATACAGAAGGATAATGAATAAAATAATAAAAATAAAATAAATAAAAGTTGGGACTAAACTCCATGCCTTCTAAGACCAAAGTTCATCCATTATCCAAAGCTGCAATCCTGTAAAACAAAACAAAATGGGTATCTTGCTTGAACCCAGGAGACGGAGGTTGCAGTAAGCCAAGTTCACGCCATTGCACTCCAGCCTGGGCAACAAATGCGAAACCGTCTCAAAAAAAAAGGGAATCTAACCCCAGTAATTCTCAAAGCAATAGACCAATTTCATCTTGCAATTAAGAATTCCTAATATGCCCCAACAAAACAAAATTTCAGGTCCAATTAGTTATAATTGGGACTTTTATTTCTGAATAAAGTTAAAATAGAGGTCAATTCATTACCTTTCAGGAGACTTTGAGTGGCTCCTGTGTCTGTGACGGTGATGACCTGAGGAAGAAAGGGCCACTGTATGAGATCCTACCCTTCAATTCTTATTAAACTGCCATTCTTAACTCTCTAATGTCTGCCATTGGCTTGTTATTTTTTTGGCCTATGCAGGGGACACCTCTTAGTGGTAGCAACTCTCTGAATTAGTGAAGTTAGTGAAGGAAGAGGGAGCAAAGAAAGTAGTCATGAAACCAGTTCAAATACAAATACATTCAAGGGCTTTATGGCTTATTTCACAAACATTATATTGGGTTTTCATTACTATGTTAGATCTTATTCCTGTAATTTCACATGAAAAAACAGAAGCAAACCTTATCAGCAAAGCTTATAAAAGTGACAAGCTGTGAACCTTAATTTTCAAATTCTATGTCCATTTCCTTTTCTGCTAGGCAGTACAGTCAGGCACTCCTGTACTGTAGGAGGCTAACTGCTCCTTTTACATTTCTTTTGTTAAGAGAACTTGTGGCAAAAGGCCCAAATGCTCTACCTGGGGACTTGGAACGGGATCTGTGCCGCCGATCTCGGGACCTGCTGCGGTGACGTCTTGGACTCTTGCTCCGATGCCTTTCTCGACGGGGGGAGGGGCTGTAGAAAAGACTGGTCAGACTACCAGATCTGGTTAGCAATATAAATAGAATACCAATACCACCCTCACTCCCCAAAGCCCTGTCCTTTATCAAAATGACTGAAGGCCTACCTTCTCCTTTTGGGAGATCGGCTTCGCCTATAAAGAGAGGAAGAAGAAAGCCTAGGTTGGCGCACTGGATGTTGCAGATTGCAAAAACGGCCCCAATTTTATTCTTCACCCTTCTCTGTATCACCCTTCTCTGTATCCATGTCTTTTGTCATGTAACACTAGCACACTCCCATTCTAACTTTAGGACTGGCCACATGACTTGCTTTGACCAACGGGATATTTGCAAATGTGATAAAAGCAGATACAAGAAAAACATCTGCATGACTGGGTTTGTTTGCTCTTGAGTTCTGCCAGTACCGTGAAAAGATGCCCATCTTTTCCTGCTGGAGGATGATAAAGAGAAGAGAAACTTCCCCCGTCATCCTAGCTAAGGTGATCCTATAGCAGCCAGCAGACAGCTAACAACAAAACAGGTACTTCAAAAATTGCCTATCCAAGCACTGCTTAAATTCACTGACCACAGACTTCTGAACAAAACAAACGGTTATTGTTGTCTGCCAATGAGGTTTTATAGGTGGTTGTTGCAATAACAGATAACTAATATACTGGGCAAACATTCTCCATAGGCTGTTATTTTTCCTTTTCTAAAATCCAAACTTCTAGGCTATAGTGCCAAAATGTCCTGGGAAAAGGCCAACGACTAAGGCTTTACCTTCTGGGAGACCGGCTCCTACTCCTTCTGTAGCGCAGTGTGGGAGAGCGACGGGGCTTGTCCAAGTCTCGGTAGCTTCTCCGACGGTGATCAGGTGATGGGACTCTTTCCAACTGGAAACAAGATGGCTGGGTCATTGATAGGCACAAGCTCATAAGGAGCCACTAGAAACGCTAATTATACTTTGCTGCACATCTTGTCTCCAAGTCCATCTCCAAGTGACTTTAAAGCACAGTGATCTGACTACAAAGAGGGAAGCACTTACCCTATTAACTAACAAAACTTCCTATGAGCTATATAGGAACAGAAGCAGAGTGTGTGTGAGTGAGTGTGTGAGAGAGTGTGTGTGTGTGTGTGTGTGTGTGTGTGTGTGTTTTGTAGACATGGTGAAACCCCATCTCGACAAAAAAAATACAAAAATCAGCCAGGCATTGTGGCATGTGCCTGTAGTTCCAGGTACTTGGGAGGCTGAAGTGAGAGGATAGCTTGAGCCTGGGAGGCCAAGGCTGCAGTGAATCAAGATTGTGGCACTGTACTTCAGCCTGGGCAACAAAGTGAGACCCTGTCTCACAAAACAAAAACAGAAGTTTTATCTGGCTGCTTCCTGAAACAACTGGGCAGCTTGGCTGGTTTCAACTTTTCAACATTGTAACTAGTACTGAAAAAACATGACTAAGTTGAAATTTTCCCCCTCCTAAACAAGGCTTATTACTGAGGACAAGGGCAATTATGACAAGTGTTATTTCTTTCCAAGTATTTAATAGTTGCCACCACTTATTAGGCAATTATAATGTGCCAAAAATATGCTAAAGGCTTTATGTTTATCATCTTATTTAATACTTTTAACAGTCTTGGGAGAAAAGTATCATTAACCTCACTTTACATAGGAGAAAACTCAATTTAATTTGTGTAAGATTATACCACTAGTATGTAGCAGAGCTGAGATACTTTTAATAAGAAAATATTGTTTTTGGTTAAAGAATTAAAAAAAAATTTTTTTTGAGACAGAGTCTTGCTCTTGCCCAGGCTGGAGTGCAGTGGCACAATCTCAGCTCACTGCAACCTCCGCCTCCCAGGTTCAAGTGATTCTCCTGCCTCAGCCTCCTGAGTAGCTGGGATTACAGGTGCCCACCATCACTCCCAGCTATTTTTTTTGTATTTTTAATAAAGACAGGGTTTCACCATGTTACTGAGGCTGGACACCTGACCTCAGGTGATCCGCCCACTTTGGACTCCCAAAGTGCCAGGATTACAGGTGTGAGCCACCACGCCTGGCCAATAGAGTTAAAAATTAAAGTCTAGGTGGGGCACGGTGGCTCATGCCTGTAATCTAGCACTTCGGGAGGTCAAGGCAGGTGGATCATGAGGTCAAGAGATCAAGACCGCCGGGCGCGGTGGCTCACGCCTGTAATCCCAGCACTTTGGGAGGC
>NW_016107529.1:3199425-3202909 GCF_001604975.1 Cebus imitator | reverse complement strand
AAAAAAAAAAAAAAGAGATCAAGACCATCTTGGCCAACACAGTGAAACCTCATCTCTACTAAAATTGAAAAATTAGCTGGGCTTGGCGGCACACGTCTGTAGTCCCAGCTACTCTGGAGGCTGAGGCAGGAGAATTGCTTGATCCCAGGAGGCGGAGGTTGCAGTGAGCCGAGATCATGCCACTGCACTCCAGCCTAGCGCCTGGCGACAAAGTGAGAGTCTCAAAAAAGAAAAAACGTCTAGAAACAAAAAACCATTCCCATTTTCTATAACTCTCTCCCCTAAAGCTCTCAAAGTCTTAGGTGCCTGACCTTCTCATCCTCTTCCTCTTCCTCTTCACTGGACTCCACATCGTCCATGTCCTCTTCCAGAGCACTAACTCGAGGCTCCAGTTGCTCAGCTTCCTCTAATACATAGCGTTTCTATGGAGAAAGTAATGAGAGTTAGGAGTTGTTGCCATTTCCTGAAACCTCACCATTGGGCTTCAGGGCTCCAAAGAGCAACAGCTGAGGCAATTTCATTTAAAAGGCATTCAAGATTTTCCTAACAAGTTTAACAGACCTAGAATCTAGAAACTCAATTTCTCCTATAAACATAAATACAAACTTGAAGGGAACATCTTCATCTTCTATTGGCTCTATTCCCTATGATCTTATATTCTAAACTCATGGGAATATCAATCATCATAGATATAGCCTAGAACCAAAAATAAAGGCTTCATACACAGAGAAAGTCCAAGGGCTAATAAGTTCATAGCTGGTAGTTCTACCAAAAGAGGCCCAGCCCTAAAGTGGCATCAAATCTCCATTAGACCCATGATCTAGGGTTCTGTTCATATTCATGCATTTTGAACTGGTTCCATTTTACTCTGGGATATGGCTTAGCAATGTTTGAGTGGCTAAGAATCAGAGAGGCAAAACTGATTTCAAAAATGCCAAATCACTACATGTGGTGGCACGTGTCTGTGGTCCCAGCTCC
The DNA here is from genome assembly GCF_001604975.1 of Cebus imitator. Taxonomy (NCBI): domain Eukaryota; kingdom Metazoa; phylum Chordata; class Mammalia; order Primates; family Cebidae; genus Cebus; species Cebus imitator. Next base: position 3,201,931 of record NW_016107529.1, on the reverse strand, counting down.
TTGGGAGACTGAAGTGGGAAGATCCCTTGAGCCCAGGAGTTTGGGACCGGCCTAGGGAACATAGCAAGACTCTTGCTATGGGAATTGGGCCCTCAAAGTAGGTTTTCAAATTTATAATCTTATTCTTTACATACTCTACAGTGCCAATATGGAACAGGAGAGATGTATCACACCCATTTTCAGGATTTTTATTTTATAAGATTATGACTGGGTCAATGTGGAGGAAGAGATGTTCTTCATTTAAGCATAAACATCCATCTACCAAATACTTTTATCCAGCAGGTTTGCTGCCTTGAGCAAATTAATCTCACCCATTTATCACATACTTGTATCCATTCAATTCCCCACTTTGGAGTTTTTCTGATCTCTTTGATCTTTCTGAAAAAATTGAGATGGAATTCACATAATACAACTACTTTAAATGTATAATTGAGTGGCTTTTATTGTATTCACAGTGTTGTGCAACCAAACTAAAGTTTCAAAACTTTATCATCCCTCCAAAATACCTCATACCCATTAAGTAATCAATCCTCATTCCTCACTCTCTGCATCTCCTGGCAACCACTAATCTGCCTTTTTGTCTCTATGCCTAGTCTGGATATACCATATAAAAGGAACCATATCATATGTGACCTTTTATTTTTAAATTATCGTCTTTGGTTTCTATCTAAAAGGAAGCAAGCACTTCAGAGCATTTAAGAAGGCAACCTGAGGCTGGGTGTGGTGGCTCACACTTATAATCCCAGCATTTTGGGAGGCCAAGGTGGGTGGATCACCTGAGGTCAGAAGGTCAAGACCAGCCTGGCCAACACAGTGAACCTCCATCTCTACTAAAAATACAAAAATTAGCCTGGTACAGTGGCGCCTGCCTGTAGTCCCAGCTACTCAGGAGGCTGAGGCATGAGAATCGCCTGAACCCAGGAGGTGGAGGCACTGCATACCACTGCACTCCAGCCTGGGTGACAGAGTGAGGCTCTATCTCAAAAAAACAAAAATGACTCATCAAATTTTATACTTTGGATATACAGACAATTAAACCTCAAACCATTTAAAAGCAAAAAAGCCTCTGTTCAAACAAAATCTCACCGCTCATATAACCTAGAGGAAAAAGGAAGTAACCTAGTTGAATATGTGGGGCTATCTTCACTTCCTGTCAGTATCTCTAAAAGAGCCCCACAAGACAGAGGTAGTCTCATTTCCCCATTTTATACATAGAGAAATTAAGACAAGGTCCTACAGCTAGTCAGCTGTAATAACACAGAAACTCAGGCCTCCTAATTTCCTATTCAGTTGCTTCTCCATTTTAGCCCATTCCTTTTCTCTTTAGACTAGCTACCTTACCTGTATTTCCTTTGCATTTTGTAACAGTTTTAAAATTATAAAGCCCATTCCTGAAAAGATGCCTCATGGATAATCGATTATCACTAGGAAAGGGAAGCAGGATGATAAAGGGCAAGTTTAAGGAATTAAGGGCTCAGTCTCCCACTCCTAGCTCTCTTTTTATGTTTTATGTCCTGGCTTTTTCATGAAGATTAGTTTGAAAAAAGCTGATCATGAAGTTAAAAAACGCCTACTCTAGCTACAATATCCTTGACATAACACCCTAAAGAAATTTTTTTCCATGATAGACGGGTAATGTGCTGACGTTATAAGATTTGAGGGAGGCACATCTCACATGCACGGGAACCCCCCAATCACCATGTTTATGAACTACAAGAGGATGGGGAAAGACAGTTTTCTTAACTATTTACTTTTAGAGCCCTACCCTTCAAATATTTTATCTATTTTCCTGTCACTCCCAATCCACTATCTTTCTCATTGACAGGAAGACTGTTATTAAGAGGACCCATAAGATCCACAGGCTTCAGTGTTTTAGCTGTGTATACATGTTTGTCTGTCTGCCTATCTAGGAAGAGAAGGGTGACTCTGGTAAGAGACTTTTATTTCTTACCTGTAGCCGGGGCAAAATGATATCACAGACTCTTTCACTGTGCAATAGTTCATCAATAAACTCATCTACATGCATCAATTCAAACTCTGCAACAACAACAAAAAAAATCATTAGCTCAAACAACTTGGAAGTAAGATTTAGATGCCAAAAAGTAAAAGAAGTGTTAAAACCTTGTATCAGCAAATCTATGTGCTAGGCCTCTTTAGAAGAGGTTAAGGGATGAATGAAGATATCTCAGGAAACAAACACAAACAGCCTGAATTATGTAGGGCTGATCTTGAAGAGATCATATAATTCAAATAAAATTTCTCATATGAACCCACAATGTTTCTGAATCTAGAGCATGTAGCTTGTATGGCACAAGCTTTTGAGAACTGGCCAGGCATGGTGGCTCACACCCGTAATCCCAGCACTTTGGGAGGCTGAGGCAGGCAGATCACTTGAGGTCAGCAGTTCAAGACCAGTCTGGTCAACATGGTGAAACCCATCTTACTAAAAATACAAAAATTAGCTGGGCACAGTGGCAGGCACTTGTAATCCCAGCTACTCAGGAGG
>NW_016107529.1:3196290-3199285 GCF_001604975.1 Cebus imitator | reverse complement strand
AGCAAGATGCCATCTTAAAAAAAAAAAAGAATATGGTATTATAAACTTACTAATTTGTTCATTGAATAAATACATGCTAAGTGCCACTGACATGCCACATACTATGCTATGTGGAATAAATACCGTGGTGAACAAGATGGATGTAGTCATGGCCACGGTGAAGTTATTATTTTATTATGTAAAACTAAGAATTTCTCAACCTGTTGACATTTTGGGTCAGAAATTTTTGTCTGAGGATTGGCTTGTGCATTGTAGAATGAGGAGCATTATAGAATGAGTAGTGTGCACCACCACACCCAGCTAATTTTTGTAGTTTTAGGACAGACAGGGTTTCACCATATTGGCTAGGCTGGTCTCAAACTCCTGACCTCAAGTAATCTGCCCACCTTGGCCTCCCAACGTGTTGGGATTACAGGCGTGAGATACCGTGCTTGGCCCCAAATTCTTAACCGTCTACTGTTTAATGATACATGTAGGGGGAAAGGTAAATGTTCCTATCTTTTGTTATGACACCAATTGAGAAAAGGTTTTGACTGCATTACCTGGAATCCCTCCTTAGCACATTAAGTAATCTCTTTGTAAAAGGTATGGAGCTGCCTCTCTCGAATATACTTATTTTTCAGTGGGATTTCTGTATAAAAATGAGTACACTTAGTCTATACACTACAGCATGAAGTACAGTGCTAGAGGAGAGACCAGCAGAAATAACTGTGAAGATGTAAAATATGGAAAACTGATTTTGTCTGGGAGGGCTGGGGAAGGTTTACGGAGAAGCCATTCTGCAGCTAGATATTTTGGGATGGAGTACATATAAAGGGGGCATATATTGCAAGGCAGGGATTAACATAAGATGCATTTGGAAAGGGAGGCAGACAGAGGCAGGCTGGGTAAGGCCAACATGAAACTAGTGGTCAGACTCAACTCTCACGTGAGGGGAGGGGAAAACCTGCATAAAGACAGTAACAATGTAGAGGAAGAGAGGCATTCACACTGTTATGACAACGCAAAGGTAGAGGTACTGGTGAAATAAAAAACTGGCTTAAAAATGACAATCAGGAGACTTAGCACCATACTCACCCCCATTTCGGTTCTGGCTCTTGATTTTTCGATAGTCGTTGTACAAAGGCTCCAAGTACTTGTAGCAATCAATTGCAGTGCCTGTCAGCCTCATGTAAAGTGCCCCCAACATGCGGACATACCTGATAGACAAACGACAGTGAAACAACAGGCCATCCTAGAAGTTTCTGAGTTTTACAACTACCTTTTCTCATGACAGTCGTGGATAAACATGTTCTTCTCTTTGGCAGATAACAAAGCTGCAATAGTGGAGGTAGAATGCAGCAGAAGGAAGACAGCTAAAATATGGAGACCTGGGTTCAAGTTCCCATGCTACCATTTATGGCGGTTGGAATATCATACATATTGATCAACTTTAAAATATATCATCAGTAAAACTAAAATAAAACCTATTTATCTCACAGGATCATTCTAAGAATCAAACGAAATAATGAATTTTATTTATTTATTTATTTATTTAGACACAGTGTCTTGCTGTCACCCAGCCTGCAGTGCAGTGGTGCGACCTCGGCTCACTGCAACCTCCACCTCCCAGGATCAACCGATTCTCCTGCCTCAGCCTCCAAGTAGCTAGGATTACAGGTGCTTGCCACCATGCCCAGCTAACATTGATTGATTGATTGAGACAGAATCTTGCTGTGTTGCCCAGGCTGGAGTGCAGTGGCACAATCTCAGCTCACTACAACCTCCACCTCCTAGGTTCAAGTGATTCTCCTGCCTCAGCCTCCTGAGTAGCTGGGATTACATGCATGTGCCATCACACCCGGCCTAATTTTTGTATTTTTAGTAGGGACGTAGTTTTGCCATGTTGGCCAGGCTAGTCTCAAACTCCTGACCTCAGGTGATCTGCTTGTCTTGGCCTCCCAAAGTGCTGGGATTACAGGTGTAAACCATCGTGCCTGACCTATTTTTGTATTTTTGTAGAGATCGGGTTTTGTCATGTAGGCCAGGCTGGTCTCCAACTCCTGACCTCAAGTGACCCACCTGTCTCAGCCTCCCAAAGTGCTAGGATTACAGGTGTGAGCCACCATGCCTGGACAGATATTGAATTTTAAAACAGAAAATAGAAGATATATTTAATAACAATACAAGAACAAGAACACATAAAACATAAATGCTGGTTTTGGGAAAAAAAAGGCATATGGGTTCAAATTCTGACTCCATAATTTACTAATTCTGTTACACTACTAGTCAAATTATGTGTCTTCTCAATCCTTGTAAAATGGAGATAATGCTACCTAATTTATGGCTTGGTATATTAAGACATGCATTTAAAGTACCAAGTATAGCATATAGCACACAGTAAGTGTCTAACAAAAGTTAGGTATCTTCTAGCTGTTAATGCTTTATAAGAGTCTTTCTTTTTCCCATTTTCCTGTATCCAACTACTTAAATATCCACTTGAGTAGGAGACATTTAAAACTCAGTTTCTTTATATGAGAAGCAGAATACTGTAGCAAAGAATATGGACTCTGAAGCCAGATTTGCTACTTAGTAGGTGTTGAACCTTAGACAAAATTACTTAATCTCTGTGCCTCAGTTTCCTCCCCTGTAGAATAGGGATTAAGTTTCGAAGGTTGTTGTGAAAGTGAAATGAATTATTATATGCAAAGCCCTTAGAACATAGCACAGAAGAAGCTATTATGGGCTGGGTGAGGTAGCTCACGCCTGCAATCCCAGCACTTGGGGAGGCAAAGGCGGGTGGATCGCCTGAGGTCAGGAGTTAGAGACCAGCCTGACCAACATGGAGAAACCGTCTCTACTAAAAATAAAAATTAGCTGGGCGTGGTGGTGCATGCTTGTAATCCCAGCTACTCAGGAGGCTGAGGCAGGAGAATCACTTGAACCCGTGAAGCAGAGGTAGTGGTGAGCCAAGATCGTGCCATTGCACTCCAGCATGAGCAACAAGAGCGAAACT
>NW_016107529.1:3176392-3195990 GCF_001604975.1 Cebus imitator | reverse complement strand
AGACGGGGTTTCACCACGTTGACCAGGATGGTCTCGATCTCTTGACCTTGTGATCCACCCGCCTCGGCCTCCCAAAGTGCTGGGATTACAGGCTTGAGCCACCGCGCCCGGCCCCAAGCTGACATTTTTTAGGTGTTTACCATGTAGCAAGTGCTGTGCTCAGAGATATGCATGCACGACCTTCTCTCACTCTTACATTACTGTCACCATTTTAGATAAGCAAAATAAAGTTTAGAAAATTAAGTAACTTCTCCAGTGTCACAGTTAATGAGCAACAGAATCTGGATGTGAACCCAGATCTAACACCTCTTAACCATCACCTTTTGTTGTTTTATTTTCACTCCTGAATGTCCAGTGCCTACCAACATATTAGGCACTCACTTTTGCTTAATATATACTTAGTGAGTTTGTAAAATCATTTTTTCGGGGGAAAAATTCTCAAGACTGAGCCAGTACAGTAGAAGATTAATACAATCAGAACAGATAAAATCAAACTTGGCCAAGTGTGGTGGCTCATACCTGTTATCCTAGCACTCTGGGGGGCCAAGGCAGGCAGGTCACCTGAGGTCTGGAGTTCGAGACCAGCCTGGCCAACATGGGGAAACCTGTTTCTACTAAAAATACAAAAATGAGCCAGGTGTGGTGGCACATGCCTGTAATCCCAGCTACTTGGAAGGCTGAGGGAGGAGAATCACTAAGGAAGAGGAGGTTGCAGTGAGCCGAGAGAGCTCCACTGCACTCCAGGCTGGGCAACACAGTGAGACTCTGTTTCGAAAACAAAAAAACAAACAAAAAATACAAAGTCAAGGGCTCAAGAGGAAAAATCTGGAGTGGAACTCTGCAAAAATGAGATACATTGTGTACACCCCTCTTAACCAAAGCCCAATTTTGAACAGCCAAAATTAAATCTCTTATATTAGCTAGTGAACATTGCACTCACTTGAAATCTTCATTTTTGATAAACTCTACAATGATATCCTTTTCAGGTTGAATCTGAAGCATCTTCAAGGTTAAACACAGAAAGGGTGTTGGTTTTATGTTGCCACCATAGACGCCACCCACAAACCTTAACTCCATGGCTTTATCAACTACAAGTTCAGCTAAAAAACAAAAATAAATAGAGTGACATATTACAGTTAAGCTCTTCCTAGTAGGAAGTGGAGAGTTAGTTCAAGCTTTGGTTCTCCTAAATACTCATCAACAGTTTAATATGAGAACAGCAGCTAACATGCATTGAGAATGGATAATAAAATAGGTACCCTGCTAAGCTTTTCATATTATCTCACTCAACTTTTACAACAAGTTATGAAGAAAGCTGTAGCAATGTTTCTTTTTCCAGGTAAGGACAATGAGGGCTAAGAAAGGTAAAGTGACTTGGGTTTAAAGCCAGAATTCACATCGAAAAGACTACCTGGAAGGCTTCTGTGAAGCACTGATGTTTCTATTAGGACAGGATAGTGGAAATACTGCAACTGGCCCAAATCTAAGGATAGTAAGATCACGAATTTGGTTTCAGGCATATCAACGTTAGGTCCTTAAAAACCTTCAGTACACTGTGTACAAAGAGTTATACTCGGATCCCTGAGCTTAACACTTTGCAACCCAGCCGGCCATCATTAAATAAGAACTCACAGAACCCAACTGAAGACACCCGTCAGAATATGACCTTATCAGATTCATCTGTGTCCCCGACTCAACACAAGACTAAGCACTCAACTCACAGAACCCAACTGAAGACACCCGTCAGAATATGACCTTATCAGATTCATCTGTGTCCCCGACTCAACACAAGACTAAGCACTCGAATTTTTCTGAATGATCGACATACTCCGTTCCAGTACCACCCCAGAGGCCAGTCGCTAGCCCTACAGGCGCCCGGTCAGAAGAAATGGGCCACAAATCGGCCGAGAGGGGCTCTGCGCGCTTCCGCTTACCCGTAAGTCCAAAGCACTCCTCTTTCCAGTACTTGGACTCATAGATTCGCGTTCGAATGATCTTCTCCACCAGATATTGAGGGTTGGTGCCATGGATGCTATGCGCATCCTTCACTGTACGGTTAGCCATTTTAGAACGCCTTTGATTCTATTTCCGTCGAGTCTTTTAATGCGTCACATCCAGGTTCAAAAAAAAAACACCTAGAGGATGGAGAAAGGTGGAAGAAGTTTCACTACACAGATTAGGCGACCCTCTTGAAACCGGAAACACAGCAGCGGAAAGACCTTCTGTGCTCCGCGTCGCCGATCGAATCAACAACGATGGCTGCTGCACGTTACCGGATGTAAGTCATGCACCTCCCTAAGGTGGGCGGGGCGGGGAGGGGCGAGCTAGTTGGTGACGTAACGAAGGGACGTCCTGGGGGCGGGGCCACCCGATTGGCGCGAAATTTTCTTTTCTCCTTCCACCTTCTTGCCGTTTCTAGCGAGTCGCACGCTTTGGACCTGTCTTGCGGCTCGTAGCTGTACAAGGAGCCCTGCTGGTCTAGGTTAGAGGTGCTGCATTCCCCGGAGCTCCCGAAGCAGAAGGCTTGCGGCCAGCCCGAAGAAGCTTTGGAGTCCGGTGAGTGTGGCGTCCCGCGGGCTGCAACAGTCTCGGGGAGGGCGCACCGGAACCTCGGAAATGAGGATGTTCTCTGTAGTCCCACTCATTGACTCTTTCAGCGGACATATACCAAGCGCCTGTTCAGTGCCAGGCACTGTTCTGAGCTATTAGGAGCGTTCCTCTGTCCCACATCCCGAACCCTAAAAGGCTTCCCGCGCTGCCGGGGACTGAATTTGCAGTGAGGAAGGCGGAAGCCAACAGCAGAGAAGCACGAGCTTTCCTGCCCTCCGCGCCTTAAGGCTCGGTGATGACTTTCCCTCTATCTGCATTTGTAAAGCACTCCATTTATTTCCTCCGTTGAGCTATAGTGTTGGAAGCCCTACGTGGAAGGCGGAGCAGAGTTTATTACCCCATTTTTCGGACGTAGTAACTGCTCCCAGAGAGAGACGTGTTTTACTTAGGTTGCTTTTCGTGACTAAGCAGTCTGGGCTCCTACCCAGGTATTTTTTTCAGATGAGCGCCTCCTGACTGCTGGGCTCTCATTCACCTTCTTTTCAGAAGAGAAGTCTGGTGGCCCCCTTTCCTCTCTTGTCTAACCTCGGAATTGAAGGGTCTTCTGCTGTGACAATTGGAAAAACCGTTCCTATCGTGGTCTGCTTGTGAAACTGTAATGATTAAATACGATTCTAGTTGTCCGTAACACATGAATTATAGTACCCTCTTCCCTGCTGTATTAGGTGGGCTGGAAATACCAAAGGAGTTTCCAATGTGACATAATGGTTTCAGTCCTTATGCAACAGTTTTTAACTGTAATGGAGGACAATATGTGGACTTTAGAAGGTTTGTGAATACGCCGAAATTGAATGCAAAATTTTGCTTGAATTTTATGTGAGTTCCATAATATTCATTAAAACCACTGTACCAGCCAGGCGCGGTGGCTCACGCCTGTAATCCTAGCACTTTGGGAGGCCGAGGCGGGTGAATTGCCTGAGTTTAGGAGTTCGAGATCAGCCTGGACAACATGGTGAAACTCAGTCCTTACTAAAATACAAAAAATTAGCCGGGCCCTGGTGGCGCACACCTGTAGTCCCAGCTACTCTGGAGGCTGAGTTAGGAGAATCGTTCAACCCGGGAGGCAGAGGTTGCAGTGAGCCGAGATCATGCCACTGCACTCCAGCCTGAGTGGCAGAGGGAGACTCCATCTCAAAAAAAAGAAAAAGAAAAAAACCACTGTACCTTACAAATAAACACAAGAGATTTCGGTAGTGGGAAAGTGGATTTATCATTTTGTATTTTCTCACTTAATCTTCCATTATCCTAAAATAGTACCTGGCACAGGATAGGTACTTAATAAACATTGGTTGAATAAAAGGAAGATTCTATTCTCTCCATTTTGTGGGTAAGCAAACTGAGGCCCAATCCACAATGCTCAGTCGGTGGCTGGGAAGCCTGATTTATTGTAATAAGTACACCAAACACAAGTTCTCAGTTACATATTAACATTATCCAGTTTCACACAGGGTCATAAGGTGAAGTAGTTAAGAGCACAGTTAGTGGAATCTGGCTGTTTGGGGTTTGAGTTAAGGCTGTGCCGTCCTGTATAAGTTAGGACAAGTTATCAGCTTGTCACCTTAAAGTGATAAATAACATCTACTTTTCATTTAGCAAATAGTTATTATTAAGCTGGGTGGAGGGTAAGAAAGTGGAGTAACACGCAAGATGCCTGACATCTGCTGTGATCTCCTATGCTGTCTCTTCAGAAGGACTCCTGATTAATTTTTTGAACTTTTTTTTGTTGTTGTTAAAGAAAACATGCTCATGTAACCAGCACCCAGTTTCAAGAAACAAAGCATGACCAACATCCCAGCAGCACTCTCCTCCCTGGTGTGTCCCCTTTCATCTACCCAGGTTACCTTCTATTGGGATTTCTCCAACTCCGGCCTCAAGCAAGCCTCCCAAACTGCTGGGATTAAGCTATTGTGAATTCTAAAAACATGGATTACTTTTGCCTTTTTTTAAACTTTATACAAATGGAATCAATGTATATATTCTTTTGGTGTCTAGTTTCTTTAGCTCAGTATCATTTTGGGATATTTTCCCCACATTGTCATGTGCAGTTGTAGTTGGTCTGACTTTGTTGCTGTATAGTGCTGCATGAATATTCTGGTTCATGTCTTTGATGATATATATGTATTTCTGTCAGATCTATTGTGTTGGAATTTCTGGGTCATAGGGTATGCATATGTTCAGCTTTAGTAGATACTGCCAATTATCTAAAGTGGTTGTACCAGTGTACATGCCCCCTGGCATTGAATGAGAGTTGTGGCTGCTCTACATTCTCACCACACTTGGTATTATCTTGATGATTTTTAAAACCAGTTCATGCCGGGCGCGGTGGCTCAAGCCTGTAATCCCAGCACTTTGGGAGGCCGAGGCGGGTGGATCACAAGGTCAAGAGATCGAGACCATCCTGGTCAACATGGTGAAACCCCATCTCTACTAAAGCTACAAAAAATTAGCTGGGCATGGTGGTGCGTGCCTGTAATCCCAGCTACTCAGGAGGCTGAGGCAGGAGAATTGCCTGAACCCAGGAGGCGGAGGTTGCGGTGAGCCGAGATCGCGCCATTGCACTCCAGCCTGGGTAACAAGAGCGAAACTCCGTCTCAAAAAAAAAATAAAAATAAAAATAAAACCAGTTCATTCATCCAGTTGTTCATTTACTTATTATGTGCCAAATCCTGACCTAGGCCCTGGGGATGCAGTTATGAACAAGCTCGACAAGGTTCCAAGGCTCCTGCTCCTTTGGAAGATAACATTCTAATGTGAGAAGCACAATAAATAGGAAAATAATTTAATGATTATTGCTTTGACAATAGGGTGGTATAATGGAACGTGACCCTGAGGGGTGGCATAAGGAGGGGTTGGTCACTTTCTACTGGATGTCATTGAAGGCCTCTGAGGGAGTTTCATTGGGGCTGAGACCTGAGCCATCCCTGCAAAGGTACAGGAAGAGAGAACAGTAACTGTGTAAGTAAGTGAGGGCATTCACCACCTTGGTTTGTCTGAAGTTTGGAAAAGCAGGCCTGGAGCACAGCAATAAAGGCAACGCAGGTTATGTGGTCCAGGTCATGGGCCTTCCTTCCAGGAACCCTGCCTCCTCGCCCACCCTTGCACACATATATACATATCCCTGTCTCATTGAGCACAGTCCATGGTCTCCTAGAAAAGGAATGTTAAAATTTTATGTTGGCTTAGTTTTTGAAGAACTTAATAAACTAAAATATGGTCTGGATTTAAAGCACTGAGGGCATGAATTTGATGCCCTTAGGTATAAATGAGAACCTTACAGGTATGAAAACAGTCCTTTTTGTATGCCAGTTCTTGGTTTGAAAGAATTAGATTATTAAGCCAGTGAAATAAGATGTCAAAGTCAAAATGACAAATAAGGGAGCCGAGTGCAGTGGCTCACACCTGTAATTCCAGCACTTGGGGAGGCCAAGGAATGTGGATCACATGAGGTCAGGAGTTCAAGACCAGACTGGCCAACCTGGTGAAACCCTATCTCCACTAAAAATACAAAAAGTAGTTGGGCATCGTGGCGGGCGCCTGTAATCCCAACTACTCGGAAGACTGAGGCAGGACGTCACTTGAACCTGGGAGGTGGAGGTTGCAGTTAGCCAAGATCGTGCTGTTGCACTCCAGTCTGGGCACAGAGTGATACTCCATCCCCCCCACCCCACCCCCCAAAAAAAAGACAAGGCCATTTATCCTACAGGTAGATTATTCAAGAATTGTAGAAAGTTTGCTGGGAGATACCAGTTTGCTGCAAGGTATTCTTAGTGATATGTCCCCATTTTTTTTTTTTAAACAAAAGGGCTTAGTGGGTATTGTGATTTACTTTTTTGTCTGTATCCCAATAGCATATACTGCCTGATTGTGGAAAAGGCAAAAACTTCCAAGTTTACCTCTGACAGTTCCATGCCACATTGCCCATTAAAAGGAACATTTATTGAAGGTATGTTAGTGTATGTATTTCCTTGAACATTTTGTTTATTATTTAAAAATTTGTTTCGCTGGACATGGTGGCTCACACCTGTAACCCCAGTCATTTGGGAGGCTGAGGTTGGTGGATCATTTGAATAGGAGTTTGAGACCAGGCTGGCCAACACAGTGAAATCCCTTCTCTACAAAAAAATACGAAAATTTAGTCATACATGGTGGTGTGTGCCTGTAGTCCCAGCTACTGAAGAGGCTGAGGTGGAAGAATTGCTTGAGCCAAAGAGTTTGAGGCTGCAGTGAGCCATAATTGTGCCACTGCACTCCAACCTGGGCAAAAGAGCCCTGTCTCAAAACGAAAAACAAAACTGTCCTCAATTCCTTTAAATCCAGACCATATTTTTTTGAGGCAGTGTCTCACTCTTTAGCCCAGGCTGGAGTACAGTGGCATAATCAAGCCTCACTGCAGCCTCGAACTCCTGGAAACATGGGATCCTCCCCAGTAGCTGGGACTACAGGTGCACACCACAGCACCAGGCTGACTTACTTTTTTTTTCCATAGAGATGGGGGAAAAATGCTGTTGCCCAGTTGGTCTCAAACTCTTGGCCTCAAGCGATCCTCCTGCTTCGGCCTCTCAAACTGTTGGGACTATAGGTGTGAACCACCATGCCAACCCAAACATTTAGATTCAAACACTTTTTCTGATTTTTACTGAAAGATATTTGGATCTTATGAATCCACATTTAGTTTTTACTTGAGCACAAGTCTTCTACTTGCTTTTATTCGTTAATGTTTGCTATTTGTTCATTTCTACACTGTACTTAATTAAAATTAGATTGAGGCTGTGTGCGGTGGCCCACACCTGTAATCCCAGTACTTTGGGAGGCCGAGGGGGGTGGTCTCCAGAGGTCAGGCATTCAATACCAGCCTGGCCAACATGGTGAAACCCCATCTCTACTAAAATTACAAAAAATTAGCTGGGTGTGGTGGCAGGTACCTGTAATTCCAGCTACTCAGGAAGCCAAGGCAGGAGAATTGCTTGAACCTCGGAGGTGAAGGTTACAGTGAGCCAAGATTGTGCCATTGCACTCTAGCCTGAGCGACAAGAGCAAAACTGTCTCAAAAAAAAATAATAATAAAATAAAATTAGATTGATTTTAATAGTGTGAACCCAAAAGTATCTGAGATAGTGTTTCTGTTTATTTTTTAAGACAGTGTCTCACTCTGTCACCCAGGCTGGAGTGCAGTGGTGTCATCTTGGCTCACTGCAACCTCCGCCTCCTGGGCTCAAACGATCCTCCCAGTGTGCTACCAGGCCTGGGTAAGTTTTGTATTTTTTTGTAGAGACAGGATTTTTCCATGTTGCCCAGGCTGGTTCAAACTCCTGAGCTCAAGGGATCCACCTGCCTTGACCTCCCAAAGTGCTGGGAATATAGGCATAAGCTACCATGCCTGGCCTCAATCAATGTAAAAAGTTTATTTTGCAAAGGATAAGAATGTGCCCATGACACAGCCTCAGGAAGTGCCAATGACACATGCCTCAGGTGGTCAGGGCACAGCTTGGTTTTATAAAATTTTAGAGAGACATGAGACATCAATCCATATGTGTAAGTTGTACATTGGTTCTGTCCAGAAGGTTGTACATTGGTTCTGTCCAACTTGAAGTGGGGCTTCCAGGTCACAGGTAGATAAGAGACAAAAGTTTGCATTTCTTTGGATCTTTGATCAGCCTTTCGCTGAATACACAATTTACATGTGAGAGCAGGGTAGAAGAGTAATCACTTATGCCTTTGTCCGAGGGTATCTCATCTTTTGGCTTCCCTGGGCCACACTGGAAGAAGAAGAATTTTCTTCTTCCATGAAATACACTGACACTAGGTAGGACACAGTGGCTCACCCCTGTAATCCCAGTACTTTGGGAGGCCAAGGCGGGTGGAACACCTGAGGTCAAGAGTTCAAGACCAGCCTGTCCAACGTGGTGAAACCCCATCTCTACCAAAAATACCAAAATTAGCTGGGTGTGGTGGCAGGTATCTGTAATTCCAGATGCTTGGGTGACTGAGGCAGGAGAATCGCTTGAACCCAGGAGGCGGAGGTTGCAGTGAGCCGAGATCACACCACTGCAGTCTAGCGTGGGCAACAAGAGCAAAACTTTGTCTCCAAAAAAATAAATAAATAAATACACTGACAATAATGGTAACTGATGAGCTTAAAAAAAAAAAAAAAGCAAAAAGAAAAAATCTCATAGTGTTTTAAGAAAGTTGACGAATTTGTGCTGGGACACGTTCAAAGCTGTCCTGGGCTATATGTTGGACAAGCTTGCCTTAGTCTGACTCAGTGAATCTGCATTTTTACATAAACAATAGGGCAGAGGAAGCAATTGGCTATGTATTTGTCTCAGGTAAGCTGAGGGATGACTTTGAGTTTTGTCTGTCCTCTGTCCTCTCTCTCTTCCCGCACCTGTGAAGATAAGCTATTCATTTTCATTGCCAGGATGAAATTTAATAGAACTGTTTTAGGGTAAAGATCTTGAATTTGTGAGCAAATTGTGAGGGAGGTATGTAGTTGTTGTTTTTCTTTTAAATCTTTGTAGCTATCTTATTTGGGAATAAAATGGAAAACAGGTTTGCCTGACACAGTTACAGCTTGACTTTTCCTTTTGGCTTAGTGATTTTGGGGTCCCGAGATTTATTTTCCTTTCACAATAGTAATATGCTGTAAATTGCATCTTTTCTAAGCAGTTTATTTTCTAAAGTTCAATATCTTTTGCTTTTGCTATGAATTTTCTCAAAGTTTACTTTAAAAATACCTTTATTAAAAGCCAAAAATGTAATAGGTCAAAATGTTCCCAAATAGAATGTAGGACATAATGCCACTGACCTTTAGAAAATGAGCTTGTTTAATTTGGATGTTGATATGTTATTCTAATTCTATTGTTTTTCAGTAATTCTGAATAATTATATCAGGATTGTTTGGACTTAACATTTTTGTTTTCATCAGTAAAAGTGTCTTTTTTCTACATATTTTAATACAAGCATTTCTTTTCAGCTATTCTTTATATCTAGTACCCGTCAGCTGCAAAGAAAAAAATACCCCTTCCAACTGCCAAGGCAGTACAGGTTAGTAACACTGGTAATTTTTTTTAATGTAAGTGCAGTGACACACTTGATAAAACCCATTGCCATTTCTGCAAATTCTACTTGCATGTCTTTGCCTCCTTACATTCATTGGAATTCATTCTGTCTTATCAATATCTACTAATTATTCAACATTCAACTCAGGAAACCCCTATGGGAGCCCATCCTCCCTGAACAGCCAGAATACCTAATCTTCTAACTTCCAGTAGATTCACTACGCTCTTTGCAATATTCATTGTCCTTTACTACATTTATATTTTACTTTTAATTTTTTTGCATTTCTTTCCCCCGCCCGCCCTGAGGTGGGGTTTCACTCTTGTTGCCTAGGCTGGAGTGCAGTGGCACAATCTCAGCTCACTGCAACCTCTGCCTCCTGGGTTCAAGCAATTTTCCTGCCTCAGCCTGCTGAGTAGCTGGGATTACAGGTGCCTGCCACCTCACCCACCTAATTTTTGTATTTTTACTAGAAATGTGGCTTCACCATGTTGCCCAGGCTGGTCTCGAACTCCTGACCTCAGGTGAGCCACTGCGCCCAGCCTTTGTATTTCTCATTTATCCCTGTGTGCATTTTATAAGTGTCATGAAGACACTTGCAACCCCTGTATCACTCTTTTAATTTCACTTTGTTAGATGTTTTACACCTATTGTTGTGCCTTATTCTAAGTATTTCTAAATGTTATAGTTTCATTTCTTAGGAATTGACCTTTCTGTTTTCCTGGGTGGGAAGAGATAAGGCATAGTACAAGATGTACGCAGATGATGTTAAATTGCCTATGTGTAATCTTCATAGACCATGACTTCAAATAAAATGTTTTCTTAGTCTAAAATGTATGGGAGTGTAGCAGGGGCAGAAAATAAGTCTGAACTCATTTGAAGGTAGGGACTGACTATGTATGTCTTAGAATCTGTCAGATAAATACCAAATATTTATCGTGGTAATTCAGAGTTAGGACTCTTCTACAGGAGCCATGGCACACTACCCCACAAGGCTGAAGACCAGAAAAACTTATTCATGGGTTGGCAGGCCGTTGTTGGATCGAAAACTGTGCTACCAAACCTATAGGTGAGTGATGAGGTCCTTTGGTTGTCCTGGAAATGGAGCTTCTCAAGCTAAACAGTCAACTTGTAACTAGCCTGTTCTAACTGCTACAGATTGACAATGAATGAACAAGAGGTTAGAACTGATTGTAAAGAGGGGTTTTGTCTGATGCAAGAAAATAGTGGGATAGATATAGCAGTTAGTGATGGGGCAAAAAATTATGACAGGTTCATAAAATTTCATATGTAGGATAGTGTCATGTCAATTTAAGGTGAGTTCTATATAACGCTTCATGATAACGAGATGATAGATGTTGTTACTATATCTTTCCCAGCTCTGGAGATCTCTGACAATTTGACATTGTTATTGGGCAGCTTGGCAGCCTTGGGAAGCATTTGTTGTTCTTGTCAATAACTGGGAGGAATTAGGGTTCATAATAAGATAGTTGGATTCATTACTCAGCTGAAACAATTCATTCAACCCATTTTGGCTATTCTTATGTATAACTGGGTGAATTGGTTTCCCAGTAGGCGAGTTGGTCAGCAGAAAGAAATCAGGAGTTTAGAGAGCCCTCTCCTTTGTGCCTAGGGGGCTGAAGAGCTTGACCTACTTTATTTCCTAATATGCTGCTCTGTTACTTCCTAGAGAAATGTGTGTGAAAACAGAAGGTTGTTCCACCGAGATTAACATCCAGGTTGGACAGTTTGTGTTGATTAAAGGGGATGATGATGAAAACCCATTTGTTGCTAAATTGCTTGAGTTGTTCGAAGATGGTGAGTTTGGGATGGAATAATTAACCTTTCCTTGTCATGAATGATTGGGAGATGGGGAGATTGTGGGTTCTTTTGTTCACAGGAGCTTGCAGGGCACATTAGACTGAGGTGGGATCACCTCAGTAAGAGCTAGCTGCACCTTCTTCCATCTGGAAAACTTCTTTACTCACCAAAGCAGTATTGAGTAAAATGGAATTGGAAGGCTCAATAATTTAGCTTTTTCATTATTTTGGGGAGTAAGTATGGCTATTAAAGCAGAATTGGGGGGGCTGGAGAGAATGGATGAATTTAGGAGTAAGGGAAAAGGAAAAAACAGGTAATTTGCACTGTCATAGAGATGTGTGCTTTAATTTTGGCATGAGGGTTAGTAATAAATTTTGCAAATGCTACTTTGTTACAAATGAAGAGGTAAGTTGGATTTGGAAAGTATAGCAGCTGGTGTTTCAATTAGGGAAAACAAAAACACTTAAGGTGTTTTACCCAGAGGAACTTGTGTGTTAGTGTTGGAAAGGCTGGAAGAAAAGATGACGTTTCCCAGGGATAAGTAAGCGCAGGAAGCCACTACCGCCCCTAGGCTGGGGGAGCAAAAGGGAAGGTGGCATCAACTAGAGCCTACAAGCCCACATCCAAAGCCGTAGCTGATTTGTTGAATTTGTAACCGTCTGCAAAACAAGAGGAAAACACAGAAATATGGGAGCGGGGCAGAGCTTCACAAGGAGGATTAGGAAGACAGCAATTTGAAACTGCAAAACTGCCTCATTCAAGAGACAAAAGAATGGGTTGGTGATTAGGTAATCCTGTGGTAGTCTGTATGCCCAAGAGAAGGAACTGATAGACTGAGTGGATAAAGATGTTTTACTTGACTATAGTCCCCCTTATCTGTGGTTTCACTTTCTGCGATTTCAGTTGTGACGTTAACCGCAATTCAAAAATATTAAATGGAAGATTCCAGAAATAAACAAGTCATACGCTTTAAATTTTGCGCCATTCCAAGTAATGTGGTGAAGTCTCATGCTGTCCCAACTGGGTTGTGAGTCATCCCTTTGTCCAGTGTATCCATGCTGTATAGTATATATGTGTAGAAAAAAGCATAGCATATACAGAGTTAGTGGTAGTATCTGCAGGTTCAGGCATCTACTGGTCTTGACACATACCCTCAGCAGATAAGGGCAGACTACTGCACACAGATAAGGAAGATCTTTGACATACTTTTTCTTTAACATACTTTGAAGTATGGGGGAAAACCTCATAAAACTAATGTCCAGTAGGGGCAGCACATCAGAATTATGGGCTTTGGTGTATGGATTCTAGAATCCCTCTTGGTGCTCCATTGGATAGCTTTAGTCTTTCTCTGAAGAAAGCTAAAAAGGGATGATGATGATGATGATGATGATGACACTAATGAGTGTCCTTTTGGTTGGAGCTAATGCTGGTATGGAGTGACACTAATTTTATACTGTAATGATAAAGCTGAAGATTACAAGCATGCATTTGCCAAAAGTCATCTCAGTGGTTGATGCTGTAATTTTCTTTTTTTTTTTTGGAGACAGAATCTCACTCTGGTGCATAGGCTGAAGTGCAGTGGTGTGCTCTTGGCTCATGCAACCTTCGCCTCCTAGGTTCAAGCAATTCTCCTGCCTCAGCCTCCTGAGTAGCTTGGATGACAGGCACCTGGCACCACGCCTGGCTATTTTTTTATTTTTAGTAGACATGGTGTCTTACCATGTTGGCCAGGCTGGTCTCAAATTCCTGGCCTCAAGTGATCTGCCCGCTTCAGCCTCCCAAAATGCTAGGATTACAGACGTGAGCCACCATGCCTGGCCTGATGCTGTAATTCTTGCTATGATTTTTATTTTGTTCAGTGCCTGTGTTTAGAGTAGCTCCTCTCAGAGGTCTTTTTGTCATTCCTTTGCTGGGTGATAGCACCATTAGAAAATGGAGCAACCCCAAAAGAGCAGGTGTGTGGGCTGGAATTTGATTGCTGCAGTTGGTCATATGACCTTTGACAAATTCTTTAAGTTTCCCATCACTTGATTTTGTTGCCTGAAAGGGGGGATAGCTGTAGTATCTACCTTGTATAACACATGTTGGGCCAGGCACAGTGGCTCACGTCTGTAATCCCAGCACTTCGAGAGGCCAAGGCAGGTGGATCATGTGAGGTCAAGAGTTCAAGATGAGCCTGGCCAATATGGTAAACCCCGTCTACTAAAAATAGAAAAATTAGCCAGGCATGGTGGCACAGGCCTGTGGTCCCAGCTACTCGGGAGGTTGAGCAAGGAGAATCTCCTGAACCAGTGAGACAAAGGTTGCAGTGAGTGCCACTGCACTCCAGCCTGGGGGACAGAGCAAGACTTTGTCTCAAAAAAAAAAAAAAGGTAACACATGTTGGCCAGATGTGGTGGCTCCTGCCTGTAATTCCAGCACTTTGTGGAGGCCAAGGTAGGCAGATCATGTGAGGTCAGGAGTTCGAGACCAGCCTGGCCAATATGGTGAAACCCTGCCTCTACTAAAAATACAAAAATTAGCTGGGTATGGTGGCACATGCGTATAATCCCAGCTACTCAGGAGACTGAGGCGGCAAAATTGCTTAAACCCAGGAGGCAGAGAGGTTTCAGTGAGCCAAGATCTGGCCACTGCACGCCAGCCTGGGTGACAGAGACTCTCTCAAAACAAAAACAAAAAAACCACACATGTCAAGGGCTAAGTACGGTGTCTGGCACACAGTAATTGCTCAGTAAAATGTCCTTGAGTTGTCTTAACCTTTCCCTTTCCACCAAATTCCTCCTAGATTCTGATCCTCCTAAGAAACGTGCTCGGGTACATTGGTTTGTCCGATTCCGTGAAATCCCTGTCCGTAAACAGCATTTGTTGGGCCGGAAGCCTGCTGCACAGGAAATATTCTGGTATGATTACCCTGCCTGCAACAGCAGCATTAATGCTGAGACCATCATTGGCCCTGTTCAGGTAGGTGATGCCACAATCCTTGGTTCTACCTTGAAGCTTATTTATGTCTGCCTCCTGAACTGCATGACCCCAGAAATATTACTGGCTTTAATTTACCCCATGGGAAATGCATTATTTCCTGTCATCTTCTGTGCTTGCCTGTCTGCTTCATCTCAAATATTTATTGAGAGCACATATTATGTGTTAGGAGCCTCCTGCAGGAAGTGACATTTGGGTTGTGACCAAGGAATGAGCAGGAATTAGAAGATGTATCTCAAGGGGATGTTATATTTAGCTATGACTGTGGCATGCATAAAGCATTGTGAGGCTGAATATGCTGGCTTAAACAAGGAATTCACCATGAGTAAATCAGTACAGAGAGTGCTAGTTGATGCAGACAAATTTGTGTGACAGGATTTTATAATAAATCAGGTGCTAATGAGCGGCCGGTTTGTACGCTGAAGTAGGTCACTGGTTAGGAGACTATGGGTTTTTCCTGAAGTGACTTCAGGTTCCCCAACATGGGATTAGATTGTGGTGTGAGGTATAGTTGTATGCTGGTTATGTGGTTCATTGAGCATTAGGGCTGAGACTCTCCTCTGCCATGATTATCATAATTTATCTCTGAGCTAAATGAGTGAAGGAGAGAAAGCTGAAGGAGTGTGAGGCAGTAGTATTGAGCACTCTGTAGTAAAATGAGGCCAGATTTTAGAAGGCATTGAAAAACTAGTTTAAGTAATTTGGTCGTGCTACAGTGGGAGCCATTACTGACTGTTGAGCAGGAGAGCATGTCTAGATAAGTTTGTGGGGAAACTGGAAAAGGGACTGGAAAAGAAAGCAATGTAGGGTATAAGATACCAGCTAGGAGGAATTTGTAAAAGTAACCCAGGAGTGAGATGATGCATATTTGAACTAGGGTAACAGTAATAGGAATTAAGAAGTGAAGCCAATAAACATTTTAAAGGTGAAATGAAAGGAATAATTTATATATTTCATTGCTGTTTTTAAAGCCATTAATGATTAAATGAGTAAATACTCAGTAAATGTTCATTATTCTTATGTGTTTTTCTAGCAATATGCTATGCCATGTCTATGCCGCTTTAGATTGGAAAGATAACATTTCAGGTACAGATGTAGACTCAATTGTTTTTAATTGTAGCTCTGATGGAATACTCCTTGGCTCTTTTGGGGCTCATCTCTTCCTACTCACCTGTACTTCCTAAATTCAGGTGATACTTTTACCCCCAAATGATGTGGTACCAACGGATCTGAAAAACGAGAAGACACTCTTTGTGAAACTATCCTGGAATGAAAAGAAGTTCAGGCCACTGTCCCCAGAACTATTTGCAGAGTTGACTAAACCACAAGAGGGTGCAGCCAAGTGCCAGAAGCCCGTGGGAGCCAAGAATAAGAGTGCGGAAAGCCCTGCTTGGACCCCAGCAGAACATGTGGCCAAAAGGATTGAATCAAGGCACTCTGCCTCCAAATCTCGCCAAACTCCTACCCATCCTGTCACCCCAAGAGCGAGGAAGAGGCTGGAGCTTGCCAGTAAGTTGTGGAATGGACCACAGTGGGTAATACTAGGGCTAAAGGATTATGTGATAAAATGTTAATTTGAGGGACCATATTGAATTAGTGATCATAGTCTGCTATACTCTCTAACTCTAGTGATCAAGCTCATGTGATCCTCCTGCCTCAGCCTCCCCGGTAGCTGGGACTACAGGGGCACACCACTGCATTTGGCTCTATTTTCTGGTTTGTTTTTGTTTTTGTTTTTTGAGACAGAGTCTTGTGGTGTTACTCAGGTTGGACTGCAGTGGCACAATCACGGCTCACTGTATGTAGCCTTGACCTCCTGGGCTCAAGTGATTCTCCTGCCTCAGTCTCCCAAGTAGCTGGGACTACAAGTGCGCACCACTATGCCTGGCTAATTTTATTTTAATTTTTCATAGCAAGAGGGTCTCGCCATATTGCCCAAGCTGGTCTCAAACTCCTGACCTCGTAATCTGCCTCGGCCTCTCAGAGTGCTGGGATTACAGGCATGAGCCACTGCGCCCGGCCTCTGTATGTTAATTCATTGTTTTCCTTTCTGGTTTATCTTTCCTATTTTTGGTTTTGGAAAAATCAGCAGATACGTATACATATATGTATACCTATATACAGATATGCATATATATTTTTATTTTTTATTCTTTCTTACCCAATAGGATAGCATACTGAATATACTCTTTTCCAGCTTGCTTTTTCCCCTTACAGTGTATCCGAAACTCCCTCCACAGCCATTCTGAGAGCTCATCCTCATCTTTTTATGTCATTCATCCTTTTTGAATTTTTTGTGTAGGTGCCAAGATCTTCAAGTATAAGTTACTTGTATTCTTGATAGCTCTTTAGTATACCGTTGTTTTAGGAGCTAAATATAAATGTATAAAACATTTAGAAAATGCAGCAAAGATATTAACTAATCTGTAATATCACCTTCAGAAATGAAGGGATGGGCTGGGCGCAGTGGCTCACGCTTATAATACCAGCACTTTTGGAGGCCAAGGCGGGTGGATCACCCAAGGTTAGGCTTTCAAGACTAGCCTGGTCAACATTGTGAAATCCTGTCTCTACTAAAGATGCAAAAAATTAGCTGGGCGTGTGGCACACGCCTGTAATCCCAGCTACTCAGGAGGCTGAGGCAAGAGAATCACTTGAACCTCGGAGGCGGAGGTTGCAGTGAGCTGAGATCGTGCTATTGCACTCCAGCCTCGGCAACAGAGTGAGACTCTGTCTCAATAACAGAAATGAGGGGGATCGTCTTTTTTTCCTTTATGCCCTCATATGTGCCTTCTCCTTCCCCTTTCAACTCTGTTGAAATTTTACCTTTTTTTCAAGATGTATTTCAAAAGCCATCTTTATGAGCACTCAGGTACTTCCAGACATTTATTTCACTTTATGTAATAAAATAAGCAGTCATGTATATCATCTGTTAGACTAGAGTGTTTTATGCATTGGAACCAGGGTTGAGCCTCATTCAGCTTTTGTTTCCCCTTCCCGCTGGCACACGCCTGCCGTTTTAACTGCTGAGCTGGTATCTGTGAATGAACAGCTGGGTTCCTTGGTGCTGCGGTCCTCATGAGGAAGGAGCAATTCCACATGGTTTTTGTATTCACAGAACCCAGTGGATTGCCCCCAGGAACCCCTCTTCTCTCCATTGGCAGAATATAATCTAGGTTAAGAAAAAATCTAGGCCTCATTGTTACTTGATGGCATCTCTAGTATAAATTTCTTCACATGTCATTGAGTTAGGGTTGACGGTGTGTAATGTCACCCCTGATTGAGACCCACTGTTCTTTTTTTTTTTTTTTTTTTTTTTTAGTGGAGTTTCGCTCTTGTTACCCAGGCTGGAGTGCAATGGCGCGATCTCGGCTCACCGCAACCTCCGCCTCCTGGGTTCAGGCAATTCTCCTGCCTCAGCCTCCTGAGTAGCTGGGACTACAGGCACGCACCACCATGCCCAGCTAATTTTTTGTAGTTTTAGTAGAGACGGGGTTTCACCATGTTGACCAGGATGGTCTCGATCCCTTGACCTCGTGATCCACCCGCCTCAGCCTCCCAAAGTGCTGGGATTACAGGCGTGAGCCACCACACCCGGCAAGACCCACTGTTCTGATAGGTTATTTCAGGGAAACCTGTTAGAGCCGAGAGAACACTTACTCCATTTATCTACAAAAGCTGACTTAAAAGTTGACTTACGGAGCCAGGCGTGGTGGCTCACACCTGTAATCCTAGCTCTTTGGGAGGCTGAGGTGGGCAGATCACCTGAGGTTGGGAGTTCAAGACCAGCCTGACCAACATGGAGAAATCCCATCTACTGAAAATACACAATTAGCTGGGTGTGGTGGCAAATGCCTGTAATCCCAGCTACTGAGGAGGCTGAGGCAGGAGAATCACTTGAGCCCATGAGGCAGAGATTGCGATGAGCTGAGATTATGCCATTGCACTCCAGCCTGGGCAACAAGAGCAAAATTCTGTCTCCAAAAAAAAAAAAAGTTGACTTATGGTTCTAACTAGAAAAATCACTCCTAAAATTTAGGTGAGAGATGGAAAATTATTAGAGCTACCTGAGCTGGAGAAAGAAAGCCTGGAATTATTAAAAATATACATAACTCATATCTTATGTATAACTTATTGGCTGGATTTGGCTGTAATGAGATTGGGGGTTTGTATATTGTTAGGTAAAAAATTTACACATTGTATGTGGTGATTTCTCTTGGGCTTAGGTGACTCTTGGATGTCCCAGCAGGCTTCATGTGCCTCCTTGGATTCTCCAGGAAGAACAAAACGGAAAATGGCCTTCTCTGAGATCACCTCACCTTCTAAGAGATCTCAGCCTGATAAACTTCAGACCTTGTCTCAGGCTCTGAAAGCCCCAGAGAAAACCAGAGAGAATGGACTCTCTTATACTGAGGATGACAAGAAGGCTTCACCTGAACGTTGCATGATCCTGAGAACCCGAATTCCAGCTTTGAAAACCATAGACATTAGAGACGAGAGAACCCTTACCCCTATCAGGGGGGGACGGAGATCTTCAGTGGTGCCATCCATGATTCTGAAACCGGAAAACATCAAAAAGAGGTGATCAGGGACATTACCCACAGAGCAAATTGAAATACTTCACATAATGTAAAGTGTGTGGGTCTTACTCAAAAAAGTTAGAGCAGTAGTTGAAAAACCTATGTCACAGAATTATCGGGGAGCTTTCCCAAAATACAGATTTCTAGGCGTCTTCCCACAGCTATTGAGTCAGATTCCAAGCACTGGTCCTAGGAATCTGTGTTTGGAAATGCTCTTCGGATGATTCCAATATACCGAGTTGTTATTTGGGGATCACTGCTGTAGAAGATAACTTCCCAAACCTGCATTGCTATCCAGTTTTGGATTTCAGTAGTTCCTGTGGCTTTTTGCCACATTTTAACAGTCATTTTTAAAAGCAGTTTTTCATTGTTTAATTTTATTTCAATAGTTTTGGAAAAACAGGTGGTTTTTGGTTACATGGATAAGTTCTTTTTTTTTGAGACGGAGTTTTCGCTCTTGTTACCCAGGCTGGAGTACAATGGCGCAATCTTGGCTCACCGCAACCTCCGCCTCCTGGGTTCAGGCAATTCTCCTGCCTCAGCCTCCTGAGT
>NW_016107529.1:3173753-3176307 GCF_001604975.1 Cebus imitator | reverse complement strand
CGGGGTTTCACCATGTTGACCAGGATGGTCTCGATCTCTTGACCTCGTGATCCACCCGCCTCGGCCTCCCAAAGTGCTGGGATTACAGGCGTGAGCCACCGCGCCCAGCCATGGATAAGTTCTTAAGGGGTGATTACTGAGGTTTTGGTGCACCCATTACCTGAGAAGTATACACTGTACCCAATGTGTAGTGTTTTATCCCTCACCACCTCCCATCCTTCCCCCTGAGTTCTCAAAGTCCATTATATCACTCTTATGCTTTTGCTTCCTCATAGCTTAGTTCCCACCTATAAGTGAAAACATAGGATATTTGGTTTTCCATTCCTGAATTGCTTCACTCAGAATAACAGTCTCCAACTCCATCCAAGTTGCTGGAAATGCCATTATTTCATTGCATTTTATGGCTGAGTAGTATTCCATGGTGTATATATACCACATTTTCTTTATCCATTCATTGATTGATGGACATTTAGGTTGGTTCCATATTTTTGCAATTGTGAATTGTGCTACTATAAACATGCATATGTCTTTTTTCATATAATGACTTCTTTTCCTTTGGGTAGATATCCAGTAGTGGGATTGCTGGATCAAATGGTAATTCTACTTTTAATTCTTTAAGGAATTTCCACACTGTTTTCCATAGTGGTTGTACTAGTTTACGTTCCCACCAGCAGTGTAAAAGTGTTCCCTTTTCACCATATCCACACCAACATCTATTATGTTTTGATTTTTTTAATTATGGCCATTCTAACAGAAATAAGGTGGTATTTCATTATGGTTTTAATTTGCATTTCCCTGATAATTAGTGATGTTGAGTTTTTTTAAAATGTTTGTTGACTATTTCTATATCTTCTTTTGAGAATTGTCTATTCATGTCCTTTGCCAACTTTTTTTCTTTTTTTTTTTTCTTTTTTTGTGAGATGGAGTCTTGCTCTGTTGCCTAGGTTGGAGAGCAGTGGTGCGGTCTCAGCTCACTGCAACCTCTGCCTCCCAGGTATAAGCAATTCTCCAGCCTCAGCCTCCCGAGTAGCTGGGATTACAGGCACTCGCCACCATGCCTGACTAATTTTTGTTATCTTAGTAGAGACAGGGTTTCACCATGTTGGCCAGGCTAGTCTTAAACTCCTGATCTCAAGTGATCCACCCACCTCAGCCTCCCAAAGTGCTGAGATTACACGCGTGAGCCACCATTCCCAGCTCTTTGCCCACTTTTTGATGGGATTATTTGTTTTTGTTTTTTTCTTTCTTTTTTTTTTGCTGATTTGAGTTCCTTGTAGATCTGGTTATTAGTCCTTTGTTGGATGCATACTTTGTAAATGTTTATCTGTTTATACTCTGCTGATTATTTCTTTTGCTGTGCAGAAGCTTTTTAGTATTATTAGGTCCCATTTATTGTTGTTTTTGTTGCATTTGCTTTTGGGTTCTAAGTCATGAATTCTTTGCCTAACAATGTCTAGAAGACTTTCCAATGTTCTAGATTTTTTATGGTTTCAGGTGTTAGATTTAAGTCTTCGATCCATCTTGAGTTGATTTTTGTATAAGATGAAAGGACGGTCCAGTTTCGTTCTACCTTTTCTTTTTGTTTTTTTCGAGACAGGGTTTTGCTCTTGTTGTCCAGGCCGGAGTGCAGTAGTGCAATCTCAGATCACTGCAACCTCCACCTCCCGGGTAAAAGCAATTCTCCTGCCTCAGCCTCCCGAGTAGCTGGATTACAGGTGCCGCCACAATGCCCAGCTAATTTTTTTGTATTTTTAGTGGAGACGGAGTTTCACAGTGTTGGCCAGGCTGGTCTCAAACTCCTGAAATCAGGTGATCCACCCACCTCAGCCTCCCAAAGTACTGGGATTACAGGCGGGAGCCACCACACTTGGCCCTAGTTTCATTCTTCTATATGTGGTTTGCCAGTTGTCCCAGCACCATTTGTTAAATAGGGTGACCTTTTCCCACTTTTGGTTTTTGTTTGCGTTATCAAAGATCAGTTGCCTATAAGTATTTGGCTTTACTTCTGGGTTCTCTATTCTGTTCCTTTGGTCTACATGCCTGTTTTTATACCAGTACCGTGCTGCTTTGGTAACTATATCCTTGAAGTTATAGTTGGAAGCCGGGTAATGTGATGCCTCCAGATTTTTCTTTTTGCTTAGTATTTGTCTGTGCGGGCTTTTGTTGTTGTTCCATGTGAATTTTAGGATTGTTTTTTCTAGTTCTGTGAAGAATGATGATGGTATTTTGATGGGAATTACATTGACTCTGTAGATTGCATTTGGCAGTGTGGTCATTTTACACAATATTGATTCTACCCATCCATGAACATGGGATGTGTTTCCATTGTTTGTGTCATGTATGATTTCTTTCAGCCATGTATTAGATTTTTAAATGAGTCTTTAGGGTGTTTTTGGTTTTTTGAGACGGCGTTTTGTTCTTATTGCCCAGGCTGGAGTGCAATGGCGCAATCTCTGCTCACCACAACCTCCACCTCCTGGGTTCAAGCAATACTCCTGCCTCAGCCTCCCAAGTAGTTGGGACTCCAGGTGTGTGTCACCACACCTGGCTAATT
>NW_016107529.1:3158849-3173283 GCF_001604975.1 Cebus imitator | reverse complement strand
TGATCCACCCGCCTCGGCCTCCCAAAGTGCTGGGATTACAGGCTTGAGCCACCGCGCCCGGCCAATTTTTTGTATTTTTTAGTAGAGACAAGGTTTCACTGTGTTAGCCAGGATAGTCTTGATATCCTGACCTCGTGATCCACCCAACTCGGCCTCCCAGAGTGTCTGGATTACAGGTGTGAGCCACAACACCCAGCATCTTTAGGGTTTTCTAGGTATATGCTCATATCAGTGGTGAACAGTAACATTTTGACTTACTTTGTTTTAATTGGGATATCCGTTAGTTCTTTCTCTTGACATTGCTTTGGCTAGGACTTGTTTTTTAACTGGAGACTATTCTCAAGTACATACTGTAGAAAAAGATAAGGCATTTAGAACAAACTTTGCTGTGCAAATAAATATGCGACAAGCCAGAAGTTACAAATTGTACTATTTGCAACCTAGAAACTTAAGCACCTGGTCCATAATAGGTTGCTCAGTAAATGCTTTATATTGAATATATAGCTGCATTTCTGCTGACCTTGAGCCTGTGTGGCCAGTAAATTCATACATGCATCAGAAACAAAAAGACACGCACCTCTGCCTGGGAGTACTATATTTTGGTCTCTTGTTGGGGAGGTGGTGAATCTGATTTAAATTAGCTTAAGGCAGACTTTGAACTCGAGGTTTGAGTCAGGCTTCAATTATAAACTTTTTAGCAAAAAGAAAGTTTTGTTCTTTTCAAAGTAGATATAGAAAGACTAGGAGCCAATCGGGCCACTTGACTATCTTCTAGTACCTGCTACAGATCTCTGGTATCCAAAACTGCTTCCTGTGACCTAGCTATGATTTCTTGCAGGGATGCAAAAGAAGCAGAAACTCAGAATGAAGCCACCTGTACTCCCCATCGTGTCCGCAGAAAGAGTTCTCTCTTGACTATGAACCGGATTAGGCAGCAGCTCCGGTAAGACTACTACTTGGCAGGCAGAGAAACACTGCTACCATCTCTGATGTCTATAATCTTGTCTCTTAAAGCATCTTATGCTGTTTATTTGCCAATCCATTGAAATTGACCTTTTACCTAGCATATCTGGGATTATGTTAGGTTTCAAATAATTGTATTAGTTTGAAGGGGCAAGAAATACTTCCTGGGCTTAGGTGGCTCCCATCCCTAATCATTGTGTTCTGCAGGACTAGTGGTGGGATAGGGTGCCTAAGAGCATGAACCTGGATTCTGACAGACCTGGATTTGAACCTGGGCTTTGTCATTTACTATCTGTGTAACCTTGGGAAGGCAACTTTACCTTTCTAAGCCTGAAACTCCTCATCTACAAAATATAATAATATACATGTCACAAAGTTGTTGAGGGGTTTAATGAGATAATATAAAAAAATGGTCATAACAGAGTGCCTCAGTAGCAAGTATTCATGTTGCCTGGTCATAGGAGAGAGCCTGAATACATTTAATCCACACTGACATTATGGAGTTCTTCTTATTTAGACTGAGTGTCAGAAAATATATCCCTACCATTCAGGTTTTTAGGTAATAGTAAAAGTGACCAAGAAGAGAAAGAGATTCTACCACCAGCAGAGATT
Source organism: Cebus imitator (assembly GCF_001604975.1). Lineage (NCBI taxonomy): Eukaryota > Metazoa > Chordata > Mammalia > Primates > Cebidae > Cebus > Cebus imitator. Next base: position 3,171,708 of record NW_016107529.1, on the reverse strand, counting down.
TCAGACTCTAGCAGTGAAGACGAGGAGGCTTCCACACCACCCCTTCCAAGGAGAACACCCAGAACTGTGTCCAGGAACCTGCGATCTTCTCTGAAGTCACTCTTAAAGACCCCCACGAAGACGCCAAAGAAAAGTGTAAGGTTCTTCTAGGTTTATTTTCCAGTGTAGCATCCTTCTGTTAGTTTAAAAGTTGCAAATGCTGAGGTCACAGGTTAGTAACACCTGGAATCTGAGGACAGGTCTGTTATATTCAAAGCTATTCCTTGTGGAATATTCATGGAGAAAAGGACCTAAGTGAACACTAGGACTGAAAGTGAATCTAGTAGAGAGTGATTTTTGATTTAAGTTCCTTTTATGGTGCAGAATCAGATGGCCAAGAGCCGAACTCCCTAAGGGAAGTATGAGACTGACTCCTCTCTGCATTTCCATGGAGCACTGGCAGAGTGGGTATCGTATAGTATGTCTGGCCTCTGAGCCGTAGTGTTAGTTTTGTTGTCCCTCTTGATACACCTGAGAAACTGGGAGTGCTACCTACATATTGGTAACAAATTGTGCTGCAGCAAGATGGAAGGAGATCAATAGACATCTTTTCTGCTTCCTGTGGAACTTTAGCAGAACACCGAAAAGATATTCAGACCAGGGTCTTCTCATGTTCAAGTGGTCTTGAGAAATGTTTGAATTAAGGTTAAATTGATGGTGCATCTTATTCTTTGGAACGATATTAAGAAATCTTAATTAGAAGACTTTGTAAAGCTGATGTCCATTTTTCCATATGAAGATGTGATAGGGTTTGGGTTGAAATCAAAGAAACTGCAGGGTGCAGTAGCTCACGCCTGTAATACCAACACCTGTAATCCCAATACCTGTAATACAGCCAAGGTGAGCAGACCACTTGAGGTCAGGAGTTTAAGACCAGCCTGGCCAACAATGGCAAAACCTGTCACTGCTGAAAATACAAACATTAGCTGGGCATGGTGGCAGGCACCTGTAATCCCAGCTACTCTGGAGGCTGAGGTGGTAGAATCACTTGAACCTGGGAGGCGGAGGTGTCTGTGAGCTGAACTCCAGCACTCCAGCCTGGGCAACGGAGTGAGACTCTGTCTCAAGAAAAAAGAAAAATCTTTAAGGAAAGGATTCCAGTAGATAAGCAGTCCCCAGCCTTTTTGGCACCAGAGACCCCTTTCATGAAAGACGAATTTTCTACCAATGGCAAGGGGTGGGGAGATTGTTCTACCCCAGATCATCAGGCATTAGATTTTCATAAGGAGCGTGCAACCAAGATCCCCTGCACGCACAGTTTACAATAGGGTTTGCACTCCTATGAGAATCTAATGCCTCTGCTGCTCTGACAGGAGGCAGAGCTCAGGTGGTAATGCCCATTTGCCGCCACTTACCTCCTCCTTTGTGTCCTGGTTCCTAACAGGCCTCTGGTTTGATTGTGTCTTGTGGCTTCCACCCAAAATTAGGGATATAGGGCATAGGCTACCTTCAGCATAAATGTAAAGACTTTTTTTTTTTTTTTTTTTTTTTTTTAGACAGGGTCTTGCTCTGCCTGTTGCCCAGGCTGGAGTGCAGTGGTGTGATCTCAATTCACTCCAGCCTTGGTCTCCTGGACTCAAGCAATCCTTCTACCTCAGCCTCCCAAGTAGCTGGGACTACAGGCATGTGCCATCATGCCTTGCTAATTTAGAGGGGGCGTTCACCTCTGTGTTGCCCAGGCTGGTCTTAAACTCCTGAGTTTAAGCAGTCTTCCTACCTCGACCTCCCAAAGTGCTGGGATTACAGGCATGAGTCACTGCACCGCCCTGTAAAGCCTTTTAAACAGAGTTTAAGTGCTTTCTGCCTCAGGAGGAAGTGGGGAGATTGTTCTCTCTCTAGCCAGGCTAAAAGCAAAGGGTAGGTAGAGTGAAATGACCTATAGAAGGGAATGCTTTGTAGAAATACATGAAGATGAGTGTAGCAGCAGCAAGCCTGCTCTAGAAAGCCGTGACCAAGGAAAAAGATACAGGGCTGTTAAACTAGACTAAGCAGTGACCTTGGAGTGGAAAAATCTGCCAAGGTTTCTCCAAGTCCTGCACTGTAGGCCATGGAAGTCCTGGGCTGACACTTGACTATATCTTCAAATAAGCCCAGAGAAAGATCTAATGAATCAAACCTAGTTTATGTCTCCTCTTCTACTCTGTATTTGGGCAGAGTAGTTAGGGTTTCTTAAACATTTCTTGTCTTTCAAGATAATATTTTACTTTTAAATAGTATTTAATCCAAACTTTTATTAATTCTTTCCTCAGACTGACATTGTTATAAATCCTGATATTATATATAAATTAGAAAAAAGAAACTGTTTGGATGATGAACAAAGTTTATGCAATGTGAGGTGAGAGAGGGAGAGTCACGGTCCTTTATACAGCAAGGAACTAAGGGGGAATTCACCACCTCACTTCCTTTTATCAGATCAGCACAAATCACATTTGCTGGTGTGTCCTGGATGGTGTTTTGCTTTTTCCTTTTGAAATATGTTCTCTGTTTTGAATACAGCCCAAGCCTAGAACACCACGTTGTGCCACTCCTCAGATCCGTAGTCGAAACCTGGCTGCCCAGGAGCCAGCCAGCATGTTGGAGAAAGCCCGGCTGAGGTACTGCTGCTCTCGGTCCCCTTTCGAGAGGCATGAACAATGGGGCATCTGCTTTCATTCATATAAAATGAGAGTGATGAGCAGTCACTGGTCTACCTAATAAAGGTAGATAGATACACTGTGTATCTACACTTTTACCGATCGAGGTAAAGTGAATGTGTATATTTAGAAAAAAGAAACCTCTCAAGCAGCATCTAGGCGAGCCAATGTGGACAGGCCCTGGGAGGACTGACCTTCCCGTCTACTGCCATCATTTCTGCAGGGATAGAATATGATTAGTCAGGACAGGGCCTCTTGGTTATGGTGCCCTTTAGAACCATATGGAGACTTTCAGAATATATAAATCTGGATCCTGTCAGAAATCAAGCAAAATCTGAATCTCCTGTGGAATGAGGTCCACTCATGTAATTTGGATGGAGAAACGGAGGCCAAGGATTTTGAGGCCAAATGGAGGAATTTGAGGCCAAATGGAGGAATTTGAGAATGGATTCTCTGGCATTTGAGACTGAGTTTTCATGTAGAAACCATAGACAAGAAACTATAATCATTTTCCATTGACTAATGAGTAAATGGTTGGGGAATGTTCCTAAAGTATTCCTTTTCTCCTATTTATCATCAATGGTAGGCTGCATGTTTCTGCTGTACCTGAGTCTCTTCCCTGTCGGGAACAGGAATTCCAAGACATCTACAACTTTGTGGAAAGCAAACTCCTTGACCATACCGGAGGGTGAGTCATGTAATTCAGGCAGGGTAGTTTGGAGAATAAGGCCCCTGTTAGTAGAATGCCTTAGGTGTTACAGTTCAGCCACATGGGCTTTCTCCCGTATCAGCAGAATAGACCAAATCATTGCTAAAGCCTAAAGCTTCTGAAGTATTTTTTGCCAAAGTAATTCTGTAGGAACAGGAATGTTGCCTTTCAAAAAGAAAGAAACTGGCATTCTTTGAGTAGGCAGTTTGCATGTAGCATTGCTTGTGGAATGAATGATTCAATATAAGCAGGTCCTACTCTGACCAGCTTCCAAGGATGGTCCTCACTACCTCCACCTCCGCATTTCAAGGGCCTCGGTCCTTCCCTCAGTGTACGTTCCCACACTCCTCACTGATTATAGAGTGCAGTGGCTGGCTAAGACCTACCCCATGGGTTTTCCCTTCTTGCTCTAGGTGCATGTACATCTCTGGTGTCCCTGGGACAGGAAAGACTGCTACTGTGCATGAGGTGATACGCTGCCTGCAGCAGGCAGCCCAAGCCAATGATGTTCCTCCCTTTCAATACATTGAGGTCAATGGCATGAAGCTGACAGAGCCCCACCAAGTCTATGTGCAAATCTTGCAGGTAAGCAGAACTGTTTAGGCTTTTTGGAAATACAGTTTCTTAGTGGCACATGAAAAAGGAAAGAGTTACTTAATTTTCTGTATATTGCATATTCATAATATGACAGGCATTGTCCTTTCTATAGAGGTAGCAAGGGCAAGGAAGGCAGAATTCTTACCCTCAAGGACTTCAAAGTCTAGGAGCTGGATAATGACTGCAAGGCAGGAAGCCAGTACTTATCCACATGGTGAAAACTGTGAGCTCACAGGTAGCAGTGTGACAACATGGAAAAGGGGTCCATGGCAGCCCAGAGGTTGAGCCTTGCTCTTTTATTCATGGGGCAAGTAACATCTAGTTATAGAATTATGTAATCATGATTTTAAGGGTGCTTCTGGTCCAGCCCATGACTCATTTGCATTTCAAAATCATACACTTTTTTTTATCTTGTCTTTTGGTGCCTTCTCTTGTCCTTCCAAGTTAAGGTTAAGACTAGAGTGGAAGGCAGAATGTAGGATTCTGAAGTCCTCAGGCTAAATGCCTCCCTCCGTTTACAGATTTAACTTTAAGCCCAGAGGTGTAAGAGCCTTACAGTTCCTCACAACTGTGTTTCCCCTAATGCAGAAGCTAACGGGCCAAAAAGCAACAGCCAGCCACGCGGCAGAACTGCTGGCAAAGCGATTCTGCACCCGAGAGTCTCCTCAGGAAACCACCGTCCTGCTTGTGGATGAGGTGAGGTGCCCATGGGAGGACAGAAGAATCAAGGCTGTGTTTATGTTTCAGGAGCAAGTACTGGGTAGTGGGGAGGAAAGTCCTGGCTCCCTTCTGCATTCCTCTGAGCCCATTTTCTGGTGCTGAGAGGCTTGTGTCAATGGACTGCCTTGCTGCTGTGGTACTGTGACCTGGGAAACGTGCAGCTAAAGCAATGGTTATAGGTTGTCATTCTGAATCCCAGCTCAGTCTCTGATTGACTGTGCACCTCTCTCCTTTTCCCTGGCAGCTTGACCTTCTGTGGACTCACAAACAAGACGTAATGTACAATCTCTTTGACTGGCCCACTCACAAGAAGGCCCGGCTTGTGGTCCTTGCCATTGCCAACACAATGGACCTGCCAGAGCGAATCATGATGAACCGGGTGTCCAGCCGACTGGTAAGTTCTAGGGCAGTTCCCATGCTGTTCTTACAGATCTGTAAACTTGGCCAGGAAGTTCTGCCAAAATGGGCCAGGTGCAGTGAGTGGGTCATGCCTGTAAACCCAGCACTTTGGGAGGCTGAGGTAGGTGGATCACTTGAGGTCAGGAGTTCAAGACCAGCCTGGCCAACATGGTAAAACCCCACATCTACTAAAAATACAAAAAAATAGCTGGGTGTGGTGGTGCATGCCCGTAATCCCAGTTGCTTAGGAAGCTGAGGCAGGAGACTTGCTTGAACCCTGGAGGCAGAGGTTGGAGTGAGCTGAGATTGTGCCACTGCACTCCAGCCTGGGCAACAGAGCGAGACTGTCCCAAAAAAAGAAGTTCTGCAAAAATGAAAACTAAAATAAATGGGGAAATTAAGAAATGTGATTTCTGCAATGCTTATAGTTTCTATGTTGAGGAATGCATCACCATTGCATGATTTTCTGCAAACATCCTATCTTAGTGTTCTGCTTACCTGTGCACTTTTAAACTGCACCCAGCCCTGGAGATTTGATTAATTTAACAAATATTTTAGCACTTACAACCTGCCAGGCAGTGTTAGGTGCTTGGAATAGCGCAATAATCCAGGTGAACGCAATGTCTGTCTTCATGGGCCTTGCAGTTCAGCAGGAAGCACACTAAGAAATCATGAAGAGCCTGGTAAGTGAAGCCAGGTGCGGTGACAATGCATAGCAGAGATCTGAAAATCCTCTCACGCACTTCAGTTAAAGCACCTCAGCTTTTATCTACTTCCAAATGATTCTAATAGAATCAAAGGTCCTTAAGAGAAATGAAAAAATAGTTTGAGAACTACTGCCCTACAGGACACCACTGGCCATTGTCAGTAAAGAGTGGTTGAAGGCAGTGGTTGTCTAGGTATGAAATGTGTAAATTGTTATATGCGACTTGGTAATCAGGTTTGGTGACTTTCCACCTGGATAATCAATGAGCAATCAACAAACTTATTCCTCTGTCGTTTTGGCTTCCCAGGGTCTTACCAGGATGTTCTTCCAGCCCTATACATATAATCAGCTGCAGCAGATCCTAAGGTCCCGGCTCAAATGTCTAAAGGCCTTTGAGGATGATGCCATCCAGCTGGTAGCCAGGAAGGTAAGTCACCAGCTGCACCCGTAAGTCAGTCAGCACATCTTTGCTGAGTACCTGCTGGGTATGAGGTCCTATGCTGGGTGCTCTGAGGATGGAGAGAAATTTAGAAAGTCCTGTAAAAATATCAAAAAAGAGAGACAGATTCAGAGAAATTCCTTAGCCTTTTTATTTTATGATTGATTAGAGGGCCATAAGTATTGTGGGTTTATATGCAAGCTAACATGAATTGATTCAGGGAGCAAGCAGTTTTGCATAATGAAAGGGATAGTATAGTCAGGTAGACAACCCTCGTTTAAATTCTGGCTCTAACGCTTAGTAAGTTTGCAGAAGGTTGTAGGAAAGTTACTTAAAAATTTCCTGAGCCTCAGTTTTCTTCTCTGAAGAAGAATGGGAGTACTCACCTCATAGGGTCATTGTGAAAATTTAACAAGATCATGTCTATAACACGCCCAGCAAGGTGTACACTCCATGCTAGATAGGAGGTATTGGATGCCCCTCCCCTCCAAGTCTACTAGGAAAATGCCCCCTGAGAGTTCCCCGAAGACTAGTCTCCCCAGCTACTGAGGAAGAAAGTGGGTTAAATGTCTGCCTCAAGCTGAAAGAAAGAAAGAAACCATACATCTACAAGTATTTCAGCACGTAAAACAATTATAAACTTATTTCTAGTTTCCTCTCGCAGACACACTCTTCACCCTGAATGGCTGTAGCAGCAGAACATGACTCCTGATCGGAGCTGGCTACTATGTTAGGGACTAGGGTGAGAGGTGAGCCCGCTTTATGCCTGTCTCCAAGCTTTGCTTTCCAGGAAAGATCCTCAAAGTTTTCTAGGCATTTTATGGGTAGAATTTTTTACTTTTTCTCTTATGCATAATCTAAGAGGCTCTTTCTTTTCTACAAATGATCCTTTTTTTATGCCATACTTTTTTGTTTTTTGTTTTCTTAGAGTCACTCTGTCGCCCAGGCTGGGGTGCAATGTTGCATCTTGGCTCACTGCTCATTGTAGTGGAGGGGTGATCTCTAGGGCAAAGAGTTTGATAGATTACGTACAAATTGCCAAGGCCCCAGTGGTCGTATGTACACCCAGCAGTATGAAATAGAGGAAGGATCTAGAACAAAGGTCAGCAAGCTTCTTAAAGGGCTAGGTAGAAAATGTTTTAGGCTTTGCAGGCCAGAATCAGCCATAAAAAACTCTGTCACAGCAACTCATCTTTGCCTTCGCGTAGTCACAGACAATATGTGAATGAACGAGCATATGTTCCAGTAAAACCTTATTTTATTTATTTATTTATTTTGAGACATAGTGTCACTGGAGTACAAAGGTGCAATCTTGGCTCACTGCAACCTTCACCTCCTGGGCTCAGACAGTTCTCCTGCCTTGGCCTCCCAAGTAGCTGGGATTACAGGCATGTGCCACCACTCCCAGCTACTTTTGTATTTTTAGTAGAGACGGGGTTTCACCATGTTGCCCAGGCTGGTCTCGAACTCCCGACCTCAGGAGATCCACCCGCCTCGGCCTCCCAAAGTGCTGGAATTACAACAGTACAACTATTTATAAAAACAGGTGGTGGGTCACACTTTGTTGTTTCCTGATCTAAGGCATCTTAAAGTTAGTTTCTTAACATGCTCAGTTTTTTGTTTTTTTTTTTTTTTTTTTTGAGATGGAGTCTTGCTCTGTCGCCCTGGCTGGAGTGCAGTGGCACAATCTTGGCTCATTGCAACCTCTGCCTCCTGGGTTCAAGCAATTTGCCTGCCTCAGCCTCCCTAGTAGCCAGGACTACAGGCATGTGCCACCATGCCCAGCTAATTTTTTGTATTTTTAGTAGAGACAGGGATTTCACCATGTTAGCCAGGATGGTCTCCATCTCCTGAACTCATGATCCACCCGCCTTGGCCTCCCAAAGTTCTGGGATTACAGGTATTAGCCACCTCACCCAGCCAGAATTTTGGGTTTTTTAATTTAAATTTAATTTAATTTTGTTTATTTAATTTTTAAGACAGTGTCTCACTCTGTTGCCCAGGCTAGAGCGCAGTGGCGTAATCTTGGCTCACTGCAACCTCCACCTTCTGGGTTCAAGTGATTTTCCTGCCTCAGCGTCCTGAGTAGCTGGGATTACAAGCATGCACCACCATGCCCAGCTAATTTTTGTATTTTTAGTAGAGATGGGGTTTCACCATGTTGGTCAGGCTGGTCTTGAACTTCCGACCTCGTGATCCCTCCCAAAGTTCTGGGATTACAGGCATGAGCCACCACACCCGGTGGAATCTGCTTTATATTCTGTATCTTAACAATTATGATATCTGAAGTCTTTAGGGGTCCGATTCTGATATCCACTGATTCTGCTGGTTCCCATGCATATATGGCCTTGCTTTCTTGTTTTCGTGTCTTGATTTTTATTTTATTTTTACTATATGCATGGGATTCAGAATGCTCCTTTATTTGAGAATTAATTGGGGCCGGGGTTGAAGTTGAATTCATTAAAAAAAAATTTTTTTTTCTGTTACTTATCTAGAGGCACTACCAGCTGTTACCATTTTTTAAATAAAATTCTCCACTTGAGGATTGTAGAAAAGACAACATAAATTTGGGCTACAAATCCAAGTGAGGGCTTACAGTTCTAAAAACTCAGGGGAGTGTCCAGGTGAGATGGCTCATGACTGTAATCCCAGCACTTTGGGAGGTCAAGGTGAGAGGATCACTTGAGCCCGGGAGTTTGAGACCAGCCTGGGCAACATATTAAAACCCCATCTCTACAAAAAATTTAAAAATTAGCCCAATGAGGCCAGGCACAGTGGCTCATGCCAGTAATCCTAGCATTTTGGGAGGTCGAGGCAGGCGGATTGCCTGAGTTTAGGAGTTCTTGACCAGCCTGGGTATCATGGTGAAACCCCATCTCTACTAAAATACAAAAACTTAGCCGGGCATGGCAGCGTCCACCTGTAGTCTCAGCTACTATGGAGGCTGAGGCAGGAGAATTGCTTGAACCTAGGAGGCAGAGGTTGCAGTGAGCTGAGATCATGCCACTGCATGCTGGTGTGGGTAACAGAGTGAGACTTTGTCTCAAAAAAATAAATAAATTAGCCCAGTGCGATGGCATGTGCCCATAGACCCAGCTACTTAGGAGGCTGAGGTGGGAGGATTGCTTGAGCCCAAGAGATTGAGGCTGCAGTGAGCCATGATCACACCACTGCACTCCAGCCTCTCTCAAACAAACAAAAAAGAAAAAAGAAAAACTTGGCTGGGCATGGTGGCTCACGCCTGTAATCCCAGCACTTTGGAAGGCTGAGGCAGGTGGATCACCTGAGGTTAGGAGTTTGAGACCAGCCTGGCCAACATAGTGAAATCCCGTCTCTACTAAAAATACAAAAATTAGCCGGGCAAGTTGGTCCATGCCTGTAATCCCAGCTACTCAGGAGGCTGAGGCAGGAAAATTGCCTGAACCCAGGAGTTGGAGGTAATAGTGAGCCAAGATTGTACCATTGTACTCCAGCCTGGGCAACAAGAGCAAAACTCTATCTCAAAAAAAAAAAAGCAAGTTTGTTTTTTTTGTTTGTTTGTTTGTTTTGTTTGTTTGTTTGTTTTTTGTTTTTTGTTTTTTTTGAGACGGAGTTTCACTCTTGTTACCCAGGCTGGAGTGCAATGGCGCGATCTCGGCTCACCGCAACCTCCGCCTCCTGGGTTCAGGCAATTCTCCTGCCTCAGCCTCCTGAGTAGCTGGGACTACAGGCACGCGCCACCATGCCCAGCTAATTTTTTGTAGTTTTAGTAGAGACAGGGTTTCACCATGTTGACCAGGATGGTCTCGATCTCTTGACCTCGTGATCCACCCGCCTCGGCCTCCCAAAGCGCTGGGATTACAGGCTTGAGCCACCGCGCCCGGCCGCAAGTTTTTTTTTTTTGTACCCCATATCCACCTAGCACCAAAGTTAAAGCAGGTGGTTTCCTCTGCCATCCCTTCTGTGTAATTTGTCTCACTCAACCTGTACTGAGGCTGTAGTGGAGGTCAGGTGCATGCAGGGATGTCCTGTTCGGTTCCACGTTAGCTGGGCCTCAGCTTTTTCTTGTGTCTCCCTTGCCCCACCAGCAGCCTGAAGGGATGCATAGGGTCATCAAGGCTCACCGATACCCTTGGGGTCAGACTGGTTTAGGTGTTTCCTTACCTCCCAGAGTTCTCCTTTCACTTTTTCCTGAGGCCCCTGCAGTAGTTCTTGAGTCCCTGCTATTTACCACACAAGGTACCTCTTCACAGGCTGTACAGGTGGTGATGGGAGGGCAGGAGAACTGACGAAGCAGGAAGGTCTACAGGACACCCTTACCAGTTCAATGTGCGGGATTAGAGGAAGGGAAAAACATAAGCCAATAGTCATGTTTCTGTCTTGAGTTATTTAAAAAGTGATTTTTTTTTTTTTTTTTTTTTGAGATGGAGTCTAGGTTTTTCACCTAGGTTGGAGTGCAGTGGCGTGATTTCGGCTCACTGCAACCTCCGCCTCCTGGGTTCAAATGATTCTTCTGCCTCAGCCTCCCCAGTAGCTGGGATTACAGGCATGTGCCACCACGCCTGGCTAATTTTTATATTTTTAGTAGAGATGGGGTTTCACCATATTGGGTCTTGAACTCCTGATCTCAAGTGATCCACCTGCCTAGGCCTCCAAAGTTCTGGGATTACAGGCATGACCCACTCTGCCTGGCCCTGGCTAATTTTTGTGTTTTTAGTAGAGATGGGGTTTCGCCATGTTGGCCAGGCTGGTCTCAAACTCCTGACCTCAGGTAACCGTGGCTTCCCAAAGTTCTGGGATTACAGGTGTGAGCCATCGCACCCAGCCCCTTCCTCCATTCTTGATTCTGGGCCTCTTAGCCATTGACCAAGCCAATCCCAAATTCACCATGTGCTGTAGGGGGGCCCTGGCTATGGCTTTACCTCCAGATACGCTCCACTCCAGCCTCTTGGCTTTGGCTGGCTCCTTCTGGGGGCACATGTCTCTCTCTATGCAAGGAATGAGAACTCTGTTTCCAGATGCTTCAGTAATAATCTTGAACTAAAGGTCTCTGCTTTTAAACTTCGTTTCCTGAATGGTAAAGCTGAGAATCTCTGCATTGTCCACTGTGGAGTTAACTGTAAAACCAAGACAGAGGTTTGGACTAGAGGATGAGAGTCCCATGCACAATATAATAATTCATTTATTTTCTTCCTCAAGGTTCCCTACCAGGGCTAAGTACTTAACTTTAGGCTTACGTCCATTGCCAGCACCACCTTTTCTTTTTAGTTGAACACAGAATCTGTTGGTTCTTCTGAGCTAAGGTGGCCTCAGGAATAAAATATTGCCTATTATAGGTAGCAGCACTCTCTGGAGACGCGCGACGCTGCCTGGACATTTGCAGGCGTGCCACAGAGATCTGTGAGTTCTCCCAGCAGAAGCCTAACTCCCCTGGCCTGGTTACCATAGCCCACTCAATGGAAGCTGTTGATGAGATGTTTTCGTCATCGTACATCATGGCCATCAAGTAAGATGCTCCACTTCCTGAGCCTTTCCTGGAAGCCTGTGGAAACATGTTTCCCTTTCTCAGCTTTTATTCATTCAACCTGCACTTACTGATAACACAGTTCTTTTTTTGTAGGGACACTGTCTAGTCTGGGAGACAGAAATTTAACCCTAAGATAATAGAATATTTGTCACTTATTGAGCTATATTATAGGTATTTAGGGTGTAAAAGTGCTAAGATAGGAACAGAAAAAAAAAAGGAAGCAGCCTCTTTTCTCAACACTGAATGATGCGCTCAGGTCATGAAATGAGGACATGGGTATTTCTGAGTGACGAGGATATTTCCAGACGTAGTTGCTGTGTTCCCTCTTTTCCACAATGACATTTTCTGTATCAGTTTGAGAGTTTGGGGGTCAGGGGGAACCTTGCCAAATAATATAGGAAAAAGTATTTTCCAGATTTTCTCTCTTTTCCAAAGACACAGAAAAGCTTTATTTGGCTTTCCTCTGGGGTGGGGTTATAGCCACTAACAAAAACTCACATCCCCTTGTTTCCTTTAAGAAATTCCTCCATTCTGGAACAGGGCTTCCTGAGAGCCATCCTTGCAGAGTTCCATCGATCAGGACTAGAGGAAGCCACATTTCAACAGGTGATCTCCTCTTTTCAAATCTAGATTCTGGACTTGTGCTTTTAAAATATGTGGAAATTTCCTTTAATGTACAACAGTTTGTCTCTATTTTGTGCCACCTTGAGTATGTGAAAGAATGTCAAACCAGCACCTATTTTAATGTGACGTTTTATTGCATTGCATGAGAAGAGACCTTTAGCGACTGGTTTCTGCAAGTTAGATGGAAGGCCTGCTACGTCCCAGACACTGTTCAAGGAATGAGATGAGCAAGCCAAATTTATTCCCCAGTACAAGTTGTAGTGGAGCCAAGGCTTTCAGAATGAGGCCATATTTGAGAACAAATCACAGATGAGTCTAATCACGTCATTGGCATAGGTCAATTAGATCAAGTTAGAGGGATCATTAAGGCCTGTGCCTTGTTAGTTTACTTAAGACTGGTATCCCTACGTAATTGGCCGCCTTGGAAGATGAATTGCTAAAGGTGTTTGTGAGTGTGTACTTGAGAGTGTGTATGTCTGTGTATGTA
>NW_016107529.1:3156707-3158649 GCF_001604975.1 Cebus imitator | reverse complement strand
TACAGGCACGCACCACCATGCCCAGCTAATTTTTTGTATTTTTAGTAGAGACGGGGTTTCACCGTGTTGACCAGGATGGTCTCGATCTCTTGACCTCGTGATCCACCCGCCTCCGCCTCCCAAAGTGCTGGGATTACAGGCTTGAGCCACCGCGCCCGGCTAGACATCTTTCTTTAACTAAAATAAGTCAGGAAAACATTTTCCTTTCAGTTACTTATTTATGGGGCTGGTTGCAAATTCTTATTTAAAATTTTAGCTACTGGTCATGTTTTGGCGATTACTGTTCTCCTCCTAGAGTCTGAGATAGCTCTTCTGCAGAGAGTGACTTTCATTTTAGTTTGTAAACATTTCCTGAACATCTGCAGTGTGCCATTAACTGTGATAGATCCTTGAACTCCGAGCTGATTTGGTTAATTTAACATCCCTGTTCCTAACAAGCTCCTAGTCTTGGGGCTGGGGGCAGTCAGATGGACTCCAGATATTTAGAATGGAAAGTGACCAGAAATGCTTCAGACTTCCCTGAACCAGTGGGGAACATTAGGGTAGGAATTTCTGTTTCCAGCTATCTTCCTGCCTCCCTTTATTTCTTTATTCAGTTTTCTCTCTGGGCCTTTGTGCTTTTCCAAGGGCCATGCCTTGGCATTTGCTCACTGATAAGGAAAGGGGCCTTGTAGCAAAATTTGGCTTGAATTTTGACAATCTCAATTTTGGAACTCAGCCCTTGGAGACAGGACTATTTGTATAACCAGTGAGTTACTAGTCATCTTATATCCATTAACTCCCAGGGGATGTATACAGTAAATTTTGTAGATAAAATTGAAGTTCAAAGAGTGCAGTAACTTGCCCACGGTTACATATTTAGGCAAATGGTAGAACCAGGATTCAGGCCTACAGTTTTCTGATTCCAAGGCTAACATTCCATTCTGCCCCTGCATTTGTGTACCACTGGATCACCCATTGATGCCTTCTGGAGCATTTGATATCCTGGGTGCCATGTGTCTGATTTTCCCAAACCAAGAAAGAAATGAACAGAAAAAGCCCCAGGATTGTATTTCCTCTTAACCTTTGCCTTACTATTTGTGTCTAGATATACAGTCAACACGTGGCACTGTGCAGAATGGAGGGGCTGCCGTACCCCACCATGTCGGAGACCATGGCCGTGTGTTCTCGCCTGGGCTCCTGTCGTCTCCTGCTTGTGGAGCCCAGCAGGAATGACCTGCTCCTTCGGGTGCGGCTCAATGTCAGCCAGGACGACGTGCTGTACGCGCTGAAAGAAGAGTAAAGGGGCTTCATGAGGAGAAAGACTGCGGTCTGCTGGGTTTTGTTTTTTGAGACAGGGTCTTACTCTGTCGCCCAGGCTGAAGTGCAGCGGCACCATCCTGGCTCACTGCAGCCTTGACTTCCCAGGCTTAGATGATCCCCCCACCTCAGCCTCCCAGGTAACTGAAACTACAGGCACGTGCCACCACGTCCAGCTAACTTTTTTGTATTTTTTATAGAGACAGTGTTTCACCATGTTGCCCAGCTAGTCTGCTCTTTTCAAAGAATCTTATTTCATTTTTCTAAGCACATGGAATATTTGTAACAAAGTATATTGAATGGAAATGGCTCTCATGTATTTTGGAATTGTCCATTAAATAATTTGCTTTTTCCTGAGTGTTCGTGAAGTTACTACATTATAATCATTACAAGCATCTGATTATGAAACCAAACTGTCCTTCATACAATAGTTCCTCCATCTGACGTTTATTTCTGTTACTAGCCCTGCCATTTATTTAATGATAAGATATATAGGCCGGGCGCGGTGGCTCAAGCCTGTAATCCCAGCACTTTGGGAGGCCGAGGCGGGTGGATCATGAGGTCAAGAGATCGAGACCATCCTGGTTAACATGGTGAAACCCCATCTCTACTAAAAATACAAAACATTAGCTGGGCATGGTGG
>NW_016107529.1:3152706-3156616 GCF_001604975.1 Cebus imitator | reverse complement strand
AAAAAAAAAAAAAAAGATATATAAAATATAAGTATACAGTTTACTTGTATCTACATAAAATAGTTCTGGGAGAGTATGCAAGAAACTGATTACACTGATTGCCTCTGGAAAGAATCAAATGGCCAGGGTTAGGGGTTAGAGGAGGACTTTTTACTGTATGTCACTATCTATCTTAAGTCTCAAATAATATAAAACAAAGTTTAGTTTATAAAAAAGAAACTAAATAAAAAAAAAAACTACCTGAAATAATATCAATAATAAGTAATCTCTAGCCACAAATAGGTAGGAAATGTTATTTTTACAAAGGTACCATTTACCATAAAACAAATCTTTAAATACAAAAGATTTCTATGTGACAGAAAATATAAAGTACTTAGGAATAAATTGATTTAATTATATATATATATGTCTTTTCTTTTTTTTTTCTCTGTCACCAAGGCTGGAGTGCTATAGTGGATCATAGCTCACTCCAGTATTGACCTCCTGGGCTCAAGTGATCCTCCTGCCTCAGCCTCCCAAGTAGCTGGGATTACAGGTGTGTGCCACCATGTCCAGCTCCTAGGAATAAATCTAATAAAGAGGTCTAAGTAATCTCTAGACATAAATCAATTCTAATCAAAATCTTGGCAAGGGTTCTTGGATGACTTTTGCAATTAATTCTAGTATTTATATGGAAACCAGTAACAGGACAATGGACATCTAAAACTTCATGAAGTACTGAGGCTGGGCGCGGTGGCTCATGCCTGTAATCCCAACACTTTGGGAAGCCAAGGCGGGTGGATGCGTTGAAAGAAGAGTAAAGGGGCTTCATGAGGAAAAAGACTGTGGTCTGCTGGGTTTTGGTTTTTGAGACAGGGTTTTGCTCTGTTGCCCACGCTGGAGTGTAGTGGCAAGATCATGGCTCACTGCACTCCTGAGGTCAGGAGTTCAAGACCAGCCTGACCAATATGGTTAAACCCCACCTCCACTAAAAATACAAAAATTAGTTGAGGGTGGTAGCATCGCCTGTAGTCCCAGCTACTTGGGAGGCTGAGACAGGAGAACTGCTTAAACCCAGGAGGCAGAGGTTGCACCATTGCACTCCAGCCAGGGTGGCAGAGCGAGACTCTGTCTCAAAAAAAATAAATAAATAAAACCTCATTTGAGGTACTGAGACAAACAGCCTCACTCATGTACTAGTCCTGTCAGAAATGCTTGTCCTAAATCTATTGATGAGGAAATTATCAGATAAATCTAAATTGAGGGAGAAATATTCTGCAAAGCAAATGTTTCAGTCATTGAAAATACTAATATCACAAGAAAAAATCATAAAACATGGAGGGGCTGGGCTCACGCCTATAATCCCAACACTTTGGGAGGCTGAGGTGGGCAGATCATGAGGTCAGAAGATCAAGACCATCTGGGCCAACATGGTGAAACCCTGTCTCCACTAAAATACAAAAAAGAAAAAAAAAAATTAGCCAGGCATGGTGGCGCAAGCCTGTAGTCCCAGCTACTTGGGAGGCTGAGGCAGGGGAATCGCTTGAACTTGGGTGGCGGAGGTTGCGGTAAACAGATTGCACCACTGCACTCCAGCTTGGCAACAGAGTAAGACTTTGTCTAAAAAAAAAAAAAAGCCATGGAGGAGGAACCATTCTACACCAAAGAAGAATAGAGACGTGAGAGCTAAATGCACTGTATAAACCTTGACTGGGTCCTGGATTTAGGAAATATAAACAATTCTAAACATTATGAACTATATGTTAGACAATAGTCTTTGTAAGTGTCAAATTCCATGAGGGTGATAAATTTGTGATTATGTAGGAGAATGCTATTGTTAGGAGATTCATAATAAAATATTTATAAGTGATGTGTTGATGTCTGCAACTCATTCTCAAATCATTTAGCAGAAATATGTATATTCACATATAACTACATATAATGGATTGAGGATCAATATCTGTATATTTTTAAAACTTCTGCAATGAAAAAGAAAAAATGGGCCAAGTGGAGTGGTTCACACCTGTAATCCCAGTACTTCTGGAGGCCAAGGCAGGGGGGCCACCTGAGGTCAGAAGTTTTATAGCGGCCTAGCCAACAGGGCAAAACCCCATCTCTACTAAAAATACAAAAATTCCAGGGGTGGTGGCGCACACCTGTAATCCCAGTTACTCAGGGAGGCTGAGGCAGGAGAATTGCTTGAACCTGGGAGGCAGAGGTTGCAGTGAGCTGAGATTGCACCACTGCACTCCAGCCTGGGCAATGGAGTGAGACTCCATCTCAGAATAAAAAGAAAGAAAGAAAGAAAAAATGGGTACATAAGTCATCCAAAGAAGAAGAAACACTAATGACCAAGAAAATGGAAACAGTAAAAGAGGCATGCAAACCAAAACAATTTCACATCTATTAGAATACCTTTTTATGATTATACAGAACAATTGGAACCCAAACACCCTGCTGATGGGAGTGGAATGACTTTTAAAGATTATTTGGTGAATCTTAGACAGGAAATGCAAGAAATTGTATGAGCCAGTTATTAGTCTGTCCTCACACTGCTATGAAGAAATACTTAAGACTCAGTAATTTATAAAGAAAAGAGATTTAATTGACTCACAGTTCCGCATGGCCGGGGACTCCTCAGGAATCGTTACAATCAAGGCAAAACACACCTCTTCACAGGGCAGCAGGAGAGAGAATGATTGCCAGCAGGAGAAATGCCAGATGCTTATAAAACCATCAGATTCATGAAAACTCACTTCTGTCACAAGAACAGCATGGGGGAAACCATGATTCAATTACCTTCCACAAGGTCCCTCCCAGGACACATGGGGATTACAGGATTACAGTTCAAGATGAGATTTGGGTGGGGACACAGAGCCAAACCATATCAGCCAGTGTGATGATTAATACTGAATGAAACCTTGATTGAAGAAAGCAAAGTATTGATCCTGGGTGTGTCTGTGAGGGTGTTGCCAAAGGAGATTAGCATTTAAGTCGGTGGGCAGGGAAAGGCAGACCCACCCTTAATCTGGATGGGTACCATCTAATAAGCTGCCATTGTGGCTAGCCACCCATCCTATGTCTCTCAGTGCTGGATGCTTCCTACCCTTGAACATCAGACTCCAAATTCTTGTTTTGGGACTCAAACTGGCTTTCCTTCCTCCTCAGCATGCAGACAGCCTATTGTGGGACCTTGTGATCATGTGAGTTAATACTTAATAAGCTCTCATATATATATATATCTCCTATTAGTTATGTCGCTCTAGAGAACCCTAATACAGCCAGCAGTTCCATTCCTAAGTATATGCCCTAGAGAAATTCACATACATACACCAAGAGTCATATACAAAAAGTTCACAGCACTCTTCATAACGGTAAGCCATTGGAAAAGTCACTTATTTTCATGCTATGGAATCATATACAGAAATGAAAACCAGCTAACTAAGTACAGTATACATATCAATTTGAATGAAGCTTACAAACTTACAAACAGGGTTGAGTAGGAAAAGGCTGAAGAATTACATTGTATATAATCAATGATATGATGTTTAAAAGCTTGCCAAAAATACTATGTATTTCTTAAGGATACCTACACAGAAATAGAAAGAAATGCTCAGGAATAATAAACACTAAATTTAGGATACTGGATACATCTTTGGGAAAGAAAGGTGTTGCAATATGGGAGATGTACAGGTAGTTTCAACTGTGTTGTGTTTTTTCTTAAACTGCTAATAGATGCTCATGTAGTTATGTTAATTTACACACACAAGGAATTATTGAGTGCCTACCATGCACTGCTGTAGACCCGGGATACCTTGGAGAAGAAACAAAGAAATTTCTGCCCCTGGAACTTGCATTCTTTTTTTTTTTTTTTTTTTTTTTTTTTTTTTTTTTTTTTTTTTTTTTTTTTTTTTTTTTTTTTTTTTTTTTT
>NW_016107529.1:3134890-3151021 GCF_001604975.1 Cebus imitator | reverse complement strand
AAAAAAAAAAAAATAGAAAGAAATTCCAAGGGCTTATCTTGAGACAGACAAACCAAGCCTAGAGACCTAGCTGCAAAATTCCGAAGATTACTTCAAGGCGGCTTGTCTACAGAGGGGCCATTCTGGAGATGAGACTAGCCCATGTTCCAGGTGGGCTGGGACCCAAGATAGCCACCAGAACAAGACACACAGATGTTGTACTCTGCATAATTCTTGCCTGCTTTCCATATCAAATTTTCCTTTTAAGACCTTTTCTTCCCCACCAAAATCTAAGCGGTTACTTTAGATGGGAATCAGGCCACTTCCCATTACTCGTCACTCGGTTTTTTTCGTTTTGGTTTGAGACAGGGTCTCACTGTGTCACCTGGGTTGGAGTGCAGTTGGCAGCTCATTGCAGCCTGGACCTCCCGGGCTAGAGCGATTCTCCCGCCTCAGCCTTTCCAGTAGCTGGGACTACAGGTACGCGCCACTGCATCCAGCTAATTCCTGTTATTTTTTGTAGAGGCAGGGTTTCGCCGTGTTGCACAGGCTGGTCTCAGACTCCTGAGTTCAATCTCTTGTTAACTGCACTCTGCAAGCTGCAGGGAGAAATCTGCGCTTCTTACAAAACTAGACTAAAACATATTTACTGATACTAAAGAGGTTGGTTTTGTAGTTCCCTGGGCAAATTATTTTCTCTGAGCCTCCGTTTCTTCTAGAGACATGTCCATCTTGCAGGATTGAGAACTGGATAAGCTTCATTATGAAAAGTAATTGGCACAAGCCTGGCAGAAAATGGGCACACTCCACTTCTCTCCCTAATACACCCCACGCCATTTGATTGCACAGCAGGGTAGGTGAGTGAGAATTTAGTGTTACACTCTCTAAAGTATTTAAGATGTGCAGCGAGTTCTGCCTGTCTGAAGTTTTCAATGGACAGGAAAAGAATACTTTAAGGTGCTGAATTATTAAGAAAAATGTGGTGGGCCCCATTTCCATTTCCCCAGATTTAAAGGACACGGGCAAGCAGGCGAACCCCGCCCCTGTCTCGCTTCTAGGGCGGAGCTTGGACCGGCCCCGCCCCTTACCCGGTGGGGCGGGGCAGGGGCGAGGGCTGGGTTAGATCCGGCGAGCGAACGCCCAGCGCCTCGGGCTGAGTGAAGGAGGAGGTTCGTCAGAGAGGCTGCAAGTGGGCGAGGGCTGGGCGTAGCGACCTCATTTGCGCTAGCCGGTGGACGCCCCAGCGGAATTGCCCAGAGCCGCTGTCCCGCGCTACCTGCCCGAAGGCGCCTGCGCGCTGAGAACCCCGCCCTGGTATCACCTGTCGGAGCCCCAGGCCCGCGTAGCCGTGCACATGCGCACTGCCAGCCGCCGGCCAGTGGGGTCACGTGTTGCGCGGGAGCCGCCTCCCCGGCGGGCGCTTCCTGTCGCTACCGCGGCGGCCCAGGGCCCGCGGGAGCCCAGGGCGGTGCCGGGTGGGAGAAGGCAGGGGTTTGGCTCGGATTCACCTTGAGGTATGCCGCGTCCCCACCCCTCGGCGTGGGGAGCTCTGGGGACCGCGGGGGAGATAGAGGCGGCGTGGGCAGGGCAGGGCGGCGCGCCCCGCGGCGCGGGAGTGGGGGTCCGGTGTCGCCTCCCCCTGCGGACTCCGCATCCCACCTCTCCTGAGGCCTGGCTCTGGCATCGGGGCCGCAGCCTTGGAGTGTCTGACCCGCCTCGTTTTCACCTGTGCAGGGGTCACTCCCGGGCCCGTGCCGCTCCCCCAAGTCCCGAAATCTGACACTCGGAGTCCCCCAGCGCCCGCCCGCCCGCGCACCCGCGTCCAGTCAGCTCCTCCGCCCGCTCCCCGCCGCCCCGACGCCGGCCAGCTGGCCTGGGCTGCGGCGAGATGCGCCGGCTTCCTGCCTCCTCCCCCTGCTTCCTGTGCACCTTCCCTTTGCTGCCAGAGTGGGGTGTCTGAAACACCGATACGATCCCGCCACTTCTTTCCCAGCGCCCTCAGAATAATGCCCAAACTCCTTTCGGCTTAGGGGTTTTCCTGTTCTGCCGCTTGCTCACGTTTCTATCTCGGCTTGTGTACTCGGGCCTCACCGCTTATCCCCCAGTCATATCAGGCCTCAGGTTTCCTTGTGCAGGCCAAGTTGTTCCCCACCTCAGAGTCATCAGGTGTTCCCTCGGCTTGGAATTCTATTCCCCTCCTTCCCCTAACTTCTTTGCGTGACTCAGCCCAGGCGTCACCGCCTCGAAGTCCCTTTTCTCCGAGTGCTGAAGAAGGGGTCACCTCAGGTCACCCATAGCCCTTAGGGCAATCCCTTGTAGTCCTCCTCCACCATCCATGTAAATGGTCCTTGTGGGCTGAGACCGTGTTAGATTCATTTCTGCACTCCCAGTGCCCAGCACAGGGTCTGACACAGGAGGTCCTGTGAATGACTGAGATCTTCATGGGAATCAGAATGCTGAGCCAGCTTTCTCCAGAGCACAGCTGTGAGATGGAAATTTGATGAAATGTCCTTGGATGATGAGAATGTTCTGTGTCTGCGCTGTCTGGTGGTAGCCCCTCACCACATGTGGCTGTTAAACACTTGGAATGTGTCTTGTGGCTGAGGGACTGGATTTTTAGCTTTATTTCATTTTAATTCATTGAAATTTAAAATTAAATAGCCACCTATGGCTTCCATAACAGCACAGTTTTGGAGCCTTTCTGAATTCTACCCAGCCTTCCACCCACCCTGAACCTAGAGTTACTTCCCTGAATGTGCTTTTTATTTTTATTTTTGTTTATTTTTATTTTTTGAGACGAAGTTTCGCTCTTGTTACCCAGGCTGGAGTGCAATGGCGCAATCTCGGCTCACCGCAACCTCCGCCTCCTGGGTTCAGGCAATTCTCCTGCCTCAGCCTCCTGAGTAGCTGGGATTACAGGCACGCGCCACCATGCCCAGCTAATTTTTTTTGTATTTTTAGTAGAGACGGGGTTTCACCATGTTGACCAGGATGGTCTCGATCTCTTGACCTCGTGATCCACCCACCTCGGCCTCCCAAAGTGCTGGGATTACAGGCGTGAGCCACCGCGCCCGGCTTGAATGTGCTTTTTAAATTTGAGTCCATTCAGAACACTCCCCAGTAAACCCATTAACAGGTGATCCCCATCCCTCCCATGGCCTGGGCTGCTTCACTGCTTTCATTGAAAGTAACCCATCCTTTGGTGTTCAGCATTGCCTTCTTTGGGAGTTTACCATCTGCGCCTTACCACAAATAGCACTGTTGGCGGCGGTGCTTATGGGCTACTCCAGCCTGAATCTCTGTAACTCTTCCACCAGATAGATATCTAGGCCGCCACGATGCCAGGGCCAAGACCTCGGAAGGGCCCTCAGGCCAGTGGCCAAGGCGTGGCCACTGCCAAGCAGGTATGGAACTTTACCTTCTAGACTCCTGCGTCAGTTTGGGGATGGGGGTCTCTAGACAGCTTAGGCATACTGGATCACATTTAGTTCCCCATTAGTTCAAAGACTTGGAGCAGTGCCTCCTGGAGGTGGCAGAGTCCTTAGACACCCTCTTTCTTGTCCCTACCACACACAAGTGGGGAGAGAGTTCAGGAATCTCCAAAGTTTAGAATGTTCTGATGGGACATCAGTGCTCTCACGGATTCCTCAGATAGCATCACAACTTCGCTTGTTAGCCAGGGATGCCAGGACGTGAGGGCTGTAGCCGGTGGGAAGACTTTACTGCTTATCGACAAATGGCTGTGGCCCAAGTGGAAGAACAGGGGGGCCTCCTCTCCAGTTTTCTTCCTTTATTTTTTCTGGGTCTAAGTCTTAAGACTTCTTAGTCCATTTTTAATGTCTTTAAAAGGTAAGAAAGGTGAGATAAAGGGCATAGACTCAAGTCACAAAGAGCTTGTTTTAAATTTCTGAGTCTCTCAGAAGACTGTTTCAGTTTCATCTGAACGTTGGGATAAAAATAGGATGTGGGCCAGGTTCGGTGGCACACACCAGCACTTTGGAAGGCAGAGGCTGATGGATCACCTGAGGTCAGGAGTTTGAAACCAGCCTGGCCAATATGGTGAAACCTTGTCTCTACTAAAAATACAAAATTATCCAGGTGTGGTGGCATGTGCCTGTAGTCCCAGCTACTTAGGCTGAGGCAGGAGAATTGCTTGAACCCAGGAGGCAGAGATTACAGTGAGCCAAGGTAGTGCCACTGTACTCTAGCCTTGGTGACAGAGAAGACTCTGTCTTAAAAAAAACAAAAAACACAGGATGTACCTCTACCTGGAGTAGTCAGATTCATGGAAACTGAATAATGGTGCTTACCAGAAGCTGGAAGGAGGGGAGGAAGGGGAGTTAATGTTTAATGGGTAGAAAGTGTGTTTTACAACATGACCAGAGTTCTGTAGATGGATGATGGCAATGGTAGCAGGATAGTGTGAATATCCTTATGCCATTGAACTCACCCTTGTGGTTAAGATGGTAAAATTCATGTTGTATGTGTTTTACCACAGTTTTAAAAAATAGGACCTACTCTTCAGAATTGTGAGAATTAACTGGGATAGTTAAGATAATCACATAGAACACTAAGAACAGGGCATGGCAGCTGTTGCTGTTAGTACTAATAATGGTAGTGTGGTCTTACTGGTTTTTTTTGTTGAGTCTCTAGGGAGGTAAGTGTCTCAAGGAGTAATGTTGAAGGCCTCAGTTTCTTTCTGCACATGGGGCCTCACAGACTGAGGGAGCCACTGATTGGGACGTTGAGAGCCCAAGTTTGGCTCTGGAGCTGGACTCTACCCTGCTTGTTGTGTGGTACCTAAGAGTCCTGCTCTGCTCTCAGCTGGGGCTCTTTGTGGAGTTTGGCCCTGAGGACATGCTGCTGGGTATGGATGAGGCTGAAGATGATGAGGACCTGGAGGCTGAGCTGCTGGCCCTCACAGGGGAAGCACAACCCACAGGCAAGAAGCCAGCACCCAAGGGGCAGGGTGAGTTTGGACACCGCACTGGGCTCGGGGCTGGGACAAGATGGGCACCGGCTGGTGGTAGAGGGGTTCCCTTGCAGCTGGAGGGAGCCAGCCTGATCCCATTGTCCTTCCAATACCCATATGCCTTCTGCAGCCTTCTTGCCAAGAGGCAGCCCCGCCCTGCTTCCTCACCTTGTGTCATAACCTGGGCTGGCCCCTCCCCATTGTGGACAAATCTGATTCTCAGACTGACTCAGGTCTCCATCCTTAGCCCTAGCCAGGGTACTGGTGTAGGGTAGGGGCCCAGTTAGCCAGACTGAACTGAGTACATAGGAAGTACATAGAAATTGCGTATAAAGAGTAAGTGGAATCTCCCTCCACAGCCCATATGAGAAACAGAGACTTTAGGCCTGGGAGGAACAGGAGGTCTAAATCTTCCTGTCTTTTCACCTGGAACCCTCGAGAGAGAATCCCTCCACTCATCCCCCACCATCCCGTGTGTCCCTGAGCTGAGGATAATGGGAGGACCTGGGAAGGGGCTCACTGCTCCTGCTTTGGGGTGGCACAAGACTAGGTTTGAATCCTAGCTCTGCCACTTAGTAGGATTGCAATGATAGGAAAATTAATGTTGAAACTTTCTCAGTTTAATATATGAAAAGGGGATATTATCCATCTTGCAGATTTGTTGTGAAGCTCAGTTGGACTTTGAAAATCTTTACAGATGTGACAGGTGTGGTTGGAGAAAGTGGATGGCATGTCAGGCTACTGTAGGTGGAGGTGCAGAGAAAGGAGCAGCTTGTTGCTTGGTGGGGGGCCCCAGAAGGTTTCCCTGCTGAGGGTCTTTTGAACTGGGTCTTAAAGGAAGGGCAGTTTTCCATGTGGGACTCTGCTGTGGGAGGGAAGGGGGATTTCTGCCTGGGTGGATCTACCAAGCCCCTCCTTTACTTATCCCAGACCTTATCTGAGTTGTGCTGACCTGCTGTGACCTTCTTCTCCCAGCCCCCCTGCCCATGGCCCACATTGAGAAGTTGGCAGCAGACTGTATGCAGGATGTGGAGGAGGAGGAGGAGGAGGAGGAAGGGCTGGAGGAAGATGCAGAGCTGCTGGTGCGTCTGCCAGGCTGGTATCCCAGGGCCCTGTGGCAAGCTCAGGCGTGGTAGAGGAGAGGGCAGTGGAGAGGAGGGCGGCAGTGCCCCTCTGTTCTCTGACTCTGAATTGAGTGCTTGCCCCTCCTGGCTATACAGTGGGCAGCATGTCTCTTTGACCTCTGGTCTAAGCTCTGCAGTTGGGGATTCTCAGATTTGGAGTTATTACTGTTTTCAAGGCTATCCTCAATCAGATTAAAGAAATGTTTTGGTGAAGGAGACTCAGGCACAGTGATTAATTTTGGGCAATATTGCTGGGAGAGGGTCCTTTACTTTCAGGTCGTGTTGTGGGTATGGTCTTAAGGCCCACAAGCTCCTGGGCTGTGTTTTGTCTCCCTAGACGGAGCTACAGGAGGTCTTAGGTGTGGACGAGGAGACTGAGCCCCTGGATGGTGATGAGGCAGCTGACCCAGGCAGCTCTGAGGAGAAGGGCCTGGAAGACACTAAACCTCCAGTGCAGACAGCCATCCTGACAGCCTCAGCCCCAGCAGCTCAGGTGGGTTCTGGAGGAGGGGCCCTGTGCCTCTGATGCTTCTGTGTGCCCAGACATAATGTGTGTGGCCTGGTCTGCACAGCAAGGCTGCAGTCACCCTTTCCAGGACCCTCCTCCAACAGCCGCCCCAAGCAGAAACAGCACAAGAAACTCCTCCACGGCCGCCAGCCTCAAAGGCCTCTCTGTTCTCCCAGACCACCCCCGGAAGCCATTTCCTGGCTTCCACTAATTGAGCCTCTGTATTTGCCTCTGCCATGGCCTCTGGCCTCTCCAGTGAGCCTTTGCTTCCTTCCTTGAGACTTTTAGGCTCTTGTTTCTCCTGGAGTCCCAGAGCTCCATCTTCTGGGGCAGCTTCCGCACAGGGAGAATGGTAGGCCTAGCAGGCCTTGGAGTAGCCAGGCCCTTAGCTGAATTGTTCATAGGCCGGAGAATCTAAGGGGCTACACACTTTGCTGGAGGAACGGATTCGCAACTACCGGGAGGCTGCAGCCAGCGCCAAGGAGGCAGGCGAAGCAGCCAAAGCCAGGCGCTGTGACCGTGGCCTGAAGGTGAGTCAGGCCAGGCTGGGAGCAGGGCAGGGGAGGGGGCTGCATGGAAGGCGGCTGGTGGAGATTGCCCCAGTGGAGGGGAAATTACCCCACTAGACTTTGGTGGTTGGGGGGGCCACCCCTGGCTTGTCTTGGAGCAGGGACTTGGCTGAGATGGCTGGCTGGGTTTCTGGACCAGTTCTCTTCCTCAGACCTTGGAGTCACAGCTAGCCGCTGTGAGGAGAGGCAGAAAGATCAATGAGGATGAGATCCCACCTCCAGTGGCCTTAGGAAAGAGGCCCCTGGTCCCTGAGGAACCAGCCAACAGGAGCCCTGAGGCAGACCCTCCAGCTCCCCCTGTCTTGGAGTCAGGTATTACAGATGCCCAAATCCTGTCCTAGTTCCCGGGTTTTAGCTCACAGCCCGTCTTCCCAGCCTGCCACCATGTTCATTACCATTGGTGACATCCTCCCCAGGATGTCATCAGGTCATCGAGGTCTTTGGGCATGTTCTGTGATCCTCATGTGCTCTCTGGGGACTGTTTGTTTCCCTATAGACAACCCCTCCCAACCTGAGACCAGCCTCCCTGGCATTTCTGCCCAGCCCGATTCAGACCCAGACCCTCGGGCCCTGCTGTCATCCCGACAGAGAGAGTACCAAGTGGCTGCCCTCAGTGCCAAGCGGGCTGGAGATCTAGACCATGCCCGAGAGCTCATGAGGATTGGGAAGGTATGGCATCTGGCTCAGGGCTTGTGTCCCACCCCTCATTTTGTAGATGGGGGAAATTGAGGCTCAGAGAGGGAACTAGACTGGGCTTGAGTGAGATTGGCTTAAGGGGCAGTTGTTTCAGCTCAGGCTCTTGGGGTGCTCTGGCTTTCACCCATACTTGCTTTTCTGACTTCTGCAGAGATTTGGTGCTGTCCTGGAGGCCCTGGAGAAGGGGCAGCCCGTGGATCTGAGTGCCATGCCCCCGGCACCTGAGGGTCAGTATGGGGACAGTGCAGGGATCTGCTCAGGCTTGGGTGGGGTTGGGAAGGAGTAGCAGGCCTGGGGCCGGCCAGGCCCTCCTACCTATACCTCTGCTCTGGGTCCCCCAGATCTGAATCCCTGGCAGGCTTCTCAGGCCCCCACAGCACCCTCAGTCATTCCCCCAGCCATGGAGCGAGTGCAGCCAGTGATGGCCCCTGACGTCCCAGCAACCCCAGGTAGGGCAGGATGGTGGGACTGTGGCGTGGGGACCTGTGGGCATCGTAGGGGCAGGCTGAGCTGATGCCCATTCCTTCTCCCCTTCAAGTGACCCCTACAGAGTCACAGACAGTGCTAGATGCCCTGCAGCAGAGACTGAACAAGTACCTCGAGGCGGGCATCCAGGCCCGGAGTGGTGGCGATGAGCGCAAGGCGCGAATGCATGAGCGCATTGCCAAGGTGGGCCGACAGCTGTGGAGCCCTGGCCCGTGTGGCCTCTTCCCTGGTTGGATGCTCTGTTTCGCTGGTCTTCTGGCTAGCCCTGTTCTTTTCTGAACCTTCATCTGTCTGTCTCTCTGGGGCTCTTGCTGCCTCAGGGTTCTTTTCTTCTCCCAGGGCTGCTGTCTTTCCACCAGTCTCCCTCTCCTTGCCCTACTGTGTGTCATGGTGTGGGGTGGGGGTCGCGGGGGTTGGGGTGCCGTGCGGGTTGCTGCTGACCACAGGCCCCTCCCTTCCCATGTAGCAATATCAAGATGCTATTCGAGCACACCGAGCAGGACGGAAAGTCAACTTTGCTGAGTTGCCTGTTCCTCCAGGTGAGTGGGGCATGGCCCAGGGGCTCTGTTAAGGAGGTGGTCCCTGGTCAAGAAGGGAATGGTGGACGGCAAGTGGGGATGACTTCTTATGCGTGTGCCTCCCTGCTGTGGAGCC
This sequence comes from Cebus imitator, assembly GCF_001604975.1. NCBI lineage: Eukaryota > Metazoa > Chordata > Mammalia > Primates > Cebidae > Cebus > Cebus imitator. Next base: position 3,142,033 of record NW_016107529.1, on the reverse strand, counting down.
ACCCATCCCAGCCATGCCGCAGCTGAGCCAGGGTGGCTTTGTGCTTCTCTGAGGCTGCTCCCCTGCCCCTCCATGCTCTGTCTTTCTCTCCCACAGGATTTCCCCCCATCCCTGGCCTGGAGCCCACTATGGGTGTCGAGGAGGACACAGTGGCAGCAACATTGGCAGCTGCAGAGAAACTGGTCTCCGCAGGGGCCCTCGCTGATGAAGATGAAGATGAGGTTTGGCTGAGGGCTTGACTCCAGGGCTGGTGGGGAGAACAGCAGGTGAGGGGTAAACCCAGACCCTGTTGTCCATACTAATAGGCCCAGTAAGGTACATATTTTTTCTCCCATTGTATAGAGAAAAAAACTTGCCGAAGGACACCTAGCTAGGAAATAGCAGAGCTAGGATTCAAACCAAGGTCTTTCTGAATCCAGAGTTCTGGCTCTATCCCCATTACCCTACAGTCTCCTGTTTGGGGAGGCTAGCTATGAGAGCTTCTGAGGCTGCTTCTAGCTTTCAGATCTTTTAGGACCCAGGAAGAGAAGCCACCCATCTCAGGTTACACAGCGATTTAGTGCAGCGTTAGAAAGACAGCCCAAGTCTGGGAGCTGCCATGGCCATGCTAGGGAGCAGATCCCCTCCTAACAGCCTCCTGGGCACCTGCAGGGCGAGCCCCCAGCACGGGCCCCAGTGGCCAAGAGACCTGCACAGCCTGTGGTCCCTTCATCCCAGCCCCTGCCTGAGCCCAAGGCCTCAAGTTCTAAGGAGTCACCGAGTCCATCTGGTGAGTTGGGGACAAGCAGGGCGAAGAACTGAGGACCTAGTGAGGGCAGGTGTGGCCCTAACCAGTGGCCTTCTCCCTTCAGTGCGGGAGCAGCTAGCACTGCTGGAGGCACGGAAACTGCAGTACCAGCGGGCAGCCCTGCAGGCCAAGCGAAGCCGGGACCTGGAGCAGGCCAAAGCCCATCTGCGAGTGGCCAAACGTCTTGAGGCTCAGATCATCCAGGCCCGAGCTGGCAGACCTGTTGATCTATCCAAGGTGAGTCCCACCTCGTTAACCACCAGGACTTCTCAGGTGGAGAAGGTGGGCGGCAGGCGTTACAGACTGAGCGAAGGCAGCTTCTGGGATGAGGTGGGGTTTGGGCAGGACATAATGACAACCGGGAAAGAGCCTTTTGCTTATGCCCCTCTACCTCACAGCCAGGGGAAGGGAAAGTGGGCTGCCCGTTGTCAGAGATGGCAAGGCAGGATTAGGCCATGGGAGGCAGAGTGTTATCTTAGGATAGAGTGGGAGGCAATGAGTTGCCATCACTGGAGTTTAGGAGAAGCTGAAGAATTGTTTAGTTTGGGTTCATGTCTTTGTTGTACTTGGGAGAGGAGTAATCTGACTCTTGGGGCCCGAGGGGCCTTGTTACCTGGGTAGGTGCCTTCACCCTTGACGGATGAGGAGGGTGACTTCATCCTCATCCACCACGAGGACCTGCGACTCTCCCAGAAGGCCGAGGAGGTGTATGCCCAGCTGCAAAAAATGCTTCTGGAGCAACAAGAGGTCAGCAGGCCCCTTTTCTGTTCCTCCCCTCTGTGCCCACAGCCCCCTGTGGAGGAAGGCCTGGAGCTCAGACCACACGGCTCTGGACTCAGATTCCTAGCTCTTCCACTTACTGTGTGACTTGCACAAGGCACTTTCCTCTCTGAACTGCATTTTCCTCATCTATGAGTTGGGATGATAATACCCCTTTTTTGGGGTGGTTACAGAGTTCAAACGAAAAGAGTTGAGGGAAAGAAGGCTGTGATGTGTGTGTATGTTTGTTTATGTATCTATCTGAACTGCTGCCTGTTCTGGAAAGTCTGCCTTCTGAGGGGATGTTTGAATTAGGTTTTGACGGAAAGAGTTGCTAATTTGGGAAATGGCTGTCCTCAGAAGAGGAAATATCAAGTGTAGGCAGAGAAGCGTGGTGGGACTTGGGAATAGTGCTCTTGGGGGATGTGTTGTGGCAGGAGAGAAGTGAAGCTACAAAGGAAGGTAAGCTTTGAGAAGTCAATCCTTGAGTGCCAGCCAAGATAGGTCCTGCTCTGGGCTCGGGAGTCACTCTGGGTCCCTGTTTTCAGAAGTGCCTGCTGTTCTCCAAGCAGTTCATGCACCAGGGCAACGTGGCTGAGACCACCCGGTAAGCGCAAGGGCTGGGGCTTAGCTCATGGGGTAGGGAGCAGAAAATGCACCATTATGCTGGTGTACCCATCCCCATTAGATTTGAGAAGCTTGCTCAGGACTGCAAGAAACAGCTGGAGATACTGCAGCTGGCCCAGGCTCAGGGCCTCGACCCTCCCAGCCACCACTTTGAGATGAAGACATTCCAGACTGTGAGGTACCAAGGCCTAGGGAAACAGGGGCTCCAGGCAGGGAGGGGCAGGAGGCTGGGAGCCCAGGCCAGAGACTTATACCCCTTTAGTGAGGCTTCCTAAGCCTGGTCCTGCCTCTTGTGGGCACTGGGGCTGCTGAGGAGTAGGGCAAGGTGCATGCCAGTGAAGAGCGCACAGCTGTCTGGGTGCTATGGAAAGAGCTCTGGACCATAAGTCAGAGACCAAGGTTTGCATACCAGCTCTGGCTTCCCTCTGTGGGCCCATGCCCCTCCTGTCACCACCCAGCGGGGCAGACAGGCCCTGGAAGTAGGGATCTTGTTCCACCACTGTCCTTCATTTTGAGCATTTTCTCCTTTCCTCTTGGCTCTAGGATCTTCTCAGAACTCAACAGCACAGAAATGCATCTGATCATTGTCCGGGGAATGAACCTACCAGCCCCTCCAGGTAACCCAAGGGCCGCCCATACTCCAGGAGGCTCTTGCCCGGACACTCCACCCCAAGTGCTAGGCTCCTGGCCACTCCCTCTGATGCTACTCCCTTTTCTCCTTCCCAGGGGTGACTCCCGATGACCTGGATGCTTTTGTGCGGTTTGAGTTTCACTACCCTAACTCGGTGAGGTTCAGGTAGTAGATGTTCTGAAACCCACCTTGCGTTCCAGGACCCTGTGCTTTCTTCCCATCCCTGGGAGGCCTGGCTGCAGTGCCTGCCCTGTGTGCCTCTGTGTTTATTTACTGTCCTGACTTCTCTCTCCTCACCGCTTAGGAGCAGGCTCAAAAAAGCAAAACAGCTGTGGTGAAGAACACAAACTCTCCAGGTGAGGGCCACACACGGATCTCTTCCTCCTCCCTCTCAAAGTATGTGAGCAGCACTGGTGTTTCCAGAACGGGTTCCCTTCTATGTCCTTACTTGATTCCACCCCACTTGGGAGTTAAAGGTGCTATTAACATGCCTCTTGAGTTGTTGGAGAAACATGCAGAGAGGTACAGGGACTTGCCTGGGGCCTCATGGCAAGAAGGTGGTAGAAATGGGATATGAACCCAGGAATTCTGTAATTCTGTATCCCAATTCCAAGTCTTTCCTACTTTGTTATAATCTATGCTTAAAAAGAGAAAAAAAAAAAAAAAACCAAAAAACAAAAACTCGCTTCCAAGGCCAGGACCTCAATGGTCTACCACCCTTTGGAGGTAGTCACCCCGAACTGCAGGGCCTCTATTTCTACTTCCTCACGAAATCCCAAGAGCCAAGCCTCTCCTTGCTTTTTCCCACTTTTACAGAATTTGATCAACTCTTCAAACTAAACATCAACCGAAATCACCGGAGCTTCAAGAGGGTGATCCAGAGCAAAGGCATCAAGTTTGAGATCTTCCACAAGGGGTGAGGCTCCCATGGGTCACACTGCCACATGGGCCAGGAGGAGGGAAGAGCATTTGTGACTGCTGCCCCTGTATAAGTTCAGCCAGCATGTCCCTGCCTTCCTTGCCCAGTCCAATCCCCTGCTGCCTCTTGGCTCCCCAGGTCCTTCTTCAGAAGCGACAAGCTAGTTGGCACAGCACACCTGAAACTGGAGCGGCTGGAGAATGAGTGTGAGATCAGAGAAATTGTGGAGGTAGGGCCTGGGGTGTGGGCAAGCCAGAGGGCTTGGTACGAGAAGAGCCAGTATGCACTGAACACCACACGTTGTTGTAGGTTTTTATGCTCATTACTTAATTTGAAATTCTTCACAAGTTTGCTTAGAGTAGGTGGAATCCTCATTTCACAGATGGAGAGGTTCAGAGGTCTGAGAAATTTCTAGAGGGACCCAGCAGAAGGCAGCCTACTCCTTAAGTTTCCATGAACTCAAGGATTCCACAGGCAAGGACTATACAAGCTTGCTGCTGACAAATGAGGAAACTCAGGTCTGAAAGGAAAGGGGGTTCTGTAAGCTCAAATGGTGTATCCTTGGCAGAGCCACGACCAGCCCTTTACTGATGGGCTTTTCCCGCTGCAGCACACCTGCCCCCACTGCCTGGATGACTTGTTCTTATGTGGGCCCTGGTCTCTATTAGAGCCACTGAGAGTGGTTGGACTTCTTGGGCCTCTTGTACTGCTTTGCACCCTACCTGCCCCATCTTCTGCCCAGAAGGAGGAGTATTATGTTGAATGGGAAGGAACCCTGGGCATGGGGTTCTAGTGCTGACCCTGTCAGCGTCATCTACTTCTCTTTCGGCCATCTGTGACGTGAGGGTTTGGGATCAGTGGAAGGTGGCTTTCTTCAAGCCAATGTTTCTTCTAGAAGTTTCTGTGGGGATTGAGGAGAAAATGAAGTGAACAGAGCTCTAGGATGCTTGTCTAGATTCATTTCTTACTTTTTTAAGTAAGACTCACCTAAAACCACCAACTCCTCCTCCAAATACTGGGAGGGTAGGGTTATCATGTATGGAGACTCTTGCATTCACACCACGGACATCTTAGCTCCTCTCACATCTTTCCTGGGAATGTAGGGACCTGCCTCTCCCCATTCTGTGTCCCCTTAGTTACCGTCTCCCTCTCTGTGGTCCTCACAGGTCCTAGATGGAAGGAAGCCCACCGGGGGAAAGCTGGAGGTGAAGGTGAGGCTGCGGGAGCCTCTGAGTGGCCAGGACATGCAGACGGTCACTGAGAATTGGCTGGTCCTGGATCCCAGGGGCTTGTGAGGTGGGCAGCTCTCTGGGCCTCCAGAACCTTTGCCCCCTTTTACTTTTACCTTCAACTGGTAGCTGAAAAGAAAACCTAGGAGTTTCTCATCTATAAGAAAGACCAAGAGGCCAAACTGTTAGGGCTTAAGGGACTGAGTTTCTGATGTTCCTCAATAGAACTGGGAAGAAAAGGTAACCTTCCAAGATTTAACTGTCTTCAGGAAACCTTTCTAAAATCTTCGTGTCTTCACTACAGTTTAGACTGACTTCCTGTGCTTTGCACCCCTGTATAGCCGATGGTGAGCACCAGGAGAGAAGTCAGGCCGCGGCTGTGCAGGAGTTGACTTTCCCAGCTTTGCTGGCTTCAGAAGCTTTTGTACATAAGAGAGATGCTGCTACCCAAGCACCAAAGACCTGTTAAGCATGTGCACTACTGACCACGACCCAGGTCTTTCCTGTTATTGGCCCCTCTGGGGCCTCTACAGAAAGAGGCTGGGTTTCCAGGCACCCATCTCCCCTCTGTCTCCTCCTGCCCCCAGTCTGGATGAGGGCAAGGACACCTTTGTTGCTCTATGTCATGGAGTCCTGCAGCCCCTTAATTCCTGTGTGGCAATTATGTGCAGCTTACACCTGCCTCCAGTTGCGCCATTTCTAGATGTGCCTTTAAAAGACATAACTGGGATGGGAGAACTTGAGGGTGATTGGGAGCCTCCCCTGCTGAGGGTGGGGTCAGGGTTCCATGACTCCTGTGGGCCAGTGCTAGCCTGTCCCAGACACCTCTGTTACCCCAGCTCTGCCTGTGCCTTTGTCCCTGACAGCTGCTGCACTAGCCTTCCTGCTTCCCTAAGGACTTAGTGGAGGAGGAAAGTTGTTTTTGGTACTACTTGGTGGGAAGTAAGGGGAAGGTTGGATCTTGGGTTTGGTCTACCCAAGAAAAAAGACTGTTAACTGGAAGGAAAATATATATATATATATATAAAATTTTATGTAGCCATTTTTATTTAGGAAACTAAATCTAATTCATTATAGGGATTTTATACTCAACTACACAGAGTATCCATCAAAGTCCTGCTCCCTGTCACTTTTTTTTTTTTTTTTTGATACGGAGGAGTTTCGCTCTTGTCACCCAGGCTGGAGTGCAATGGCACGATCTCGGCTCACTGCAACCTCCGCCTCCTGGGTTCAGGCATTTCTCCTGCCTCAGCCTCCTGAGTAACTGGGATTACAGGCACGCGCCACCATGCCCAGCTGATTTTTTTTAGTTTTTTAGTAGAGACGGGGTTTCACCCAGGATGGTCTTGATCTCTTGACCTCGTGATCCACCTGCCTCGGCCTCCCAAAGTGCTGGGATTACAGGCGTGAGCCACCGCGCCCGGCTCCCTGTCACTTTTTAAAAGCTAGGGTAGCAGTAACGTGACAACCTACTGCTACCTTCCTCTTGAGAGAGGGCAGGGAAAGCCTTTCCTCTTCAGCTCGTTACCTGGAAGACTTAAGTTTTTTCTAAGAAATTCTCCTTTGGCTTTGTTTTTCTGAATGGATGGAGACTATGAAGGGGTTTGTAGTTGTAATAGATTTAATATTCAAAACTGAAATACTCCACATTTCTTAGAAATACCCCATCTTCCCCAACACCCTTTTTGAAGCATTAATTCAAGATCAACAAAGCATTCCTCAAGATCACCTTGGAAAAAGGTTAAAGTGAAGCAAATATATTCAGCTTACTGATCACTATAGTATTGCATAAGCACAGCTCAAGAATTGAGCCTTGGTGTGTGTGTCCTTTTGGGCCATAACAGGGCTGGATCATGCTTCCCTGCCCTTAAAAGCAAAGATTTTAGTGGGTCACAGAGTGGGAACTACACACAAGTGACTTTTTTCCCCAGGAGCCCTCTGGCCAATCTTATCAGAAGTGAGCTACCAAAACTTCCACAGATGTGAGATTTAACACTTAATTGCAGTCACCTGTATGAGAGACCGCAGATCATTTCAATCTAGAATGAAAAGGGGGACAGTAGCCGGGCGCGGTGGCTCACGCCTGTAATCCCAGCACTTCGGGAGGCCGAGGCGGGTGGATCACGAGGTCAAGAGATGGAGACCATCCTGGTCAACATGGTGAAACCCCGTCTCTACTAAAAATACAAAA